>NC_138069.1:43760421-43993173 GCF_964194185.1 Rhinolophus hipposideros | reverse complement strand
TCTCACCTGGCTACTCGCCTGCTCAGCCACTTGCACTTGCCCTCTCGAGGTGCTGTCCACGTGGCGATGAGCCTTTCATAACTAAAACACCTGTCACCCGTGCCTCTTGCTCCGCTCCCGTCCCTGGGTCTCTACAAACGCCCTGCCCCTTCTGCTTCTGTCGTTTACTTACTTTTCTCTCATTTAATTACACAGACTGTACATGTCCGTGAGCTTTCATCTGCCGTTCTGAATTCTGAAAGCCTCCGAAAACCTTTCATAATTTGTTGGCAAACCTGTCTTGACCTCAATTCATTTGTTATAAAAATGTGAGCTGAGGTTGTTCACACAGTGTTCATTCCACTTGGAGGATAGATCGCTGTGTTTCCCCGCAGAGCTAGTAATGCATTTGATCATGGGGGGCTCCTCCGACCCTGCGGGGGTTGTCATCGCATCCACAGCCCGTACATATCATGGAACTTTTCTAAAATCAGCACAACTCTGAGTTCTCAGCCATTGTCCCCAAAAGTTTCCGGTAAGAAATCGGGGACCTTATAACATGGTAGTTAGCACTGAACTCCAGAGCCAGACTGCCTGGGTCCAAATCCGAGCTGTCAGCCCCGTAGCTGTGAGCCTCAGCGGGGAGGCCTCTGTGCCTCAGTTTCCTCTCCGGAGGGGGCTGCACTGGCACCCACGCTCCCCGAGCTGCGGAAGCACCTGAGTCTCCACCAGGTGACGCACCTAGCACAGTGCTTTCCGGGAGGTTTTCCTCCCACAACTACCCGATGGGCCGGTGTCGACACCCCCGTTTTACGAGAAAAAGTCACGGTTCCGGGAAGGTTAACAGTGCAGTTCAAACCTTTTCACCCAAATAGTGTAAGGGGAGGCGGAGGTCAGGAAGGGTGGTTGTCCGAAGTGGCACCCCAATTAAAATCAAGGTGTTTAGAGTTCCCTTTTCATTGTATTACAACACCCATAGGAATTCTGCTTTCTATTTTCTTATACCTGGTGTTGACCCCAAGATCTTGCTGAAAAACGGACTCTCTGGAAAGCTGAGCCTGGTTTTCACCCCGGGCCTGGAGAGTCTCCCGGCGCAGCGTGAACGGCCCGGAGGCCCCAGCGCCCAGAGCTACGGCCTGCGCCTCAGCGACGACGACGCCCCTTTCTAGCACGTGTTTCCGTCCCGCCAGCGCAGACGCACGGCTCCGTGGCTGGGTAGGCCACGCCCCTTCCGGGCATGGCCCCACCTCTTCCTCGGGAAGCCCCGCCTTCCGGGCGGGACTCGTGGGCACGTACCACTGAGCGTCCGGGGGTGGGTGGCGCTGGGTTGCGGGGGCCAGTTTGGCTCCGGCTTGTCCCCACCCCTCTCCGCTTGAGTCCGTTCCCAGCGTCCGTGTCTCTGGGTTCCCGGAGTGGTTCCCTGGGCCCCCCCCAACCCGCTCTTCGGCCTGTGTCGCCCCCTTCATACCTGGTGGCGTGGCCCGGGGCGGGGACTGTGGCGGCGTGGGCGGAGCCGTGGCGGCGGACGGACGAGCAGCGGGTGAGGCGCGCGTGAGGGAGGGTCGCGATCGCCGTGGCCGGCGATCGGGGACACGGGCCCAGGGCGAGTGCGGGGGAGCGGCCGGGGACCGGCGTCCGCGGCGAGGGCTGCGTTCGGCCACCGGCCCGGGCTCGGCGTCCGCGGCGGGTCCCCAGGCCTGCAAGTGACGCGGCCTCCGGGAGCTCCTCCCGCAGGGACCTGGCCTCTCCCGGCGTGGCCGGCTGACGCCGGCCCAGGCAGACCCACTCCCGAGCCCGACGGTCGCCGGCCACCCACGCGCGCTCCGCGGCGCGCTCCCTCACCGCGGACCACGGGCTGTGGGCTTGCTTGTCCCCTGGGAGCGCTGCTCCCTACGTGTACACGGTGCCCGGCGCGGGGCTGTCGGCGGCAGACGCACCGACCCCGTGGGGACGGACGGACACTTCCAGCCCGACTGAGACTCTTCCCCCGCGCACGTGGCGGGGCCTGAGCGCGCTCGCAGCCCTGGCCCCGGCCCCCCGCAGCCGCGCTCGCGCCGCGCTCCCCCCGCCCACCCGAGTCCACGGCTGGCGGCTCTGAGCTCCGAGGGCCTGGTGCCTCGGGTCACAGCCCTGCCAGCCCTGTGCTGCCTCCGGGACGCCCGCAGCCCGACGCTTTGCCTCCAGCCTCGCAGTGCGCCGAGGGTCTGGTCCTGCAGCCCCGGCCCGAGCAGGCGCGCGGGCTGCTTGTGAGGCCTGCAGGTGGGGTCCAGCGCCCACGTTTCCTCCGCAGGAACCTGCGGTGTCGTCATGGACCCGGAGTGCTCCAAGCTGCTGCCCGCTCTCTGCGCGCTTCTGGCGGACCCCAGGCAGCCCGTGGCCGACGACACCTGTCTGGAGAAGCTGCTGGACTGGTTTAAGTCGGTGACCGAAGCCGGTAAGAGGGAGGGTGCGCAGGGCTCCTCTGCCTCGGGGGAGGGATGTGTGTCTGGTGTCACTCCCTTCACATCCTAAACGTTCCTCCTGACTAATCCGGGACCCATTGGCCACAGCCCGAGGGAGTGACCAGGACAGCGACAGCTTGAAGTCCTTAGCCTGTCCCAGCCACCGTTCAGGCTTCCTGCTGTCGAGTACATGCTGGGTGGCTCAGGGCACTACAAGCTGAGTTTTTTGTTCTCGATGCATTTTTTTTTTGTTTCTTTGTTAAGAAATCGGTTTCGTTTTCTCTCTGATTATGAAAGTAATACATGTATTTAAATAGAACTTGAACAACACAAAGGAGTAAAGAGGAGAATTAAACCACCGTCAACATTTTTATTTCCTTCCAGCCTTTATTCCTAACACATTATAAAGTTGTATTTTTCTTATAAAGATGAGATCACGCTGTAATACAACTTAGTGTCATGCCTTTTCTCTCTTACCATTAGAGTGGGTGTTTTCCATACGGAACACATTGATTTTATTGACTATATGTTAGTTGCTGTATTCTGTGTAATCACTCCACTATTGTTAGGTGGTGTTTCTAATGCTTTATTATTATAAATAATGCCATCATGCCTTTCCTTGTGCATAAATCTCGTTTGTTCTCTTGGCTGATAACTGCTTTAGGATAGGTGCCATGGCATTGATTTCTGCTATTTGTTACTTTGGTTTACGCTGTTCTTCTAATCTCTTTTGATTTGAATATCTAGATCTTTCTTCTTTTCCATTAATAGTACATGTATCGAAGGCTACACATTTCCCTCAAAGTATCATTTAGCTGCACCCTACAAGTTTTACTATGTAGTACTTTTGTTGTATTTAGTCCCAAGTATTTTTTATGCTTTTCATTATGATTTTTTTCTTTAATCATAAATTATTTACAAGGGTATATCTTTTAGGTTTGAAAAAGGGGTTTCTTTTCAGTCTTTCTTATTGATTTCTAATTTATTGCATCGGGATTAGAAAACCTCTGTATTTCAGTTTACGTAAGTGTTCTATCTATATAGTTTCCATCCTTAGTTCAAGTTTATGTTGCTCACGCCTGCTGTGTTTTTGCTAATTTGTTTTAATTGTTTCTCAGAGGTATGGGAAAATCTTACACTAAGATTGTGCATTCAACAATTTTTTTTTGAGATTCTTTTTTTCGTTTGATATATACTTTGAAGTTAGGTTAGGTATTTACAGGCTTAGGCTGTTATGTCTTCTGGGATTTGCCTCTTTGAACAAGGAGTTTTCTTCCTAAAGCACTGTTAATGCTTTTTGCTTTGAAGTTGGTTTTGTCTGATTTTACTCTTGCTTCACCAGCTTTTTTAAAATTAGAATTTGCCTGCTGTCTCTTTTCACCAGTCTACTCTGGGCTGGTCTGTGTTGTCACGCTTCATCGCTTCCTATAAACAGTATGTTGCTAGCCTTTGGCTCTTAATTTAATCCGAACAGCTCTTTTAACAATTTAATGTTTCATTTGTTGATCTTACTGTTACATTTGAACCTATTTTCACCATATC
Organism: Rhinolophus hipposideros; assembly: GCF_964194185.1. Taxonomy (NCBI): domain Eukaryota; kingdom Metazoa; phylum Chordata; class Mammalia; order Chiroptera; family Rhinolophidae; genus Rhinolophus; species Rhinolophus hipposideros. The sequence continues at coordinate 43,989,211 of NC_138069.1, read as the reverse complement.
CTTTCATATTTTTTAAATTTCCCATGTCTGTCTTTGCTCCTTCATCATCTGCCCTCCACTGGATTGATAAAGCTTTCAGATTTTTAAACTCTTTCTTATGGCTTTGAAGTCATGCGTTCCACTTATGTTCTTTAGTGGTTATTCTTGCAGGCAAATTGGATAAAAAAGTCACAAGTTAAAGTCAGTGCCTTTTCACATTTGCCCATGAGCCTGTTGGTCTCCGTTTCTTGCCCCCCTCTTCTTCGCTTTGCTCGTTTCCTCCTTACTGAACCACAGCCTTCAGCAGTTCTCTCAGCACGAGCCCTCTACAGGAACTCTCCCAGCCTTTGCCAATTACCTTTTCCCCCATCGGTACTTTTGAACAACAGCATAGTTGAGCGTAGACATTTCAAATGCCCGGTCTGGGTGAAAATGCCTATTCCATTGGACTTTCTTGCACCAGGTACTCTCAGTTTAAGAAAACAGTATCCATATGAGAGGGGAAAAATGGTCTTCTGGTTGAATTTGCCTTTCTTTTTCCTAATCAGCAAGACAGAACATCTTTTCAGGTTTGTCGGCCATTTATATTTCCTGTCCATGTCCCTTACCTGCTGTTGAGGTGTTGGCTTTCTAGTTTGTTCCCTGCATTGTATTAAATTTATGAGTCCTTTGTTGTAAATGTTTTCTCCCAGTTAAACTGTTAATTCTAACAACTTGAAAGAAAGTTGGTCTGGGAGTTGCCAGAATAGTGGTCCTTTGGGGGACACGTCACGCTGTGCCCCTGGTGACATGTTCCCTGGCTGGGCCTGTCTCCAGGGTCCAGTGTCCTGCTGTTACAGGAGAATCCCTGCTTGGTAGAGCTGCTGTTCCAGGTGCTGAAACCCCAGGACCTGAGCTCCGGAGTCCTCTCCTTCTCACTCCGTCTTGCAGGGATTCTGGCAGCCCAGGAAAACTGCTTCCAGTATCTTCAGGTAAGCCTGGGCCTTCCCACCGAGTGGCCTGCTGAGAGGTGTGCAGCTTTTTTCTGCAGGTACATAAAGCAATGGTGGCTGTGACATTCTCTAAGTCTCTGTGTCATTTCCCCCTCCCCACCCCAGCTGTGTCTTGTATAAGGTTTTTATTCCTGAGTTTAAACTCACCAGGAATGAGATCAGGGTGAAGGGGCAAATCCTTGGAAATAAGACAGAGCTGGGGTTGACTCTGTTCTGACACTTACCCTCTGGCTGGACGTGCCCACGTTCATGTCCGCTGAGCCTCGGTTTCTTGCCCTGACAGAGGTGAGCATCATGCCTGTCTCTGGTGCCGGAGGATTCCCTGAGACCATGGGTCCTGTTGAATGAATGGCTGACTAACGACAGTTTCTCCTTAGCAGCAAGCCATGGGAACTTGGAGAATTCCCCGGAGCTGTGTGTCTTACAACTTTGTGCACCCCTGGCGGGCGCAGCTGGCCTTGTCAGCTGATCCCTGATGCAGCCTGTCTGGTCCTGCCAGTCACGGTGATGGCGTCTTGGCACCGTGCAGAGCCTCACCCAGTCGTGGAGGCGCACCCACTTGCTGCGAGCCCCGGGGCGGCTGTGTCAGAGCCACCTGTGGGGAGGACAGTACGGGTTCTCCTTGACTGAGCAGTTGCCCAGCCCAGCTTGCTGTGGGGCAGACTTTCCAGGTTGTCCTGTGGCACCTCGCTGCGCTGAAGTGTGTTTTAGGGTGTCACTGTGCCTGCCCTCCTCATGTGCCGTCATCCACCCTCACCTGTGGTGCTTTGCCGTTTGTCAAGCACTTGAGAGTTCATAAAGTCCCCTTCGTGCTATCCTAGGAGCTGTGGCCAACAAGCCCGCCGGGACTCTGTCTTCATTTCCCAGATAAGGAGACAGTGCAGGCCCTGTATAAAAATCTCACAAAGCTGGCAGACTCACACTAGACCCTGAGGTCACTGGCTGCTTGAGGGACCTGTCTCATCATCTGCTTCTCTCCGAGTAATGCCCAGTCACAAGCAGATAGCTTTTCCCAGCTGCGCTGGTACCCTGGGTGCTTCCCGATTCCCATCCTCCTTCCTCCTTCCTCTTCTCCTCCTGCTGAGGCCGGCCGTGGCTTTGGAGGCCTGAAAGTCTGCTGCTGCTGACTGCCCTCAGTCTAGTTTGGTCCCCTCTAGGCAGGGACAAGGAACATGGGCCAGCTGCAGGCTCTGAGCTGCAGGGCAAAGGTTGCTGACCTCTGTCCCAGGCCCCCAGCACTGGGCTGGCCTCCTATCTCCTTTCCACCTGCCACTTCAGACTGCTGGGTGGTCTGGGAGCCCCAAGGCTCCCTCGTGGCCTGCTGCTCAGCACTGGCCCTGCTGTCGGCAGTACAGTGTGTGGGCCAGGGCCTCGCAGACAGTCTGCTTGAGGTGGGGGTGGAGCCTTGGTATCCTCCCATCAGCTGTGAGCCGCCCCTGGGGGCCCCCTAAGTGAAGGCGGGTCCCACAGAGGGCTTCCCTGTGAGCGGCTGCCAGCAGCATCCCTCAGGCCTGTGGTCCTTGTACAGTTAGACTTCTGTCCTTCAGGGATTGAAGGTGCATCTCCAAGGCCCCATGGTCCCTGTCCTGGGCCTGAGGTGACTGGACGGTTTCTGTCCCTTGGGGGTAGGGCTGTTGCTGGGCAGGATACCCATGGCCTGGGCTGGGCTGAGCAGGGGCCTGTCATCGAGACAGACTAGGCTCAGAGCCAGTAACTACCCCAGTGGGGGCTCGCTCTGTGGAGGCAGTGCCAGGCTTTCCCACACACCAAGCCGAAGCCCAGTGGTGATGAAGAATCTTACGCAAACGGCAGGAAATTGTACCATGGACATCTGTACGGTGATGGGGGTTGAGTGGGGAGTTAGCCACTATCCGCTGGGGGCTCCCACGGTCGTAAGGGTTTGAATGTGTGGGGGTGGCAGGCCTGACACACCAGGTGTGCTGGGGCATTGGGTGAGGGACACCTGGAGGTGGGTGGTGCCCTGGTGGCCCCACATGCCAAGCTCAGGAGTTCAGTAGGCTGTGGAGACCCCTGGGGGTCCTTGGTCAGAGCTGGGTCTGTGGAGACGGAGCTGGTGGTGCTACTCTGGAGAACTGTGACGGGACTGATGAACCATTCTCCTGGGAGGCAGGTAGCGGCTCTGTGGCCACCATTGGCTGGCACTGGTGGCCACCTGCCACGGCTCAGGAGCACGGCTGCCGAGGGGCTCCCTGTTGGCTGCACATGGGAAAGTTCCCCAAACAAGTGCCTGGACAGCCCCAATGAGAGGAGAGTCGTCTCTGAGCGCCTGTGCCCTGGGAACATGCCCAAGTCACACTCCTCCCCCGCTTCCCAGCAGGGGGAGTTGCTGCGGGGGCTCTTCGGGGAGTCAGGCCCCCTGGGCCGAGCAGCCTGGACGGCCCCCACCGTGCGCAGTGGCTGGATCTGGGGCCTGCGCTCCCTGGCCCAACACCCCAGCGCCCTGCACTTCCTGGTGGGCTGCGGTGAGTGCCCCGCATGCCCCCTATCACCTTGCCTGTCTTCTCTTCTCCAGAAGTGGCTTGGGTGTCACGGGGCTTTCTGGGGGAACTAGGGGTTAGTGTCCTTGGGCACACAGGGGAGGTCCAGCAGCTGGGCTGGCTCTGAAAGGAATGGGGAAGCAGAGAAGGCTTCTGTGGGTTTAAAGCCGCAGTAGGAAACAGTGCTGATTGCCCGTGAAACTGCTGCTCCAAGTGTTTGGCTTCGGAGCAGAGGGCCGTGGCCTCTGAGGGCGCCTCCTGCAGGCCGTGCGCAAGCCCTTGCCCTGGGGTTCCGGCGTCTGCTGATTGAAGCCATGTCTCCGCTGAACCCTGTTCTCTCCCCTCCCCTCCCTGCTAGGTGCCCTGGGCACCATCTTCTCCTTGCAGGGAGACCCCAGCCTGTTTGTGGCCTCGGCGGCTGGGCAACTCCTGGCACACGTCCTGGCTCTGTGTATGCGAGGCCAGGCCGAGGAACACCCCGACCCGCAGGCTTCTGACTGGCCGACGTGTGCCCAGCAGATTGTGGACCACATAGAAGAGTCCCTGCACTCCGCCGACAGCCCGCAGGTCACGCAGGCCCTGAACGTCCTGAGTACCACGTTCGGGCACTGCCACAGCCCTTGGACACAAGCCCTCTGGGTGCGGCTGAGTCCCCTCGTGGCCTGTCTGCTCAAGAAAGACCCCGTCCCCGCCGCACACTCGCTGGTGGACCTCCTCCTCAGCGCGGCCCGGTCAGGTCCCCAGGGGCGCGGCTGGGCAGGGGCAGAGGGGGGGTGTGCTCATCTCCCTTGGGAGGCCCCAGGGCAGCGGTCACCCCTGGGGCCGCACCTCATTGGCTCCTCGAGCTCAGCCTCCAGTAGCAGGAACAGCATGGGGTCTGAAAGCCCCACACCTGGGAAGGACCTTTCTTGCCTGGTGGACACGCCCAGCCCTAGGGCAGCAGCCCCACTGGGCACTGTGTGGCCTTTGGTGGTGGGACAGGAATCACTTTCTTTTTCTGGCACCTTCTCTACAGTTCTCCTGTGCTGAGTTCTGACTGTGGCCTGTGGGAGACCTTGGCACAGACCCTGAGCCATCTGAGCTGCACGCAAGCAGGGCCTCTGGCTTTGGGGGTCCTGAAACTGCAGGCCTGGTGAGGATTGGGGTTCACTGTGTGCGGGGGCAGTGGAGAGGTCTCAGCCCAGGCCTCCGTGGTCAGGGGAGTACAGGGGGCTCCGGGAGCCAGAGCAGTCGCAGGGTGCCATCCGGGGTGATCGCCAGGCCAGGCCCTGGTGCAGGCGGCGGCTTCCGCATTCTTTAGTGAAGGATAACCTCTCCAACAACAGCCGTAGAGGCTCCACGCGTAAAACAGACTCTTGGAGCGTCTCTGCCTAGAGTTGGGCTGGGGTGGTACCTGGACTGGCTCACCCCACTGTCCTCTGGCCCATCCTTGTGGCCTCAGCCTGTGAACCCCGGACTGCTACCATGTGCACACCCTGGGGTGGGTACTACGGGCTGCGGGGTGGTTTGGGGGACCCAGGAGGCAGGAATGTCTGGACAGCTTCCTGGAGGGACAGGGATGTCCGCCCCCTGGAAGTGTGCATGGGGTCCCAAGAGGCGGGAAGGATGGGGGCGTCATTCCAGGGTTCTGTGTGGATGAGAACCGGTCGTGTTGGCCTGGGCCAGGGCTGAAAGTGGCCTCGGGACCCACTCCCTAGAGGGGTGGGAACAGCTATGACCCGCTCTGGTCTCCAGGGCCTCTGGGTGCTCAGAGAGGAAGTGGTCCAAGTGGGTGGAGGACCGAGGAGCCGGCCTAGAAGGAGGGCTCTGTGCTGGCTTAGCTCCCCCAGCCCAGCCCAGGTCCAAGCACGCGGCTAGCCCCCCTTCTAGATGTAGGAAAGGACATCTCGACCGAGCGGGAGATGGAGCGCCTGGGAATGCTCCCGCAGGTGGGGACTGCCCCGTGGCTCTGGGCTGGCACGCTCATTGGAGGGGCGGGGCTGTGGCCAGGCCCCCCCCCCCCCGGGCTGCTCCTGGGGCCTGGGGAGGCGCTTCTTAGTAGCCCCCATGGAGCGCCACGCCGTGGCCTGGGTGCCTCCCCTGCCTGCCAGGAAGCTGTTTGTCAAGGGGGTGCCCAGATGCCCGGTGCCGGCCCCTCTGCCCCAAACTTGCTGGGGCCACCAGTAGGAGGGCAGCCAGCTTGCCTCAGGTTGGGGAGCAGCATTCATCCCCTTCTCTGTCCTCAGTCCACAGACCCTGAGGGCCCAGGCCTTTGGTGTCCTCCTCCAGCCCCTGGCCTGTGTCCTGGAAGCCGCTGCTCAGGCCCCTGGGCTCCCAGGTACTCCTTGGGAAGGGTGGGGCGGCGCGGGAGGGTGGGACCCTGGTCAGGGCAGGCTGATGGGCAGCAGGAGACCGAGCTTGCTGCCCAACTTGGAATAAAGGTGGTGGGACGTGGGCTGCCGTCTTAGCTGTGACTGCTGCTCACGGCTTCACGTCCTGGTCCCAGAGGTAATGGGCAGCGTCACCCCAGTGGGCATCATGGTGGCCCCAGAGCAGCCGGCCTCTGTTCCCCCACTGCAAGCCTCGGGCCTGGGCCATGTAGTGGTCCCTGCGCCAGTCCCGTCTGCGCTCTGACGGACGGGCGGGTCTCCTCTGCGGTGACGTGACTTACTTCAGCCGCGCTGCAGGTGGGGGGTTAGCACAGGATTCAGCACTGGTGCCCACGTCGGACAGAGCTGAGCCTCCTGACCTACAGGCAGTGGGGAGGGCTGGGGCTCGATTGCTCGCAAGCCCTGCAGACAGGTTCTGACCCCAGTTCTGGCCAGCTGGACGTCACCCTGGGCAAGTCACCCAGTCCTAATGTCTTGACGGGTGGTGGCCAAGGGGGTGGTGACCGGGGGCCAGGCCGGTGGCTGTGCAGCAGATGGCCCACTGAGAGGAGCTGTTTCTTGTTCGACCAGCAGGCCTGCCGGCTGGGACCGCAGGGGGCTCCGCCGCGGTAGACGCGCTCCTGTCCTCCAGGTCGACCTGTGTGGGTCTCCTGTGCCAGACCCTGGCCCACGTGGAGCTGCTACAGCCCATGGTAGGTGTGGCCCTGGCTGGCGTCCACACCGGTGGCGTGCCTCACGGCCTTTGTTGACCCTGCTTTGTTCCCCAGCCCCAGCGTCCCTCACCCTGGCCCCAGGCGCCCCTGCTTGGAGCTGCGGTGGCAGTCCTGAGGTTCTGCAATGGCTCGGCAGCCCCCACCTCTGACATGGGGGGCCGCCTCTGTGTCATCCTGGTGGGTTGTGTCCGGGTGCAGCGAGCAGCCCTCGATTTCCTGGGGACCCTGGCTCAGGGATTAGGTGAGTGAGGAGGCATTCTCGCACAGCTCTGGCATTGGCCACGCCCCACAAGCCACACTTTCCTTGGTGCTCCCAGACGTCCTGGGACTGCTGTCTGCTGCGTGTTGTCTCTGGGGCGGGGCTTCAGCTGACCAGTGGGTTCTGCCCCTGCTGTCCTTGGATTGACGCAGTCCCTCCTGTGCCAGGGAGGCCCTGGAGTGGGACGTTGGGGTACTTCACCTACCCATGTCTGTCTCAGGCCCTCAAGAGTTGGTGACGCAGGTGTTTGCCGTCCTCCTGGAATACCTCAAGAGCCCTGACTCCAGCCCCACGGTACAGGCCCTGGGTGCGGGGAAGGTGGGGAGGGGGAGGCAGGTAGAGTTGGGGGAAAGCCCTTGCAGCCCTCATGGGAGCCAGAGGGGGCTTTGAGGGGCAGGACTGCGGGGTTTGGCCCAGGGCCTGTGCTGATGAAGACCGGTGCTGGGCCAAGGAAAGCCGGTGCCGTGCAGGCTTCTTAGGGGGGCTCTCGATGGGAGGCGTGAGTGGGAGCCAGGTGGCCCCTGCGCTTGGGCCCACACGCTCAGCAGTGTTCCCTGCAGACACAAACGTACCATCCTCACAGCTCCTGATTGAGTCAGGCCCTGGTGGGTACAGAGTTAATGCCACACGCTGCTGAGCCAGCGGTGGGGCTCTGGGTGACAGGCCTGCCCACTCGGGTTCCTGGGGTTTGGGGGGCAGAGTTTGTCATGTCTCAGGGCAGCAGTGCTGTCTCCCCAGCAGGGTGGGTCCTGACGAGGGCGGCTTCCTCTCTGTCTCACCGTCTGGGATGCCAGTTCTGCTTCCCGGTGCTTCTGCTTCATAGAAACGAGGCGTGGGTGCCCACCCCCCTACCCCCATCTCATACCCATGGCAGGGGCTGGAGCACAGAGAGGTGAACAGCGGCAGGCAGGCTGGACGGCCGCCCCTGCTGACCTGCAGCCCCACTCTGCCCACCCCAGGTTCTGAAGAAGGCCTTCCAGGCCACGCTCAGGTGGCTGCGGAGCTCACCCAAGCCTTCTGGCTGCTGCGACATGGAACCCCACAGCCAGCAGTTCGTCAGAGGTAACCCAGGCCTCCCAGGGGTAAAGCGAGGGGTGGCAGGGATGGAGGTGGTGGGGCAGGTGTGAGCCGGGCCACTCTGAACCGCCCTCCCGCCCCAGAGCTTCTCCCTGTGCTGCAGAAGCGCCTGTGCAGCCCCTGCTGGGAGGTGAGGGACTCGGGCCTCGAGTTCCTGACCCAGCTGACCATACGCTGGGGAGGTGAGTGCAGGGCACGGGCGCCTTGGCACATTGGGAGCCTGGGCCACCAAGACGGCCCTCTGGAGTGGGGGGAGCTGCGGGCTCCACCTGTGGTCACAGCTGGCTCTGGCATTTGGACCCCCAGGGCAGGCTGGCTTCAGACACACACTCCTGGCCTCAGAGGTGCCCGAGCTCGCCGAGCAGCTCCTGCGAGACCCTGAGAGTTACGTCCGTGCCAGTGCGGTGAATGCCATGGGGCAGCTTTCTAGCCAGGGGCTGCGCGCCACCCCCGCCAGCCCTGAGCACCCAGGAGGCCAGCAGGTAGGAGGCGGCACAGCCATGCAGGCAGGCCATCCCCAACAGCTGTTCTGATGCCCAGGGTGGGTGGTCTGGGTCAGGGCTCTGTCAGGCATGTTCCGGAATCTCCCACTCAGCCTCCCAGGACCCCTGTCATTGGGTGTGGTCACCCCCATCGGACAGTCGAGCCTTGGAGGGCTCCGTAGGACGCGTTGCCTGTAGGCGCGTTGTCGGGGGGCTCCCTCTGCTGTGCCCCGAGTCAGCAGGAGCCCCCCTCTCTCTTGTTCTCTCCTCTCTCCAGAAGAGCCTGCTCATGGACCTTCTGCATATCCTGTCCGCTGACTCGGAGGGCTTCCCCCGGAGGGCTGTCATGCAGGTCTTCACTGAGTGGCTGAGGGACGGCCACGCCGAAGTGGCCGAGGACCCAGAGCAGTTTGTGGCCAGGGTGCTCCAGGTGGCGAGCCAGGACCTGGACTGGGAGGTCCGGGCCCAGGGCCTGGAGCTGGCGCTGGTGTTCCTGGCTCAGACGCTGGGCCAGCCCGCCTCCCACTGTCCCTGTGCCATGGCCCCCCCGGAGGTGGCCCCACCTGGTCAGCTGGCCCAGGCCCTACAGGCACTCTGCCGAGTGCGGCTCTTTGAATTTGCCTTTCGAGCCTTGTTTGACTGTGACCGACCCGTGGCCCAGAAGTCCTGTGACCTCCTCCTCTTCCTGAGGGCCAGGGCTGCTCCCTGTGGCAGCCCGCAGGAGGCGGGGAGCAGCCCCAACGTGGCCTCTGCGGAGGCTGCCCTGCAGAGGTGGCGGGCGGGCCAACAGGGCCAGCCCCAGGAGGACCTGGAGCCCGAGGCTGTGATGGCCGTGCTGAGGTCCGTGGACCTGGAGGGCCTTCGGGGTGCCCTGGCTGAGAGCAGTGACCACGTGGAGAAGAGCCCTCGGTCCCTCCTGCAGGACATGTTGGCCACCGTGGGCACCCTGGTGGAGAACGAGGCCGACTGCTACTGAGGCAGCCCAGTGCTGACCTCTCGGGCCCTCTGCGGCTGAGCTTTGTCCCTTCCTCAGGTCCCAAGGGCTCCAGCTCGGCCTGGCTGCACCAGGGATCCGCAGGAAAGCCAGACCAGGTGAGACCAGTAAGGTCAGAGTCACACATTTTGATGTATCATTAAAGTGGCTTTTTCTACTAACAATGATCGACAGCCGCGTGGAGTCAGCGCCACATTCTCAGAGTGCCCAGGAGCAGACCCCAGGCCTGGGGGGCTGCAGGAAGTGACTGAGGAGGGCTCTTCCTGTAGGACATCCATGTGCTTCCTGGGTATGGGAGGGCCCAGTCCTCTGCTTGGACCCCACTGTGCCCCAGGGATGACAAAAGGTCAGAAAGCAAATAGCTCAGGCTGGAGAGTGTCCGGCCTTAGACCCTAGCTCCTCATGACAGCGACCCCAGGTCCAACCAAGGTCAGGTTTCTAGCCTCTGAATCCCCAGAATCACCCCGAGTCTAGTGATTCAAAGCTCACCGTCTTGACCAGGCAGGTAGAACTACCAGTGGTAACATCTGGGGGAGTTGAGGTCCAGTTCCGTCCTTGGGGACCAAACAGGTACACCGGTCCTGTCTCTGCCTTTCTGGACTGTGTGACCCTGGGCGACTCATTTCCTCTCGGAACCTGATTCCCTGTCTGCAAAACTGAGATTTTGCCATTTGCCCCCCAGAGGTAAGCGTCCTAACGTTTTAAAGTGCCCAGCACAAAGAAGAAAGAGAAATTTAAAAATATTTGAACTAAATGAAAATACAGCAAAATTTGTGGGCTGCAGCAGAAGCAGTGCTTAGAGGGAAACTTATAGCATTGAATGCGTCTCTTAGGAAAGACAAAATCTAAAAATCAATAAACTTCCACCTGAGGAAACTGGGAAAAAAAGAGCAAATTAAATTCAAAGGGAGCAGAAGAAAAAAATAGAGCAGAAATCAGGTTAAATAGAAAATGAAATCAATAGAGAAAATCATCTAAACCAAAAGCTGATTCTATGATCAGTAAAATTGATATGCTTGTAGCCAGGCTTTTCTCCCTAAGAAAAGAGGACACACATCACTAAAATCAGAAATGAAAGGGGACATCATTACAATTCCCATGGACATCGAAAGGATAGTAAGTACTGTGAACAACTGTATGCCCACAGATTTGATAATAGATGAAATGGAACAGGTCCCTGAAAGACGCAGTCTGCCAAAACTCGCACAAGAAGAAACATAATTTGAATAGACCTGTTTCTATTAAAGAAATTGAATCAATAATTAATAACCTCCCAAAACAGAAAGCATTAGGCCAGGTGGGTTCACTGGTGGATTCTACCAAACATTTAAGGAAGAAATGATAGCAGTTCTCTCCAGTCTTTTCCAGAAGACAGAAGCAGAGGATTTCCTGACTCATTCTGTGAGGCCAGCATTCCCCAACACCAAATCCAGACAAAGACATTCTCTCTCATGAACCTAGGTATAAAAATCCTCACCAAAATATTACCAACTTGAATCCAACAATGTATACAAAGAATTATACACCATGACCAGCTGGGGTTTGTCTCAGGTACGCAAGCTCCTTCAACATTTGAAAACCAGAAATGAGAAGGGCTTGGAGAATCAGGAGAGGTTTTTACAGGCAAGACCCAAAAGTCCCATGTCATCATGCACATTCTGTGGTCCGGACGTCATGGGACATGCCCGGTGACGGAAGGTTCTGGGAGATAGAGGGCCGAGTGAACGGACCGAGCCGCCCCTGTCCGCTGCACCACACAGCTGCTCAGGGGCTGCAGCCTTGTTCCGAAGGCTCTGTCTGGGTCATGAACGGCTGCTCACTGCCTGTGAGAAACAAATGTGGGGATTGGAAGCTGAGGAGGACCCACTACCCGCCCCCTGGGTGCACATCCTGGGGTCCTGAATCAGCACAGGCAGGTCTGTAGCTCCGGTGTCTCAGGAACCGGCTTTTCATTTTGATTTTGCTTCTCTTACCACCCAGTCTGCTGCGGTTCTCTGAGGTTAGGGCAGGTTTAATTCTGAATCATTCCTCCCCAAGAGCACAGCCCTTCAGGGTTTCAGTTTCAATTGGGGTGAGTCCTCTCTTTGCTCCCCACTTGGGGCAGGATTGGCCTTGTCTTCTCTCCCCTTATCCCACCCACAAGGACACTGAACAGGTAGATATTGGCAGGTAAGGGCAAATGCTCTCTGGACAGAGGGCCACCAGCCAATCAGAATGGACTTTGGCTGGTACGCCCAATCAAGGTGCTGCCGCCGAACATCACTGTTGCTAAGCAGATTTTTCTTTCCAGCGAAAGCAGGCTAGATTAAGTGGGCCAACTCACATAGCAAACAATAAAAAATGCTGGGTAACATACTCAAAACCATCAGTTCAGGAACGCTGAAGTGCTGACAAGATAGTGGGGAAAGTTGCAGCACTCAGATACAAGCCCCCCCCCCCCCAGGCAGTAACACAGCCACAGTCCTCAATGAATAGGGACTGAAAGGTCACCAATATTGACCCAACATGTAGTTACCCAGGAAGTGAATGTGTCCAGACGTGTCCTTGAGGAGAAAAACAACGGCAAGCTGGTGTAGCCGGGTGCCGTGGCCACACCCACCTGCTCCTGTGTCCCAGGCTGTGGGCAGGTCAGTGACGTCCCCCACCTGTAAGCTGGGACCAGTAAAGCCATCTTCTCAGTGCTGGGGGCTCCTAGAGGCAGAGAAGGGCCTTCTACATGCATCTCCAGCCCTAGATGCCGGTACAGGCTGGCACATAGTAGGTCTGCATAGCCCACACTCGGCCTCTGGGGAGCTTGTAGGGCATTCAGCATGTGCGGACTGTGTGAGGTTGGGTGGCTGCTGACCAGGGCCCTTGAAAGAGGCTGTGTCAGTCAGCCTCAGCTGTGGAACAAGTAACCTTTGCGGTTGCAGTGACTTGAAACAACATTTCACTGTTTCTAAAGTCGGGCCAGCCAGTAGCTCTGGGCTTGCTCTGCATCTGTGGTCAGCGAGAGCTAGCTGGTCGATGGTGGTCTCAGCTAGGATGGCCCAGGCTTCATGTTTGCTCCTGTGTAGCAGACCAGCCCGGGCTGATTCTCGTGCCTGTTTTCTCAGGAGTCCAAGACAGCAGGCAGAAGCATGCCTGGCCCTTGAGGCCTAAGCTCAGAACTGGCCTTCAGAGGGGTGGTGGTCTCAGGACAGGACTGAGCCCTGTGTGAGCCAAGCCCAAATCTCAGGCAGCTTTGCAGCCAGCACAGAAGGTTTGCTGAGTGACTGAATGACAAGTGAGCTCCTGTAGCTGGTGGCCCTGAGGAATAGTCCCAGAGCCGCCTTCTCAGGGAGCAGGCATAGATTGGGGTGGGGGCATTGTTGGCACTCATGGAAGCCCCACCCCTGCCTGCCCAAAAACCTCGAATCTCATCTCCTCCATTGGGACCATCTTCGCTGAACTGTCTGTTCTTGTCTGAGCCAAGATGTGTCGCCATGGAAACCACTTGGCAAACATGCTGGCAGGCAGAGGCAAAAAACAGCAGCTCCGTGGTGCCTATTGGAAGATGTGATGGGGCCAGCCTAGCAGGCTCTCTCCAAAGACCCCAGCCCCCTGTGGGATTTCTTCTGCAGGCACCTCCAGGGACCCAGACTCGAGGAGTAGCAGAAAGACCAGGCCACTACACCTCAGGAGCAGGTGTCCTTGGCACCCTGGCCCATTCTTAAACACCTGCAGTGTCTGAGGCTGGGGCTGCAGGCTGAGGTGCAGGGAGGGCAGGAGGCTTCTCCAGGCCACCTGGATCTGCCTAGTCAGCCGTGGGGGTGGCACCCTTGTCCATCTGGCTGAAAGGATAGGGAACCTACATCACGGCCCATTTCTAGAACTGGCTGTAATGAGATGCCTTTACAAGAGACGCCTGGGGTCTGAGCCGAATATGTCCTATGTGCAGGGGATGGTGGGCTGACCGGGGCCGGCTGCCTGAAGCCTCAGCTGGCTCTGTTTGGGGGCCTGGCACTGGGCTCCCCCGTCTTAGGGCGAGGACCTTCTGGATGAGCAGGGGGTACGTCTGGACTTCCAATTTCACGTGCTCTCTGAGGGCAGCCGCAGGTTTGACAACCTAATTCCTTTCCATTGTTTCTGTGCCTTGGCCAGAACGGCAGGGACGGGCAGGTAGCCAGGCGGGTACCCCACACCTTCCATGTATTATTAGTTCTAGGCCTGAACACGTTGCTTTTCTTAGGTTCCAGTTCTCTGTCCCCAGGTAACAAACCAGAAAATCCTTGCAGCGACTCACGTCAAAAGTAGGATTGTGAGCCAGAATCCGCTTGTAGGAATTTATCCCAATAGTGCGACGATTGGGTACCTGGGCAACAAAGGCTTATGGGAACAAGACTATCACAGTGAGATACTGAGCAAAACAGTCAGAAACTGGGAAAAATCTACATGTCCCAAACCAGGTGATTCATCCATGAAGCAAAACACGGCGCAGACCAGTGCGTGTGCCGACTGCTGACTCTGGACAGGAAGGGTGTCTCGAGAGAAGTGCCAGCAGGACAGAGGCTGTAGTGCAAGTCCCTTAAAAACATACTTAAATAGGGAAGAAAAAGGTTATCTGAAGGTCGTCTGACAAAACGCTGAGAGATTCCCCCTTTATGGTCACATTATGGGGTCTTCTTTTTGTTTTTATTTGTCAGAATTTTCCAAATCTTTACAGTGGACATCTGCTGGTATAAGCATCATTCCCTGTCCCTTGCAGTTCTGGGGACGATGGTGACAAATCTCTCAGCCATCCATGGGGGCATTTCTCCAGAATGAGGCCAGGAGGACAGGGTGGACGGCTGCCTGGTAGCTGCACTCAGCAGGAGCAACACTTGCTCAAAGGAAGTACTTATCATAAAAGTTTGCAAAGGAAAAGGGCAGCTTGGGGAGTCTCCATGTGGGAGTGGTAATACCACCTTCATGGCTGGGCTCCTCCCTGAACTTGGAGTCCCCTGCTCCGTGGGGTAGTGGCACAGGGTCCTGGCACACTCATAGCTGTGGGCAGTGTGGGGGTGCCACCCTCCTGGCCTCTGGCAGGAGGCCACTGACCAGCCATGGTGACCTGGACACAGGAGAAAAGGTGGCCCTCATGCAAGGTGTGTGTGGAGACTGAGCCCCTCCTTCCCTCAAGCGAACTCCCCCAGCCCACTGGCCCTAGACAGGACCCCTGGGGAGTAAAATGAGAGACCTGGAAGCTGGCAACCGCCCAGCCCCAGCACGGTGGATTGCCGGGGAGGGGCTCCTGAGCTTCCCAAAGTGCAGGGGCGTGGGGGCTTCTGCTGGGAGGTGGACCCCAACACAGCTAGAGGTGCCAGGAGGTGGAGATTCTTCCTGGCCACCCAGGTGACTTTGGGCACGGCCCGGGTGCCTGTCCCCATCTCACCTGTTCACTGTGCCTCCTGAGTCGTAACCCAGAGCTAGTGTGGCTGCGTCAGCTAACACCTCTGTCTGGGTCCCACAGACAGGAAACCAGGGCGAAATCGCCCTGCCTGCCGCCCAGTCTACTTCCAGTTACAGTGACTTAAGTTTCCGTCATCCTTGTGCTTCCCAGGGGGCGATGGGCACTGCACCAGCCTCAGGTCCTGGGAAGTGGGCTGTCAGGAAGGCGGCCTGGTGTCCCTGGGCCTGGGGGAGGGTCCCGGGAACACAGCACTTTCTCGTCTCTGGCTGAGGTACAGCCCAGAGGAGCAGGGCCCAGTGTACGGAGCCTATGGGCCTGTAGCCCCTGGGCTGGGGGGGGCCAGGAGTCCCAGACCCCAGAAGGGAGCCTGTCGCCTCACCCCTGGGAACGCAGTGCCAGGGCTGTCCCTCAGGGTCCCTCCCAACTGTGGTGGCAGGGAGACAGTCAGAGGACTCCCACTGGATTCCAGCACCAGGCTGGGAAGGGGCTGAGAGCAAAGGGCAGCGCTGCTTGCCAGCGGCCCGGCCACCCGGGAAAGCTGCGCCCCCTCATCAGGATTCTCCATGGGTGCGGGTTTGCTGGGCAGTGGAATGGGCCGTCTCCGCCCAGGGGCGAGGGCAGCCGCTCCCCCAATCCTGGGACATTCCCCCTCTGCACCCCTGAGCTACCGCCCGCGCTCGCTCCTCCTGTCACACCCCGAGTCCTGAGGGCAGTCTGGGCCTCCCCCGGACTGTGCCCCGCTCCTCCGCTGCACGGCCTCGTCCAAGGAAGCCCCCAGGACGCCCTCCTGTCTGGGCCCGCATACAGACATGCACGCTGCCCCCTGCACGGAGCTGTCCCCGGACACCGGGCTGAGTGGACGGACACGCAGCGAGCTCGCGGCCCACCTGGTGGGGCTCCCGGCGGGCGGTCAGGACGGAAAGGCCGCTGCGTCACGTCACGGGCGTGTTACACGGCGGAGCGGGAGCTCCCGGGCCGTGCTGACCGGCCGGCTGCGCGCCCCACGTCGGCGCTGCGCCCCCGTTACGGGGAGACCCCGGCGCCAGTGCCTGCTCCGGAGCTCACCGGGCCTCGCCTGGCCCTTCCGCCTGGGCTCTGCCACCCGCTGGGCTTGGGCTCCAAGACCCGGGCTCCACCCCGCCCCCCAGGTATTTGTGGGGCACCAGGTGCGCCCCACCCTGTGCAGGAAGTCAGCACAGGCCAGGTCTGCGCGCGCCCGCGGCGACTCCGGCAGGGACGTGGCCCCCTCGCCTGCCCGGCGGCCTCACACGTGCCTCGCGGTCGCGCCTCGGTCCCTGCCGCTCCGTGCTGACGTCACGCCGGGACCTCCTCGATTTTCGGGGCCCACGCCAAGTGTCCACGCTGTGCTCGGCCCTCGCTGCCTCTGCGGGCGCGTGGGGCTGCGGCGAGGTAGGGGCACGCGGGGAGCGGGGCGTGGGAGCACCGAGGGGGCGCAGTGGGGACCCGCGGAGCCGGGACGCAGGGGCGCCGGGAGGATCCGGGCTGCGAGGGGGGTGGGGGTGGGGGTGGGGGTGGGTGGGGGTGGGGCGCGCCGCGGGAGCAGCGGGGCCCGGGGACGCGGGGACCGGCCGGGACCGACCGGGGCCGCCGCTGTGCTGGTGGGCGGCGCCGGCACCCCCAGCCGGACGCGCAGGGTCCGGGCGGGAGCCTCGGTCACAGCGCAGGTCGCGCCGCGCGGCCCCGAGGACGCCCGGCGGCGGGAACGAGCCGCTGCACGAGGCCGGAGGGAAACGCGGGCGCGCCGGGGCAGCAGGAAGGCTTGGGGCAGCGCTGCGCTCAGCTCCAGGGATGGGGCTTCCAGGCCGACCCGACCTCTGGGGGGGGGTAGGGGAGCCCAGAACAGGCGGGGGGAGGGGGGGGCTCAGCGACCGCGGGGGCCACCCGCTTTCCGGGAAAGGGCGCCGGGGTGCTGTTTGCTGTTCGGGCGCTGGGAGCCGACAGGCAGTGGGAGAGCCCAGGCAGGCGGCAAGAAGGCATTTCCTGGCCTGGGCCAGCTGGGGGGCGGACGGGGGTCCCCTGGAGCCTGGAGGCTCCTGGAGGGCTGCTCTCCAGCCTCTGGTGTGTCCGGAGCGCGCTGGAAGAAGGGCGCATGGGGGTCTTTCCCTGCCTCTCACAGGGAAGAAACAGTGTCAGGAGTGGAGTTGGTGCCCACCAGTGACAGCAGCCTCAACAGGAAGCCAGGAGGCCGAGGGGACCTGTGCGCTGTGGTCTGAACCCTCCTTGCCCCTCCTAGCAAATGGAAGGCTTCTGAGAAGTGTTTTAACCTCAAACCCTGTACAGCGCAGGTCTGCACTGCGAGGGGTTCTTTCTGCGAGGGGCAAATCAGTAGGTCTGGAAGGTTCCGGCAGACAGCTAATGAATAGCTCCATGCAGCTGCTGGCATGTTTTGTAAAGCGTACTCAGTGACAAGAATCAGAGCGTCCTTTCTTGCCCAAAGGCTGGGGCATCTGTCCGGGCAGATGGGGGAACTAGGGTCCAGGCTCCAGGCCGGAGACAACCCACCCTTGCTTGCCTGACTCCTCAACCTGGCCTTCCTGCTGGCAGACCCTTCCTGGGGGAGGAAGTGGCCAGGACATGCCCTTTCCCGGCTTTTGGGCAAAACAGGCTGAGAGAGGAGGCTGCAGACTCCCCAGAGGAAGGGCTGGCTGGCTGAAAAGTTTGGCAGTGGCCCCAGTATCGTAGGGCAGGGCAGAGACGTCACTGCTGTCCCACCTCGACAGTTAGACCTTCTCTGCTTCTGAAACCCCGTTAGCATATTAAGAGTTTGGGCTCCCGTGTGAGTCATGGCTTTGCAATGGGGGCCAGTTACTGCCCAGCCATGTGACCTGAAATAGCGCCTGAAACGTCACAGGGTTGTGGGGCTGGAATGAGCCAGTGCAGTGGAGCTCAGGTGCATGGCAGGTGTTGCGTGCTCGTTAGTGCTGTCCTGCAGTGATAGGCAGAGGAGAGCGACGGGCAGTGGCAGAGCCCAAAGGACAGCCGGCAGCCTGATGTTGGAGGGTTCCCTTCCAAGCACCCACCATTGCCAAGATTAGCAGGTTGGCGAATAGTGGAGAGGGCTGGCCCTGACTGTGGCTCCCTCCCGTGGCACCCGGCCAGCTTCTGCGTGTCGAGTCATCTTGTGCAGAAATGAATGACCTAGCAGAATAGAAAGGTCAGGCGGGAGTGACCCAGAAAGATGAATGAGGCTACACAGGCTTCTTGAGAGGAAATGCTGTCCGGGCAGACAGACGGCCACGTCTGGACCCCAGAGAGAGTAGGACCCGTGTGGAAGGACAGAGAGGCTCCAACAGCCTTGTGCTGGGTCTGAGCCACCAGCCCACGCCTGTCCAGTGTGGGCCTGGCCACTCTTCCCTGCTCTCGGCACTTCTCAGGCGGCTGTGGCCAGAGGCTGTGAGCTGGGGCAGGGCGTTGTGGGGTTTCTCTGGGTGGGTGTCCTATGTGGATGTTCCAAGCACACACGTGCTCTCCGTGGAGCTCGTAGGTGTGCAAACAGCTGTCCCAGGAGGAGGGTGCCGAAAGGAAACAGTGTTCTCCAGGTGTGTCCCGGGGACCCTGCAGTGGACCCGTGAAGTCAGAACCATTGTCACTGTCCTGAGACGTTATTTGCCCACGAGTGTGATGCTGACGGAGGCAGGACTGTGTTCTTGTGTTTCACATACTTCTCGGTTTTAAGTTCCGAACAGTGAGTATTGGGAGATAGAACCCACATAGACAGGAGCTCTTGGGGGTCCCAGGGTTGTCAGTACAGGGGACCGTACGACCAGAGCACTGCAGCGCTGGCTCCTGGCCGCCTCCTTTGCAGATGCTGCCGTGTCCGGGGTCCTTCCGTCGCAGGGTCTGTAGTCACTGGTTCCCCTGCACGAGCCTTCTCGCGCCCTGGAGAAGCTGCCTGCTGTGGCCCTTCCCGTGCCACGTGATTTGGTTCTCTCTGAACTGCTGAGATGAGCCTGAGGTTTACAGTTTGGGTCCAAGTCAGACCTGGGATGGATGTGGCAGGGTCCTTGAACTTCTGGTAAAAAGGTATTTCTCATTTCCCGAGGCTTGGCCTGGGTTAGAGGTGTTTGCTGGCAGTGGAGCCCGAGTGGGTCTGGGAGGTGGTAAGGGGAGTGGGTGTTGACAGGAGGAGCTCCTGCAAATGAGGACAACTGTCCTGGGAGTCAGGAGAACCATGTCTGAATTCTGGCGAGCTGTGCAACCCTGGGCATGTGGCCTCCCTCTCGGAGCCTGTCCCCTTGGCTATAAGATCAATGAATCCTGGCTACGTTTCAGCTGGTTGTGAGTTCAGAAAAGGTGTTGGACGCAAAGCCATCTTGGGGTTCACGGGACAGTGGCCTGTGACGAGGGTGTCGCCTGGGGCTGGTTCAGGCCACCTGAGGACATCGGCCCGTCTTGTTTTCTTCTGCTTTAGAAAGCTGTGACATCGACCCTTCTGGTGTCCAAACACACAATTTGTAGGCTACTCTGAGTTACAGAAATAGTAGTTCCCAGGCAGCTATGATACTAGGGGAAAATTTAGAGGTGACTGTTGGTGGTGGTTAGGCCTCTCACTCCAGCTCGGTGCCGTGAGGCTGTTGGTGAGTGGAAAGTCTCAGAGGAGCCAGGAGCATTTGCGGGGGTCACGTCACCTGCATCCAGACACAAAAATAGGCTGGTGAGGTGCACGGGTGTCAGGTGCTTATGGCAGCTCTGGGGGCAGGGTGGACGTCGGGCAGGCTCTGGGCACCTCCTCCTTTTTGCTCGGTCCAGTGAGCTCTGGGCTAGGAAAGCAGGGGGTCCTGCCTCCACACCCCATGACGCCCGGCGGGACTAGACACATATCCCAGAGCGATGAATCCCCGCCTGGAACATGGTGGGGATTCAGTGCTCTTGGTGATTATTTTTATTTGCTGTTGACTGACTACGAAGAATTTCAGGGGCTGAAGGGGTTGTAAGTTGGCATGACCTTTCTGGAAAGCAGTTTGATGATACAGATCAAGATTCCTTAAACATCTGCACAGAATAGCTTCTCTTCTGGGAATCTATCAAGGAAATGGAAACACAGGGTTGTGTACCATTTTTTTATAGAGTGTTTAAGGATTTGGGAACATACTCATAATGTACTAAGTCAAAAGGATATGATGGCACAAATTAAATTTGTAAAAAAGAATTATATGCAGAAAGAAAAACCTAGCTCTCTGTGTTGGGACGGATCTCAGTGGGCATTCAATCCTGGCCCTCCCCTTATGGAAGCCAGCTGCTCTTAATTCTGGAAAACTGCGTATGTATACCCATATATATATATACAATATCCTCTGCAAAAAGTTATAGCTAGTTTTCCAAAGGAGAGTTGATGAATTATATACACCAAATCTCCCTCTCTGTATGTATCTATGTATATATATTTACATACACACATGGACACACATACATGCACACGTGCATATATAGTGATTTTCCGGATGCACGTTTTAAATTGCGGTTAGCTGAGGGAGTGTGGCTATTTTCTCCCTTGTACGCACAGAAACAAGGCCCAGTCCTGCTTTCCAGCTCCGGCTGGGAGGCCTCACTCTCTACTCTGCAGAGAGGTTTTGCATGTCTGGCTTGATTTTCTAAATCAAGAACCAGCCACGCACTCTTCTCTCCTTCTGAGCTCCCTTCTCTCTGCACTTTGATTTCTGCATCCTCTTTTCCCTGGTTTCCAGCTTGTTCTTTCCTCACCCCTTCTTCTCTGTCCCTTGAGGATCCCCCACCCCATCTAGGACCCCTGCCGATCATGTGTCTTTGGACCGAGACATAACACAGAGTCCACAGCAGGCTCTGTGACCAGAGCCAGCCATTCACTGGTAGGTTTACAGGGTGTTTCTGTCCCACACACAATACGCCAGTCCCCACGCCCAATTCAGAAGGAGAATTCCAGTTTGTAAGGTGACTTTATCACCGCACTCCCAGCCCATCTGTCCCTCCCCGGCAGCTCCTCTCCTGCCTGGTCTATCCCAACAGTTAAAGGGCTCTTTCTTGCTTTGTGTATCTCTCCATTTATAGCGTTCCATGGTTGGCATGTGTGCCCGCCCCTAGGGAGTGCCCAGGAAACTTCTGGGTCTGGGCACCATGGGGGCTGTCTTCCTCCCACATACGCTTGTCTGGCTGGTCAGCCTAGCCACGTGGACTCGGGGATTATGGCTGCCTGTCTTGGACACATGGGCCCTGCCAGGAAAGCTTGTGGCTGGGATCCGAGGTGCGGGGGGCCGTGGGTGGTGGTGTGCAGTCGGTGATCACAGAGGTCCTGGAGCAGCCAGTGTCCTGCCTGGGGGTGGGGGGGCTGGGTGGTATTCCTGCTGGGGCTCGGACAAAGTTGGGGGGCAGTGGGTGTTGGGCTGCTGTTGTCACCAGGCTTGTGAGCCCCTCTGTGGGGTTCCCGCAGGGCTTGTGGCCGAGCCACGTTCTGGGGAAACATGTGTCCCTGCTGTGGGGAAGGACCCTTTCCATACTGGGTGCTGGTGAAGGACCCAGCCTGCCAGAGGGGGATGAAATAAAACGGCATCCTTTGGCTCTGCTGGGTGGAAGTGCAGTGTCCTGGGGGCCCAGGCTCCCTCTGACAGCCCCACGAGGCCCCTTACCCCTATCTGAGAACAGGCCTGTGCGCTCAGCATGCGTGTCCCTTGCAGGGCACCGACGGGCGAGAGGTGTCCACGCCACCCTTCGCTGTTGCTGAGAAGGCCCAACGCCAGGCAGAGCCGGCTCCCAGTGTTCATCTGCAGGGAGCCCTCGGGAAGCTTCTAGACGAGATCGTGGCTGTCCCTGTCCCCTGGGGGTTCATGGGCTGCAGCAGCTCCACCCCTCCTGAGTGGCCAGGCCCGCCATGCTGCAGTGCCGGCCAGCCCAGGAGTTCAGTCTCGGCCCCCGGGCCCTGAAGGACGCCCTGGTGTCCACAGACCCAGCCCTGCAGCAGCTCTACATGTCTGCCTTCTCCCCGGCTGAAAGGCTCTTCCTGGCCGAGGCCTACAGTCCCCAGAGGACCCTGTTTTGCACCCCGTTCATCCACATGGCCTTTGACTGGCTTCTCAGCCGCCCCGAGGCCCCTGAGGACTTTGAGACCTTCCATGCTGCCCTGCTGACCAGGAGGCGGGGCCCCACTCAGAAGCATATCTACCTACAACCGATCGGTACCAGGCTTGGGGGGCATGTACCCAGTGTCCCAGAGGGCTGGGGGCACACAGCTGGGTAAAGAGCTGGAGGGCGTGTCCTGGAGCCATCAGGACCCCACTGTGGAGACAAGGGCGTGAACTGAGCACGGGGTGTCTACTTGGACCCCAGGCGGGGCCTGAAATATGGTGCTGGTGGGCCAGGGATTGGGGGCCTCCTGTCCAACTGCGATTGTGGTTACTCGTCTTTCACCTGGGCATTGGCCTTTCTTCCACTTTCCTCCTTATTTTTTGACCTTTTAAAAATGTGCTTTAATGTCTCATTTCTGTGCCTGACTCACCAGTCTGTAAAGGCAGGTCCATGTCAGCCTTTTTGGCCTAGAAGCTGGTGCTGGGGTGGGATTCTGGGGTGCTGGGCACCCTGGGGGAGGGCTCTGGGGAGTAGGTGGGGCCAGCGGGGGACCCCTGAGTGCACCCCGGGCGGCAGCTCTGATGGGTAGGCAGGCAGACGGGTCTGCTCTGCCCCCAGATCTGGGTGAGGGGCTGGTGTGCAGCGCCCTGCGGGCCTCCCTGCAGAGCTGCACGGAGGCCTTCTTCCTGGGCCTACAGGTCAGGTGCCTGCCCTCCGTGCCAGCCGCGTCCATCCGCTGCTCGTCGCGGCCCAGTCAGGACTCTGACAGGCTGCAGCTGCACACAGGTGAGTGTGGTGCAGGCTCCTCCCACCCCACTTGTCAGAAGGCCTTTTCCGGAAGGCAAAGGTGGGAGGAAGGAGCCCAGGAGAAGGAAGGATTGTCCACCCCTCTTCTTGGTCGGAAACGTCTATTTCCCAGCCTTTTGAACAGGAGGATTAAGATGAGTGCTGCCTCCCCACCCAGAAGTGTGTGCAGACTCGCCCGTACAGCCCAGTGTCTGCTAGGAAACTCCAGGGCACACAGAGCCCGGAAGCAGGCTTGGGTCAGGCCTTCCAAGGTCTCTCTCCAGCGTCCTGTCTAAAAGAGCCCCCTCCCCTCCAATCCCTGGGGCGCTGGCAGCTGGAGAAAAGGAGCTGGCTTGAGTAGCACAGGTGGGCTGGGCACTCAGGAGCATGAGACCCAGACTCAAGGTGAGGGAGGTCGCAGATTGGCTGGGGCGAGTGGACTGATGGTTTCCTCTGTCGTGGGAGATGCTCAGCCTCCACACACTGCCTGCACCCGTGGCTTCCTGCCAGTCCTTCCTGCTCGCCTCTCTACCTTCTCGCCTCTTTACCTTCTCTTTCCTGCGTTTTGTCCATGAGCAACCCTCCTCCACTTATTCTCTTTAGCTTCACCCAATCTGCTATTATACCACCTGTTGAGTTCCTAATTTCCGTTACCATAGTTTTTCAGTTCTCTACTTTCCACTGGATTCTTTTTCCAATTAACAACGTCCCTTTTTTATGGTTTCCAGTTCCCTGCTAAAATGTCTGAGGTCAGTATTTCCATCCACGAACACAATGCTTTTCGTCCTGTGTTGGGTGATTCCTGTTTGGCACGCTGGTGCCTGCCTGCCGTCTCTGCCTCACTGCGCGTCTCGTTTTTGGTCGTTAGCTGGAGAACTTACTGTTTAACTTTTGAGGAATCGAGGCCTGGGATGATGTGACTTTTCTCCAGACAGGAGTTTATGTTTCAGGGTTAACAGGGGCCTCCTGGCTGGGATGGGTGCCATCTGATGGTGGCATGTTCCTTTCTATGTCCCAGGCTTCAGGTTTGGTCACTCTGAGACCCCTCCTGCTCACTGGCACAGCCTTCCCCTGTCCCCGAGGGTCTGGAGTGTGGCCCAGAGAGCAATGGCGGGTCATGGCTCGTGCCCAGATGCAGGTCCTGGGACTCCCTGCCTGTTGGCCCCCAGCCTCCCCACCCCTCTTGTCCTCCCCGCATGCAGTGCCATCATGCCTGCTGTTGCTTCCACCTGACTCGTGCGTCTGACAGACTCAGGAGACGCCAAGTGTCCGTCCTAGCTGCCCCAGGAGAGTACGAGGTACCAGTGTTGCCTCCATGCTTTTTACCCCCACTGCCGAGTAAGCCAACGGCTGCCCCTGACCCACACTTCAGGGGCTGCACGGAGTCTGGAAGGGTCAACAAGTAGGTACATCCCAGAGGTTATGCTGGGTTAAATTCGGTCAGATCGGCTTGCTTTAGATCACTCTACTGGTTTCCTGGGGCTCGTGACAACATGCCACAGGCTGGGTGGCTTCAAACAACGGAAATGTATTGTCTCAGAGGCTCGAGGCCCGAGTCTGAGACCAAGGTGTGAGCATGGCCGTCCTCTCTCTGAAGGCTCCAGGGGGGGTCCTTTCTGCCTCTCCAGCTTCTGGAGGCCCCGGGAGTCCTAGGGTTCCCAGCTTGTAGGTCAATCACTCCAGTCTCAGCCCCCAGGATCACATCGTTTCTTCCCTGTGTGTCTCCTCTTCTTATAAGGACACAGACTTACTGGATCAGGGCCACGGTAGGGACCCCCCCTTAACTCGATTACATTTGCAAAGATCCTGTCATACAGGGTCACGTTTCAGGTACAGGAAATGAGGACTTCAATATGTATTTTGGGGGACACGATTCAACCTATAACTATCATCATCATCACCTTAAGGGCTAAAATTCCTTGGCCTTTCTTTCACGACCTCAGCCACTCATTTCCAAGGTCACAGCCTAGACCTGTGCTGTCCAGGGCAGTAGCCACTGGCCACGTGTGGCTACTGAACACAAACTGTGGCTGGTGACACGAACTGTGCATTAAGTGCAACGTGCACATGGGGCTAAAGATTCAATATGAAAAGCAGTGCAAACAAGCTTTTAATTTTTAAATATTTGATTACATGTTAAAATAATATTTTGGCTACTTTAGGTTAAATGAAGTATTAGTAAAATCAATTTGATCTATTTTACTTTAAAATCACTAAAATTTAGAATTCAAGTGCACATTCAACTCCTCTGTACTCCTCTGGACGGCATGGCTGAGGGTGTGTGGCCGTGTTGCCCGCCATCAGGGTTTTAGTGTCTCAGTCACCAGGCCTCCCTGACTGCCCAGCTCACCTGTGTGGTTACCTCCCTGGCTAACAGGCTTTGTCCATCAGGCACCCCCCTTCTTCAGCCCCGATCTGCCTCCTGTCCTCTGGGCTCGAGTTGCTTCATCATAATACCTCCTGCCCTCTTCCCCGTCCTGTGCACACCTGGGCAGGCCAACTCCCATCTGCATGGCGGCTGTGAGGGGTCTCTCACATGTGTGACCATGAGCCCAAGGGGGTCCGAGCCCCTGCCGCTCACAGCTCCTCCTGCTCCTTTCCAATGTTGACCTTGCTTCCTTTTGGCAGAGGAAGTACAAAGGGGACTCGCTCCCCGCCCTGCAGCAGGCCGCCCTGCTTCCACACCCCCACCTGGCCCCCACCCATGCCAGCGGACCTCTGCAAGCTGCTGGTATTTCCATCCACACCACGCTGCCCACACGCTCGTTGCTGTATCTAAAGCCCTTGGAACACGTCTCTCGCCTTTTCTCTGGGTTGCATGGCTTTCTCGCCCTCCTTGCTCCATCGCTCTGAGACCCTATTCCGGTGTCGCCCGCACTGGCCAGTCCGCTCTGGGCTCCTCCTCACTGCCCCTTGCTCCATGCTCAGTCCCCCGGCCTCGGCCTGTCTAGCTGCACCCACACTCCTGGGAGCTGTATCAGTGCCTTCTGCTGCTGTCACAAGTCACCGCAAACAGAGGGCTAAAGGACATTCGTTGTCATACGGTTCTGGGCACCACAATCCAGGGGTCGGCAGGCTCTGGGGAGAGTCAAGGGACCCCTGCACCTCGGCTCGTGGCTGAGCCCTGCCCTCTGCCTTCACAGTGGACAGCGTAGCTCCCTCAGAGCTCTGGCCTCCTGCCTCCCTCTTACCAGGACCCGGGTGCTGTCCTTGACTCCGCCTGGATGATCCAGAATAACTTTCCCATTTTAAGGCCTTTACTGTCATCACAAAGTCCGTTCCGGCGTACGAGGGACCACTGTCCAGGACGTGGCTGTCTCTGGGGCTGTCAGTCAGCTGGCCAGGCAGCTCGCCCCCTACCGCGTGGCTGCGGTGGCGCTGTCCCTCTGAACACCAGACTCGATGGCCTGTGGTCTCTCAGGTGTCCTCACTCTGATGGCACTGGGCATCCTGGACACACCTCGTCCACCCGGCTCTCCTAACAACTTGGGACATGGAGACCCCGAGGCCCAGGCCGGTGGTCCCCACTCCACACTGCGCTGCCTGGCTGCTCAGTGACTGCTTCTCACAGTGTCACTAGCTCGTGTCCCACTTTGGGAAGGGCTGGTCTGAGGCAGAGGAAGATGGGTGACAGAGTGTCCGCTGTGGGCCGGGGCTGGGACACAGCGTCGTGGCCTCCTCCTCACATCCCTCTGCCACCCATCCCAGAGGGCATCCTGGACTTCCTGAAGAACAGCAAACCGGGAGACGCGCTGTGCATGCTGAGCCTGACGCTGTCCGACCTGTACCCCTGCGAGGCCTGGAGCTTCACCTTTGGCGCGTTCCTCCCGGGGCACGGTGAGCTGACATCCCACCCTGGGCTCAGGCGAGGGCGTCGAACCCCTCCTGGCTGTCACCCGAGAGCCCCATCCTGGGGAACGCGTGTGCATGGAAACAGCTGCTCTTGAACTTACAGCTCCCGTCCAAGCCCCTCAGGCTGCAACTCTGCCCCTTGGTCGTTGTCACATGGACATGCTGGCAGGGCCGGGCCTTCAGGACCTGGGTGACTTTGCCCGTGGGCTCCTGAGGCCAAGGCTGCCCCTGGAGCCCCTTCTCACTGCCCCCTCCCCAGAGGTGGGCGTCTGCAGCTTTGCCCGGTTCTTGGGGGAGCTCCTGAAGGTGAGGCCCAGCACCTTGGACCTGGCCAGGGCACAGGTGGTGGCAGACGACCCCAAGACCACCACCCTGCGGGACGAAGGCCGGACCCTATGCTTCAGCGCCCTGGCGATGGTCCAGTGCTGCAAGGTGGGCCTGGAGGATGGGTGCAGGGGTGCTGCACAGTGGTGGGAGGAGATGGGGGCAAGGAACGGCCCCAGCGGAGGCCTGGGGTGCTGGAGAGTTCCAGGGATCACATAGGAGGACTCGAGCGGACAGCTGTGGGGCCCTGTGTGCAGCCACTTACACTGTCTGGTCCTCCCAATGATGAGGGAGATCGTTCACTTCAGGGACACCAAGTCCTTTGCCCAAGGTCACACAGCTGTGAAGTGGCAGGGTTGGGATTTGAACCCGTCTGTCGGCCTTCAAGCTCCACACCAGATTGCCTGCGTCCCTGCAGCCCAGAGCTGTCATCGGTGCCCTGTGTGGGCAGTGTGGGGGCGGGAGGGGCTGCCCTGGGTGGTAGGGGTCACGGCTGCAGGGACAGTGGGGGCCTTCTCCCTCAGGTCACATGCCACGAGCTCTGCCACCTACTTGGCCTGGGGAGCTGCCGCTGGCTACGCTGCCTCATGCAGGGGGTGCGCAGCCTGGACGAGGCCCTGCGACGGCCCCTGGACCTGTGTCCCATCTGCCTGTGGAAGCTGCAGCACATCCTGGGCTTCAAGCTGGTGGAGAGGTACAAGGTGAGCTGGGCTCCTGGCCTGCAGAGTGGGCACCCCAGGGCGTCAGCGGGAACGGAGGGGTGTCGTTTGTAGATTTGTGTGCTGGGGTGGGGGTTGGGAGCTGTCACTCTGTCAAACTCTCTGGGAGTTACTGGCCTCACCGGCAGCACGCAGCGTCCTTAGGCCGGGGCAGGTAGCACTGGGTGCAGGAGGGACGAGGGGCAATGGCTTGTTTCCGTCGACAAGAGCTAGGTCCACGGAGCACTGCTCAGTGCAGGAACCTGTCCTGGCGCTCAGCTCACACGGGATGGTGTGGTCCCCCGCACGCAGCCTTTTCTCTGCATGCTCACTGCCGCCCCGAGGAAGGGCAGGCCCCTGGGGAGGAAGCCGAACCAGACTGAGCGGACAGCAGAGCAGGCGCTCCTGCCCCTGCCCCTGCCGCCCCGCGGCCGAGCCAGCGTGGCCACGCCGCCCTCTCCTGGCGGCACAGGGACCCGCGGCCCCAGGCAGTGAGTCAGCCCCTCCGCTGCAGGTTGAAGCCATAGCCTGTGACGGGTTTCATAGGTTACGGACTCAGCAAGTTTACTCTGAGTTCATAGTTCAAAGGCAGTGGGTATTTCTCTTTCTCTTTAAACCCACCTTTGGAGGAACACACTGATTTTAAAATAAAGGCAAAGGCCTATCAAGTAGCTTCGGATTAATTTTAAAACCAAAAATTTTAAGCCAAAAGCTTTAAATGAATGCCACTGTATTTGAGGTTCTGGAAGCCCGTCTGTTCCTCTTGGAGACAGGCAGCTGGGTCTCAAAGTGTGGGTTTCGCTGACGGTCCAGGTTTCGGGACGGTCCAGGTTTCGGGGACGGTCCAGGGTTCGGTGCCGGTCCAGGTTTCGGGGACGGTCCAGGTTTTGGTGATGGTCCAGGTTTCGGTGATGGTCGCAGTGCTGATCTCAGGTGCGGGGCTCTCAGACTCGGCGCCTCTGGGCCCAATGAGGACTTGCATTTCTAACAGGTTCCCAGGCGCTGCTGTGCTCGGGGCCCCCACTTTGATACCCTCTGAACTAAGGGGCCGGGCATTTCCAGGTCACAGGCTGCCTCCTTGCACGGCTCCATGGGGAACAGAATACAAGGAGCGTGGAGGAAGTGGCCTGCCTGTTGGAGTGGGGAACCCAAGGTGGAGGGCTGCAGGGAGGCAGCGGGTCCTCGAGTCTCAGCTGCAGAGGAGCTAACAGGGGTCCTCGTGAGGTTGGAATGGGCACGGTCATTGGTGTCCAGCCAAGGCTGTCTGTTGTCACCAGTGCAGTGTCAGAAGGAAGTGGCTTGTGATCCTCTCGGCTCATGTGAGGTAAACAAGGTCAGCCTCAGGTCTGAGAAAGGGCTGGATTCTCATTTCTGTCCTTCCTCGGGTCTTGTTCATCCACCTGACACGAACATCCAGGCCTTGTATGCCCTGCCCTTACATCCCTGACCTCTGACCCAGGGAAGCCTCTGGACCGCCCTGGAGGATAGCCCCTCCTTTCCACCCAGAGAACTCCCTGAAATGTCAGGCCCACTCCCTTTCCCCCTCGGAAGCCCCATCCATGTGACTGGAGGAGCTCTGAGGAAGAAGGGGTACTCCACCTCCGAATGGGGACGAGGGCGGCTGTCACAGCCATGCCCCTCGGAGGAGGGGGAGGCCCAGCAGGACCCTGGCCTTCCAGGCTGTAGGAGGGGAGCTGCCTGCGTGGTCCCCAGAGCCCTGGTCAGTCCTGGCCATTGGGTCAGCTCCTGAGGACTCTGGTAGTGATAGTGATGACCGAGGACCTGGATAGGAAAGGTGTCTCTGCTGTCTGTTCGCACCTGCTGGTCCTGTGCTGGTGACAGCTGTAAACACAAAGCCTTGATTCGTGGAGGCTGCCAGTTTCCATGGTGTGATTACTGTCACCAAGGCCGGTTTCCGCTGTCACTGACGGCAGCTTTGGGCAGAGCAGTGCATTGGTGTGGTCACCACACAGAGAGGCAGGGACAACCCAGAGCAGTGGTCAGAGGAAAGTGCAATGGAAACGAGGAAGTGATTGGAGTTTGGGGCATTTATTCCCTTTGCTTTTAATATAATTTGAAAGTTGAATTATAAACTCTGTGTAATTTAACTTTGATTGATGGCGGTTGAGCAGCAGGCTTGCGAGGCCCGAGTCTGCGAGTGGGCTCCTGCGATCTGCTGCGTCTGGCTCGTCTCAGAAAGTGCTTGTCAGGACTCTGCGTCACGAGCCCACCATGTGCCTGGGTAGCTGGGGACAGTGGCGTCCCCTTAGCTAAGTGAGCAGAGAAAACTGCCGGTGTCTCTCCCTCACAGAGACTGCACGCCTGGACACAAGCGGTGGCGGGGATGCTGCCTGGCCAGCAGGCGGGGGAGCCGTCTGTGTTGGAGGAAAGCTCCCCGTGCAGCGCAGACTCGGGCCTGTGCTGTGACAGCGACTCGGAGCCTGGCATCAGCCTGTCCGAGCCCCTCCCTCCCAACGCAGGGACCCACACCTTCTCGGCACAGCTGGAGCCCCAGGACAGGCTGGACTCCCTGGCGGCCTCGGAGGCCATTGCAGAGCACAGCCGGTGGCTGGTGACATGCATCCGGGCCCTGGAGAAGGAGGTGACAGAGGAGGAGCTGGCACGGGTGGACAGAGCTGTGGACGCGCTGGCTCGTTGGGAGATGTTCATGGGGAGGCTCCCGGCTGTGCGGCGGGACCTGGCCTGTGGCAGACACGGTGCAGGGCTGCGGAAGGTCCTGGGGGATAAGCTGTCCTCCCTGAGGAAGAGGCTGAGCACGCGCCAATTGTCCAGAGTGGACGCTTCTCCCTGTCGTTGGAAGGCCGAGGACAATTAGCCCAGTGCTGTGTCCTGTGCAATGTCTGCCTTTCCCTAGGACGCCAATGCCTGTCACCGTCCAGTGACCTAGGGCGCTGTGGGTCCCCCGGTCACGGGGCTGTGTCTCTAGGGAAGCTGAGGAAAATCTGGCTTCAGACGGCTCTCCCTGTGTCCTACTGACCACTTGCTCCCACATCCCACCCCAGCCTGGACGTCACCATGGGCGGAAGGAGGCAGGGGCCGCTCTATTGCCAACTTGGCTCCCAAGGCCCATAGCCGGGATCTCCCCTCGAGGGAAGCGGGGGCGTTGTTTCCACCTCCAATGTCCCCCCACAAAGGGGTGCCTTCTGCCTGCTGACAGCAGTCTGGTCCTTAGGGCCTTCATGCGGCGTCTCCGAGAAAGTTCTGGATAGCCACCATCCACTGGAGGGTGTGCGACGGAACTCTGCTACTTCTTTTGAGTGTTGCAGGTGGGAAGGTGGGCAGGGCAGGGCCCCGCCTGCAGTAACTTGCTGGTGAAACAGGCAGTTGCTTCTTGGGACAGTGTCTGACAAAGGTGACCCGGGATCTGGCCAGTTAAGTGTTCCTCATGCCTCTGTCTGTCCTGATTTCTTTTTGTTTCGTTCTAGACGTTGTTTTCTCGGCAACTGACAGAACTATGTTAGCCTCCCTTTAATCTTTGTCAAATTTTGCTGCCGTCATTTGAAGCTTTTATGTACATATACATTTGATTGTTTTCCTGGTGACTGGACCGTTTTCACTATCAGTGCCCCCATCTGCCTGCATTGCAAGAGTCCCAGGCTGAGAACCTTCT
This sequence comes from Rhinolophus hipposideros, assembly GCF_964194185.1. Classification (NCBI taxonomy): domain Eukaryota; kingdom Metazoa; phylum Chordata; class Mammalia; order Chiroptera; family Rhinolophidae; genus Rhinolophus; species Rhinolophus hipposideros. The sequence continues at coordinate 43,958,091 of NC_138069.1, read as the reverse complement.
GGTCCCGACAGAATTCCTATGGCGTGATGAGTGGGTCACAGCTACTTTTCCCATCTGGAAAGGGGTAGCTCACACATTTGTGGGTAGCTTATACAGTTTTGGAGCCTTCTATGAAAAATAGTACAAAATATAAATGTAGAAGTAGGAGGTGCCCACCGACGCAAGGCAGCCTGAAGCCTCCTTATGACAGCAGGCAGGAGCCCAGGACCCGTCCTGGAAAGACGCACAGGGTAAGTACATACTGGCCTCAGTGAAGCAAAGATGCAGTTCTTTGGTCCCCACTTCTCTTCTGCATGGCTTCACAGAGGCAGCACAGTGACCCAGAGGTCACTGATGAGAAGAAGGGAGATGACGAGCTGGCTCAGCAGAAATGAGCCGGGCCGACCTGCTGAGAATGTGACATGGGAACAGGCGGTCAGGGCCTGGCGGTTGGGGGGGTGTCTATGGCCGTGACAAACCACCCCAACAGTCTATTTAGCTGGGGGCTCTGCGATGCAGGCAGAGCCTGGCCAGAGGTTGTGCCTCCAGGCTGGGCGCTCGGCCAGGGCTGAGGCCTCAGGCCTGTCCACATGGCCCAGCTTCCTGACGGTTGGCGGATGGCTTGAAAGGCGGGAATCCGAGAGACAGGCCGAAGAGGTGCAGCCTTTCATGACTGGGCCTCAAAAGTCCCGGAGCCTCATTTCCACAGCCCTCTACTAAGGTGGTCGAGAAGCCCACCCAGGTTCGCGGGAGGCTGGCAAGGGTGTTGAAGGACAGGCAGGATGGGAAAACACTTAGGAAAAACCTGCCCATGTCATTGCGACTGCTTGGACTGGCCATGACACCTGCCACAAACTGTGTTTCCCCAAAAATAAGACCTAGCCAGACCATCAGCTCTAATGCGTCTGTTGGAGCAAAAATTAATATAAGACCCGGTCTTATTTTACTGTAATACAAGACCGGATATTATATAATATAATGTGATATGATATAATATAATACCAGGTCTTATATTCATTTTTGCTCCCAAAGACGCTTTAGAGCTGATGGTCCTTAGAACTAGGTCTTAGTTTTGGGGAAAAAGGGTAATCTCACCTGTTCTCCAGTTTCCTGCTGTTTCCAAAAAGGTTAATTACTGGAATTATGTAAGATTAACAGAGGTGACGGAGACACACAGCCTGGCTCAGGCAGAGAGGGAGGGAGCTCAGGGGACACGTACCGTCTATCTGTGCCCATGGCCTTTGGCTCTCAACTGTCACGAGTGTCGCAAAAAAGCACTCTGAAGTGGGAAGGGACAAACCACTGACAAGAACCTCCCTCCATGGCCCTCACCAGCTGCAGATGGAGTATGATTCTCTGAGATAACTGCTGGGAGGGACATACTGAAAAGAAAACTTTTAGGAACAGAGGTTCTTTTTGTAAATGCACTAAGTCAACTGTTTTCTCGACTCCTTATCTGTCCAGAGATCCCGAGATTCAGAGGACAAACCTCCAAGCTTGCTGATGTTCCCTGCCAAGAACTCACCCAGCTCAGGGCACCCAGGCGGAGTGGCTTGAACGCAGCTAAAAATACTCCGGGGTCACCACCTCATCCACTGCTGTTCGTCTGTGAGGCGGGTGAAGGCTACAGGGGCCTCCCAGAGCTTAGACACTCACATGCCAACTGCATTTTGATGAGGGGGATGAGAAACGAGGTCCCAATCTAAGGTGGCAAGTCCTCTCCGACAGCCCCACGTTCTTTCTTCCTGGCCTATCATTTCTCCCTTTTCCTCCCCAAGGCTCAAACTCATCATTAGATGAGAGGAGAATCATCCAGAACCTTCTTCCCCTCCCCCACCTCATGTAAATCCTGATGAAAGTGAGTTTAGCCCAAGACCCTGCTGCCGCCCCGACGTATTCAGTGTGGGGCTGGGAGGAGGGATGTGGTCCTCCTAATACTGTCCCATGGGACAGCTGATTCAGACCTTTCTGGGAGGAAAGGAATCTCCAAAAGCGCTTCAAGGAAAAAAATAAACACACACTGCCTTAGCCAAGCAGCTAATGTTACAGCTAGGAGTCCAAATTTAGATCCCACCAAGTTCAAAGGAGAGGCTATAGCACTCCGGGGACTCACACACACATGGAAGGTCCCGCACGGGGCCACAAGGAGCCGCTGTCCAGCCCCGGCAAGCAGGGCGGCTGCTGGGCCCACATCCCTGCAGGACAGGACAGCTCTTTCTGCAGACAAATGCCACCTCTGAGCGGTCCTGAGGCCTGGGAACGTCCCCCTTCCCGGGCAGATGTCCCCTCCTGAGCTGCGGCCGAGGAAGCCCACACTGAACCCAGGCTGCCAAGCTGTGGGGCTGAAGTGCAGATCCCGGGGTTCCGTGTCTCAGGGAAGCACGCTGGGAAGTCGGAGCAGGAAGGAGGCACTCGGGGGCTGGAGCCCTGCTCTGCCTGGGGTCTGGGGGACACCTTCACTCAAGACTCCTTGGAGGGCCCAGGTCTGGGTGGGCGGCACGATGCCTTTGACGCCAATGTAAACAGAGGCCGGGGCTGCTGGGGCTGGTTTGTGTAGAGGGTGCGTCCACAGGAGGAATATTTGCATCCTGTGAGGATGGAGGACCAGGGCTTCCCGAGGGAGGCAGCTCAAGAACAGGAGCTGTGGCCGCCTCAGCCTGCCTGTCAGTGGGGCCTGTGCTCTTGGCGCCTGCCCCCCACCCCAGCCTGCTCCCCTGCTCGGGTCTCCAATCGACCCGGCTTGGTCCTGCTCCCTGTGTGTGTGGGGGGGTTACTGAACACAAAGGAAGCCGGCTTCAAGGAAACTGTCAATCTGTGGCCCTCAGAATGACAGGCCGGGAACCCTCACACTGCAGAGCAACCCAGGAAATGCCCCTGCTTTGCCATAAAGAACCATGACTTTGAGAGTTGCTGGAGGAATGGCCGACAGACCCCTACCCCTTCCAGAACCGTCTGGCAGCACCTTCATTAAGGAGGACCCAGAATAACAGGTTTACTTTTAAACTCAGCTTCTTGGGTGAAGGGGCAAATGAAAACAAGCTTATGTCAGGCGTTATTTTAAAAAGCAATTTCCAAGAAATGTCCTGGGGCCACTATGTATTTAGTCCAATCCACCCACCTCCATGATGACTAGGGGTGACCCAACACTCGCTCATCAAAGAGGCAACTGAGGGGCGGCATGATGGCTCAGCTGGTCAGAGCGCAAGCCCTGAACAACAGGGCTGCCGGTTCGATTCCCACATGGGCCAGTGAGCTGCGCCCTCCACTAGACTGAAGACAATGAGCTGCCGCTGAGCGCCCGGAGGGGCGTCCGGATGGCTCAGCTGGTTCGAGTGTGAGCTCTTAACAAGGTTGCCGGCTCAATTCCCACATGGGAGGGTGGGCTGCGCCCCCTGCAACTAAAGATTGAAAACAGCAACTGGACTTGGAGCTGAGCTGCGCCCTCCACAACTAGATTGAAGGACAATGACTTGGAGCTGATGGGCCCTCGAGAAACACATTGTTCCCCAATATTCCCCAATAAAGTTAAAACAAACAAAAAGAGGCAACTGCCCTGCCCCCTTGGCCACAAAAGCGATCATCCCTGTGAGCATGTGCAAGACCATGCAGTGTCCTTCCTGCCACCTGTGAGATGACACAAAGTCCACCTGGTTCCACGGAGAGCCCCAAATGGCCGTGACCTAACCATTTTAATCACGACACTTGTCGTATTAAGCTGGGTCTGGCCTGGAGTCACCGGGGCTCTTGCCCCTCTTCCTCAGGGGGCCCCATTCCCCTCACAGGCTCTGGCCAGGCCCCTGCTCCCCTGCCCAGAGCAGCTTCAATGTCACTTCTCGGCCAAGGCCAACACGCTTTCCTGTTGGTTTCACTGACATTCTCAGTACCGAGCTATGTGCTTTATGCACCCACACTTGTTTAATGGGTCTCTCACTGGCCCACGATCGGGGGCTCAGGAAGCCGTGTTCGCTCACCACGTAGGCGCATACTCACCTGCCACGTGGACACAGATCAAAGAGAGCAGAAGGCTCCCAGGCGGTCTTGATCTGGTCTGGAGCTGCCAGGCAGCCCGCTTCCCTACACTCAGACTTTTAGCAACAAAAGGTGATTTATTCTCACTGTTTCTTGCCACTGTCTAAAATGTCAAGTTCTGAATGGAGTGTCACTGCCACTCGGCCTGTCACCAGGAGGAGCTGTTGGAGCAGCTGAGGCATGTGGCCGGGGGCAGCTGGGTGGGCAGCACCCATGGTCACACCTTCTCTCAGCACCTGTTCCCTGTCTCAGCCTGTCGGGGGGGAAGCTTGGCCCTCGTGGTTAAACAGGGGAGTCACAGAAACCAGGGGGCTGAGCCGGGACCCAGTGCGTAGAAAGGAGCCCCTTCGCGTCACAGGCAGGAACACACAGGGGCTCCGTCCACCTGCCCTCAAGCCACAAGCAGGAAAAAGTGTAGGATGAGGGGTAAACAAAGACGCGTCTCTTATGTCCGTGGCATGAAGCCTCGGCATCTGCTGGGAATGGCCTGGGCGGTTCCTGAGTGCTCCACGGGAGACACCCTGGCGGTGGGGAGAGTGGCACCCTGCTGCCACCCTCACACCTGAGGCCCATGGGGCTCGTGCGGGAGGCAGAGGTCAGCATGGTGACTCACCTCCTTTCTTCCCGTCCTTCGGCCGGCCCCTCGCTGTCCTCTTCTCCTCGAAGTGGCTGCTTGATGCAAGCTTGTTAGCACAACCCCAGCACGTCGCAGACTCAGAGCAGGAGCGCAGCCTAAGGAAGGCTGGGGACTATCCTGGGCCGCAGAGACTCCTCGGCCTCGTGGCATGAGCCCCAGCAGGCCTGTGTGGCAGCAACTGCATCATAGTCACGGAGCTTCAGTGACGACTGCAATGGATGGCCTGAGTGGCACTGGTCCTTTTCAAAAGTCCAGAAGCCAAGTGGAAACACACAGCTGCCTGTCAGCGTCTCAGTACTGAGATTGCAGATGACTGATACACAGAATAGATTCTGTGAGATTCACGTTTTCTGTAATGCTCAGACATTTTCATTCTCAAAATTAATACATGCTATAAGCCTGAGTTAAGAAAAAAACCTTCAGGGAAGAGGATGAAATTCTAGAAGTCTAACTGAAAACAGGATTCATCTTGTGTATTTAATACAGAATCCCCACGGGGCCCGCTGGAACCCACTACCAAGGCTGCTGGCGCTGTCACTGTGTGGGGCAGCTTTCCCAGCGAGGCACTTTCTAGAAACGGATGTTGTGCTGCTCTCCACACAAGGGTCTCCTGGAGACTGAGCCTTGCTGAAGTGAACAGGTTGGAGTCTCAGCTCACTTATCTGCACGCTCTCTAAGCTCCTCTCATATTCAGGTCATTCTGCTGGAGGTTGTAAAAATACCTTATTTACCAAACTGAGTCACTTCATAGATGCGTATTCCGTTTCTGTGTTTCCCAGGGTCAAGGTTTTGATACGTTTGATGTGATACAACAAAAAGGCTAGTTGTTTTTTTTTTTGGGAGGGGGCATCACTTCTACTTATACTAATATCACCTATAGAATTTTTTCTACCTGGACTATAGGTCAGCATTGCCACTCAGCCGCTTTCTTATATTTCACCCATGCTACAGGTCTGGACTTGTAATGGTCACTAAGTTGGAAAACGACCGAGTCTGTGGAATAAACACTGGGTAGTCCATGAGACTGGCTGCGGGAGCCGGCATCTGAGAGGACAGGTGGGGACAGGACGAAGGAGAGCCCGAGATGGTCACAACCCACTCACCTGACTGCTCAGTGGCCTCAGCACATGGCATGCGTGCTACACATGCAACAAAACCTGAAGGAGACCTCTGCTTCTGGGGGCACCTGCCCCAAGCATGCACGCCAGGACCCACGGTCACTCGCTCTTCCATTCTGGAGACCTCACTGTCCAGCTGCAGTGGGGACATTAGGAGCTGGCTTTTGACAGGTTGCAACACACCAGGGAAACAGATGTCATCATGGCAAATCTTAATGGATTTATGGAAACCGTATCTACCAAACACGCTGAGCGAACCATCGCAGCCGGATAGCACACTGCACATCACGAGGTCTATTCCCCCCGGTGCACGGTACTCAGGGATGGGGGCCATCGGCGCACGTCACCCTGTCCTGGGCAGGGGGGTACTGCAGCAAACCTCTGCGAGAGGTGTCGTGATGGAACACTGAATGCTAAAGCCAGAGGCCAATGCTGCACCGTCCCCTCCACAGGGCCCCCCGTGCCGGCTCCGCAGTGGGCACGGCCGCAATGCGGCCACACATCAGGGCGCTGACGAGTACACTGTGGAGCACGCAGCCCTGAGCTTCCTGGCTACACCTGACAGCAGACAGCCACAGGCCAGTCTCAGTTGGTTTGAGTGGAGTTAAAGAAAATTTGCAACGTTTTAAATAATTTGCTTAACAGGTCAAAAAGTAATTAAGATTCGGAGATGAACAGACTCAACAGAAATTTATTCCACATTTCTTCACAAACAGGCTTGTTAAAGAATCTAACAGGCAAACTCCAGACAGGAAAGACGATGGCGGAAACGGGCAGTGTGTGTAGGCGGGACCATCATCCACACGCCCCACCCTCTCCACCCACCATCCAGCCACGGCAGTGGGTACTCTGCCCTCCTGCCTGCAGGTGACTCTAGGAAAGGTGAGGCTGAGTCTGAGCCCCAGGACCGGCTGTTAGCCCGACAAAGGGCAGGTCTGGCTAGCTTTATGTGATCCCAGGCTGAGTCTTGGACGACTGGGTGAGCACTCACCTTTTTCTGAGGGCATTGTGACGGATGGTGCTGGAGGGACCTCCTGCGTCACCCCCAGGTGGCAGGAGGCTTCGACGGGAGCCAGTTACTGAATAGAGGGGGACCCCAGGGTGCAGGGGGGACGTGGCACTGTCGGGGTGCTAATGTGGCAGCCCCACAGGTGCCTCCAATGCTCCCAGACCTGGGGCAGCAGCACTGACCCGCCTCGACCCCTCTGGGGCAGAGCCCGCAGACACCAGACTGGGCCCCCGCAACGCTGGTCTCCATCCTCCTTTCCTACAAATTGTTCTGAAGCTGGCAGGGGAGGCAAACGTCTGAACGAGCTCCAGCACTAGGGCTGCTGGGCTTGTTCACATCCCACCCAGATGCCCCGACAGCTGGGCTTCACCAGCCTCACCAGCTGGGATGTGCAGTCCAGGCGGACAGAAATGGTGGCCCGGAGCAGGCCCACGCTGCAGCCTTCAGAACATTCCCCCTTGACTAAGCACCTGTGATTTGTTCATTTGGGTGACACACGTCAGCTTTTACAAAGACAAGAAGGTGCCAGAGTGACAGGCCTGAACAGCCAGGGCGAGGCAGGAGAGGAGAGCCCTTCCCCACCGTCGCAGCCCAGTGCTCTGCGGGCCCGCAACCTCTGATCCACATGCTGTCCTGTCGCCGGCCCAACAGGAAATCCGGGCCGACTGAGGACCCTAGAGGAGTGGCTCTACTGTTTTACTGTGGGTCACGTTACACACACATAAAAAGAAAACCATCTGAAGCAAAAACATTGCTCTGTAACCAGCTCCAAAACGAGAACCTCATTCTCAGGTTGGGCCAGGTTCGCACCAGAGGACTTCTGCAGCTGGTAACCTGCTTGTGGTCTGAAGTAAGTTTTCACCTGAAGAGACACCAACAGCAGTGTGGAAATCAGATCTACCGACTTTATTATGTCACCCTGAACACTAAATAGCCCGCCTCCAAGTTCTAGAGAGTTCTGGGGGAGAGACAAGGGAATATAAGAAGACCCACGAGAGCAGGCCCTGGCTTTGGGACATGTCACGTGTCAGTCACCGGTCGTTCTCCTCGGCCCTTCCAAAACCTAGAGCAGCAGGACCTCACCCACATGTATGTGCGTGTCTTTATGTGTACATGCCCCTATTACTTGTTTGGAAGTTGTGTCCCAGAAGCCTTCATACAAAATAGTATTTGTGACAACTCTCCTGTGTGTTAGCTTTGTTTAGCATGTGGAAGAAAAACTGGGACCATCAAATAATGAGCCTTCAAATAAAATCAGGATTAGAGTTATTTGCTCTGAATTTTGGGGACTGAAAATTCAACTTAATGTTGGTTTTGAATGCCGAGGGACATTTTCTAAGCAAAGAAAAAGTAAGGACTTATTTTCATAACCACCCAAGACTGAAGGAGGGCAGAGACCGGTCCAAATGCTCCTGGCCAGTGCTGACAAGGCGTGTGGGTCCCTGCACACTCGCTCTGAGATGGCCTTTACCTTCCACCGCCCGCCAGGGAACCGCTGTTCCCAGGACCCCGAGGTAGTCAGTCATAACTCATAACTGTGTTTCAAGATTAGTTCTTGATCTTGGAGTTAAAAGAACCGACACTTTTTTTTCCCTGACTCACTTTTTTGATCTAAGAAGTAAAACATCACAAGAATAAGAATTCTGGAGAGCTCTATAAATTATCAAGCTGTAACCAAGAATCTTTGAAACAATTTCTCTACAAACAGAATAGTTAAAAAATATTTCAGTAAAAAAGCTATGTGTGTTCTTTTTTGTAAACAGAACTATGAGAAAAACATCGTATTTTGAGGAAGTTTATTGTTACATTTTTTGCAGTAATAGATGAGGCACAACTATCTCCTGCTTCTCCAACATTCAATAAAAAAGACAATAATCAAGGATAACAGTGAAATTAAAATACAAAATTACAAAAGCTAAGGTTTTGGAGACAAAAATGACTAGGCTCTATGTGTAGAAAACTTGTAAATGGTTTTAGTTTAGCCTTGCAAATAGCTACCTTCTTCTCCGGTTACGACAGTCACAGACTTTAGAGCTGGGTGCCTGTGACGCCTCTCTCCTGGGCCTGGCTCAGCGAAGCCGGTGGGAATGGTGGCTGAGCTGGTCGGGGCCCCGGCCCAGCAGTCACAAGCTCTCATTACATACGTGAAAGTGAACCAGCAACTATATCAGACTGAAGGAGAAACAGCACTCACTGAAAGGGCCGGGAGGGCAGTTCAAACACCGCCACCAGCTAGTGACACCTCCCTGACCGCAGCGGCAACCATGCAGAAGAGCTGCATGCCGGCGAGGAACAGCCTGACTCCTAACAAACGTCTGCGCCCCAGCACAGCCCTGAGTGAGGGGCGCTCCCAGTCACCAAGTGCCCCACGGAGTCCACCGAGTGCTCTTCTCCCTCTCAGCCACGTCGCCAACACTGGGCCTGGCTCACAGCCTTTTGGTTCATGAAGAGCCACAGGACGCAGTATAAAAACAGCAACTGTTTTCCAACCAAAAAACGAGCTAAACCCCAGCGAACACCATCACGCAGCCTGAGCACCAAAAGAGAATTTCATGTTATCTCCTCCTTAAAAACACGGGGATAACAAGGTGACTGAGAAGCAGGTTTTCTCCTCCCTGGCCTTCTGGGTCAGCCTCTGCCACAAGATTAAAATTTTTCCGGCTTGCTGATAATGAGCCAAGAGACGCAAAGCAGCGGGGACGGTGTGGCCTTAGGACAAAGGCCCTAGGAGGTGTGATTAAACCACAGGGACATTCTGATGCCAGCTACAAAAGAAGCTTTTTTTGTTCTTTTCTGTTAAATGCTAGGAAAAGTCCTAAATACATGAGACAGGCTTTTTAGTAGTGATACACAGCGGGGACCAGTTGGAATGCAATGCGTTTTTATACACAGTGACACCTGGCAGGTGACTGGACCAGTGCCCTCAGGGTCAGAGCTACCAGCTCACAGCCTTCTGCCGCGTCACCGAAGAGAGGCACGTGTGAGCTGCTGACTTGTATGTACATGAATAGAGGCAGAGCCCTTTACAAGAACCTAGAGGAGAGCTGAGAACAGGGACCGGCTGGCTGAAGGCAGTTTGGAGAAACACAGGGTCTGTGGGCTTCCGGAAAGCTCAGCTATGGAGTGCCCCAAGCAGCTGTGCGTTAACGAAAAGCCATGCTGGTAACCTTGCCAGCTTTCTGAAGCGCGAGAGGAACAGGAAGCTCTCTACGCCTTTCAATGCAGCCCACTGCAGGTATGAGAAGATGATGTGTAAGATCCGAAAGTCACCTGCCTGGCCAGGTGGTTTACGTCTCCGCCAGTGGGCAGGGTGAGGGCAGGGCTGTGTGCACAGGGGAGGGGACAGTCACTGTCGTATGCCGTTTCCACGCATTTCCAGCCCATGTTGTGTTCCTGAGCAAGGTGACAAGGCAGAAAAGACAGCACACGCTGGGGGGCGTTAAGGCAAGACCACACCTGCCGGCTCCGGCTCCCATCCTCTGAAGCTGGGAGGCCTTGGCTTCATCTAACACGCCTGGACCGAAGCCTCTCAGGAAACGGGCACAGGAGTTTTAAAAGGCAACTCGTTCACTTTGGGAAGTGGCAGTGAGACCCTCCCGCGGGGTCCGAGTTAGCAGCATGAGCGTACATGGCCTCCTACAAGCTACCGTTAGGCGAAGCTTGGGTTAGTCTGTCTCACTGAAGACTTGCCAGTAAGAGAGAAAAGCCGTCTGCGAGGCCAGCTGGTTTGTGTTTGTCTTAAGAGTGTGTGAGTGCATGTGCACACACACACGTACGTACACACACACACATACACACACACTCATTGTGTCAGGAAAGGAATAGAGTTTATGTAAAGAAAGCTGTGTTATGTGGTCTTACAGGTCTACACCAAGGCGGTCACTTGGACTCAGTAGTTTACCAGCTCCCGGCTTCAGTAGCTAATCAGTGTCCGTGTCCTCTGGCCCCGAGCGCATGGCGTGGCCGGCGCGGCAGGCAGCATCCCTGGGCCAGGTGCTCAGGCCAGGGGACGCCCCAGCAGGGAGCTCCGAGCAGTGGCCGGGGAAGGGCTCACTGCAGCATGATATCCTTTAGGTTCTCCTGCAGGATGGTGTCCTTCACAGCATGGAACACGAAGCGGATATTCTCAGTGTCTATGGCGGTGGTGAAGTGGTGGAAGAGCGGCTTGCTGCGGTTTCTTCTCTTCCGGTCAAAGCACTGGACCAGGTAGCGCTGGACATCCTCCAGCCGGTGGGGGTCGCCCTTGAAATCGGGGAAGTGCTTCTTGATGCTGACGGTCTTCACCTTCTCCACCAGGAGGTCCATCTTGTTGAGGAAGAGGATGATGGAGACGTTGAAAAAGAGCTTGTTGTTGACGATTGTCTCGAAGATGTTCATGGACTCGACCAGCCGGTTGGTGCGCCTGTCCTCCATGAGGACCTGGTCGTACTCACTGGATGACACCATGAACAGGATCGACGTGATCCCGTCAAAACACTGGAACCACTTCTGGCGCTGAGACCGCTGGCCACCCACGTCCACCATCTTAAAGGGGATTTTCTTAATAACAAAGTCATGTTCCACAATGCCCTTGGTGGCTTTCCTCGCCAGCAGAATGTCTTGCTTACTAGGAAAGTAGTTCTGTAAAATACACGATAAGGGAGAGACTTAGGAGACGAAGAACGTGGGAAAACAGGTGGAAGGACAGAGAGGCAGGCTGACTTCTGTGAGAAATCGAACCAAATACCAGAAGCAACGTTCATTTATAACATTAGAAATTTACCACACAACAGAAAGTGAAGGAATGAAATAGCTCATTTCAAAACGAGCAGAGGCTCATCAGTCTGAGGAAGTCATCAGAAGCCTCACTGTTAGGTTCTGACGTAAAACCTCATCCATTTTCTTCACAGGAAAGGAAACATCTTTTTTCGTTTTTGCACCACAGCTAGATGTTATTTTCCTAACATCTAGGGCATGTGCATTGCAAAGCCTTACTATGAACCAATTTAATTTAGGTTTGCAATGCTACTTAAATGTATTCTGCAGTATATTTAGTACGTTCTTCAGGGAGAACTCCTGAAGTCCTTAGCAACACACAGGCAACTGCGACACGTCGGAAGCACGCGGAGTCTGCGCGATTACAGAGCCTCCCGCCCGACTGCTGCCGGAAGCGCTCCCACAGCAGTCCCAAACCCAGAAGGGAACATGGCGCCTCTAGGACCCAGCCGCCCATTCTCAGGGCACCTGCAACAGGAAGCTTCAAAAACGGCGGGATGAATGGAAACCCGATAGGAGAAATAATCCGGTTTCCACGACACACGAATTGAAATAAAAAGGTGGATGGAGGGAGAAACCTACATGTAGGTGACACGGACCACGTGTGATGCACTGGCTTCATCAAGACGTTGAAAACATTTACGAGACAACTGGGAAAACCCCCGAACTGACTGGATACTGGTTGGTATTAAGGAATCATTGCTATTTTTAGGCGCAATAAGGTACCGTGGTTATGATTTTGGAGTTTTATCTTGGGAGACACACTCTAAAATATTACTGATGAAATGGTGTGACGACGGACTTGTTCCTGGGGGCGGGGCTGATGAAGCCAGACACCCCGAGTGATAACTCATGAAGCTGGGCTTCTCTTTGCAATACTCCTTATAATTGCGGACGCTTGCATTTTCTACAACGAAAAGGTAAAGGAAACCCTCCGTTCACTCATGTCTTCTTTATGGGGTGTGGGCGAAGAGATTCCTGCAGAAATCTGCTTTACGCCTTCACTTGGCCGTGACTGAAGGCGTGTAAGCAGGACGTGAGAACTTCCTCAACTGCCCTGAGCGTGCTTTTCCCGTCCCACTAACTGGTCAAGGCCACCCCACACAACAAACACGGCTCCCAAGTGTGGCCAGGCCTGGCGGGCCCCTTGCATTGCTCTGGGCTCCACACAAATGTTTTCTAATCCCGGATCAGATTCTCGAGGTGGGGTCTTTACTCACCAGCTGGCCTATCCGGTCCAAGTTATCCAGGAAGTACTTCACCGATTCACCCTGTCACGAAGGAAAAATACACACAGCTCAGTGAATTTTTAAAAATTAATAACATTTTTCAAGTTAAAAAATACAGTTTCTCTGGCTCTGACCCAAGATGCAAACTAAGACTGTTTTTCCAAGTGCCCCTGCTTGGCTCTGCTGCTGGGCGGGGTGCTGGCCACTGGGACCAGGCTGCTGCCTTCCGGCGCAGACGTGGCGGCTGGCCTGCCTGCACCAGGGCTGGGACTAGAGCTAGAACTGGATTATGTTCCTATGACCAGTCCGCCTCGGACAAACATGACCCACTGCACTCACGACATGGCGGTCTTCAAGACAGTGAATCTTTAAGAGAACAGGCAAAGGACCAAACATTTTCCAGTATCTAGGAACAGGCCTAAAACCCCATCATGACTCCAGAACGACACGTCCTTCTTGTCTCCTGGACGTTCTCTGCACTGAACATCCATAGACAGGTCCCTGCTGGCAGCGCACCTTCAGAATCACCCTGGTCCTGTTACACGAAGTGCTGACCTGCCAATGCAATGGCATGCCCAGGGTGTGGGAAGTGCCTAGAGGGCTTTCTCATGCCACCTTAATGGAGCTAAATGGAGGAAGTGGTCAGTGGAAAGCATGCAAGTTTCCCTGAAAGAGGAGGATGGTGAAAACTCACGAACCCCCCCACCCCCACGCAGGACAGCTCTAAGTTCACGCGAAGCTGACTCTGACGGAGAGACAGGCGAGGACAGGGCAGTCCTGGGGCTCTCACGTCCCTCCCGTAAGGCTCTGTGGCAGAGCTACCCTGGAGGAAAGTCCACCTCAGTTCCACGTTCTCAGGAAAGTGTAAGAAGTGTTAAGTCCACACAACGGGCATTCTCAACCCCTAAGGAGTAAAGATCAGTGGGAAAGTGTGAGGTTACAGCTTGAGCCTGTGAGTTCCTAAGAAAGAGAAAAAAGGAGATGAAGAACAACAGGAAGCAACCAGCTCCTGAGTTATCATCCCCAGTTGTCCCAAATAGGCCCAAAGGAAGAGACCAAGGAGTCAACTTCCTTTAGTGAAGAATCAATCTCCCCATTTTAAAATGAATCCTTTGGATGATTCAAGAGACAGCCTTTTGTTCAAGGGGACAGAAACACACATTTTCCCCAGGAGAGAACAGAGGAGGCTGAGCAAATCCAATCTCCCCCTTTGATGACGGGCACTGTGGAGCGAGCGGTCTGACTCCGGCGGTCTGCCTTGGAGAGGTGAGAGGCCGCAGTGGAAAGGCCCCAGAGCTCCGGCCTAAAGGACTCCTTCCTTCCCGCACCAAGCCTCTGTCACGTGGCTTAGGCCTCTCCCCTTCCACACCCGGCTCTTCCAAGTGGGGAAAGCCATGGTCAGCTACTGCGGGAGGCGGCTCAGCCTGTCCGGCTGGTTGTGTCAGTGTTCTTGCTTTGTCTGCACATCCTGCCTTCTCCCACGCTGGACAGGAAACAGCTGGTGAGGGGAAGAACTGCCGGAGTCCACAGCAAACCTACCTGATTTATGACTCTTCCTCCCCCTGAAATTCTTCTCTCTTACCTCCTCCTGCCTCTCCCTCAGGGCCCTCAGAGCTTACTGAGCCTCAAGACTGTCTGACCCTTCAACCACACGTGTGGGGCCACACTGGAAGCCGTCTAACTGAGACCTAGCCCACCACCAATGCGGGCATGACAGAGCTGGCAGGCTCACCAAATTAACTGTCTGCCAAAGCACAAATACCAACATTAGTTGGTGAACATCACAAGATCTAGAGTCCCTAAAACAATATTCATAATGTCCAGGATACAATCCAAAATTACTCAGTCTGGGGAGGGCCAGGAAAATGGACTCATCCCTAAGGGAAGAAGTAACCAATAGACACCAACTCACATAACCCAGATAGTGGGATTATTAGACACTTTCAAGCAACTATTATTTTACCAGTATGTTCAATTAGGTAATAAAATGCCTATAACAAATAAAGCCATAAAAAAATCTTAGCAGATAAACAGAAAATATAGAGGGCCAAATGGAAATTTTAGAACTAAAATGTATAGTATCCGAAATAGATAATGGATAGGCTTAATAACAGACTGGAGATGACACAGAAAAGAATTAGTGAACTTTGACATTAAATTAGCCAATCCTAACAGAAAAAACCATTAATAAAAGAATATGACAACTCTAGTATCTATGGGGCAAGTTTAAAAGGTCTAATTAGCATACCTTAACTGGAACTCAGAGAACAAGGAGAATCAGGCAGAAAAAAATGCCTTTTTAAAAAAAGAAGAAAACTTTCCAAATTCATAGACTTCAAGAAGCTCCACAAATTCCAAACACAATAAATGAGAAAATCATATCAAGGATACACACAACACACTTCTAAATAATCCATGCGTCCAAGAAATCACACTTTTCTGGTCCAACATGTAAAGAGCTTAGAAGTGGTTACTCCAGTCCTCACAGCAAGGAAAAAACTAAACAAACTGAAAATGAACAACTCTTCTTAGATCCATCAGAGAATTGACGTTACAGGGCAAACTGTAACCAAATTAGGGAGATAGGTGAATAGAGGGAATTACACCTTACAGGAACAGAAGATGCTAAAAGACAAAAATTCCAGTGAGAAGAGAACCAGACTCAGATATGGCAGAGGTTTTGGAAGCAACAGATCGGAAATTTAAAATAATTATTATTCATAAGCTAAGGGCTCTAATGGAGAAAGTAGACAATATGCAAGAACAGATGGGGTAATGTAGGCAGAGAGATAGAAACTCCAAGAATTAAATAGAAATGCTAGAAACCAAGAAGCACAGGTAACAACCTGGATTTGCAAGTGGCATCTAAAGTGTGTGTAGGGAGCAGTCTTGTGGGACTGAGCCCTTAACCCATACGGGGGATCTGATGCCATCTCCAGATAGAGTCAGAACTGTCTTACATTGCAGGCCACCCAGATGTTGTCTGGAGAATCTAAGAACTGCTGGGTGTGGGAAAAATCCCCACACATCTGGTCACAGAAGGGTTCTGTATGAGTAGTAAAGGAGTGTGTTTTTCCATGCAAGTCAAACTCAACAATACATAAAAAGGATAACACATCAATAAAATAGAAAAAGAGAAGCATTTTAACAAAATAAGGAGGAAAAACATGAACATTCAATAGATGCAGAAAAAGCATTTGATAAAGGTCAGCATCTATTCATGGTTGAAAACTTTCGTCAAATTACGTAAAAAAGAACTTCCTCAATCTGGTAAAGGGCATCTATGAGGATGAAAAACCTGCAGTTAACATCATAATTGGTGATGAAATACTGAATACGTTCAGCCTAAGACCGGGTACAAGGCAAGATACCCACTTTACCACTTTGGGTTAACACTGTTGGAGAGCCTAGACAACGCAATAAAGGAAGCAAGCAAACAATAAAAGGCATAAGGATTGAAAAGCAAGAAATAAAACAGAGAGCTCTAGTTTCTCGCATACTCACTATCTTTTGAATTGTCACTATTTTTTACTTGATCTGTTCTAATAAGTATCGCAATATGGTTTTAATTGGCATTTCCCTTAACTTGCAATGACCCAATGGCTAGTGATGTGAACATCTTTTCATGTGCTTCGATGCCTTCTGTATATCCTCCTAGGTGAAATATCTTCATACCTGTTACTGACTTTCTACTTGGATTATTTTATTACTGTTGAGTTTTGAGAGTTCTTTATATATTCTAGATATAAGTCCTTTGTCAGACATAATAGTTAGCAAATATTTTCTCCCAGTCTGGAGCTTGTCTTTTCATCCTCTTAAGAGGGTCTTTTGCAGAGCAAAAGTTTTGAATTCTGATAATACCCAAATTGGCTTTTTTTTCAAACATAAATTTTTTCTTTTATGGATCGTGCTTTGGTGTTATATCTAAGAACTCTTCATCCAGCCTTAGGTCCCAAAGAGTTTCTTCTCAAAGTTTTATATTTGATATTTAAATCTATGATCCGATTTGAGTTAATTTTTGTATAAGGTATGAGACTTAGGTCAAGGATCTCCTCCTCCTCTTTTTTTTTTTTTTTTGCCTACGAATGTCCAGTGGCTCCAGTACCATTTGCTGAAAGACTGCCCTTCCTCCACTGAACTGCTTTTGTACCTTTGTTAAACTTCAGTTGGGCCTACTTATATGGAGCTGTCTTTGGGTCTGTTCCAGCCACCTACATGTCTATCCCTTTGCTGATACCATACAGTCTTGATTACTGTAGCTTTATAAAAAGTCTTGAAGTCATTTTCAAAATTGTTTTGGTAATTCTAGTGTCTCTCCACATGAATTTTAGAACAATTATATTTATACTTACAAAAGATCTTGCTGGGATTTTAACAGAAATTCTGTTACATCTGTATGTAAATTTGGGGAAACTGACATCTTGACCATGTTGAGTCTCCTGATCCATGAACATGGTATATCTCTCAATCTGTTTAGATCTACTCTGATTTCTTTAATGAGTGTTTGTAGTTTTTATCATACAAGTCCTATATATAGTTTGCTAAATTTACACCAAAGTATTTCCCTTTTTGGGTGGGAGTAATTGTTAATGTTTTTGCACTTCAAATGTCTTTGTGTTCATTGCTAGTATATAGAAATAAACTTACTTTTTTTTATATGTTGATCTGGTATCCTGTAACCTTTCTGAACCAACTTACTAGCTCTGTGACTCTGTGAGTAGACTCGTGGTATTTTCTGTCATCTAACAATAGGAACTTTTCTGATCTGTATCCCTTATATTTCCTTTCTGACATTTCTTGCCTTATTATACTATTAAAACAGATTTTTTTTTTTTTGAAGTGAAAAGTTCTCTTCATTAGGAACTGTAGAACCCTGGTACAAAAGATTCAAGACCTAAATAATTGGAGAGATAGGCCATATTCATGCATTTTGAAAGACTCACTACTGTTAAGATGTCAGTTTTCCCCAAATTGATCTACAGACTCAATACAACCCCAATCAAAATCCCAGCAGGCTTTTTGTTTGGTAGAAACTAACAAGCTCATTTTAAAAACATATTTAAAAAAATGACATAGAATAACTTTAACAATTTTATAAAAGAAAAACATTTTACAATGCCTGATTTTAAGACTTGCTATATAAAGTGAGTAAAAAAGAGTTTGGTGTTGGTGAAAGAAAAGGCATATAAATAACGAAACAGAAATGAGAGTCCAGAAATAGATCCACACATAGATGGCCAATAAGTTTTTAAAAAGTTGTCGAAGTAACTCACTAGAGGACAGGAAAGTCAATAAAAGGTGCTGGAAAAACTGGTGATCTGTATGGGGGAAAAAGAGAACAAAGACCCTATCCGAATCATGCACAAAAATTAACTCAAAATGTATCACAGACTTAAATGTAAAGACCAAAACTTCACAGGTTTGGAAAAAAACATGGGTGAAAATCTTTGTGATCTTGGGTTGGGAACATATTTCTGTGCTGGCAGAATTTTCAGGTGAGCTCAGCAGCACGTGCCCATGTACAAGCTCCTCCCTCTAGTAGTAGAGGCGCCCGTGGCCAGGCAGGGCCAGCACTCCTGTGATGAGGCTATCCTGGGTGGGTCTCATCGGATCAGGTGAGCCTTTTCAAAGAGGCGCTCTCCTGCTGGCCTGGATGAAAGCAAGCAGCCATGTTGTGACAGGAGGGCAAGCCCTGGGAGCTGAGAGTAGTCTCCAGCCAATAAGTAGCGAAAAAATGGAGATGTCAGTCCAACAACTGCAAGGAAATGAATTCTGCCAATGACAGATGAGCTGGAAAAGGATGAGCCTTAGATGGACTGCAGCCCACAGACACCTGGATCTCAGCCTGGTGAGACCCTGAGAGAGGAACAGTGAACTCTGGGCATTCCTGACCAGTGCACCCAAGAGGCAGTTCATTTGTATGGTTGTTTATCTTGCTACAAATGTAATCATTTGTTAGCCAGCAACAGAACTAATACATTTCTTAAGGCAAAACCCCACGAACCATAAAACGTCATCTTCACTGTATGTCCTCAGCCCCAACAGTGTCTTGCACTCCGGTACTGAATGCTTGTTGGTGAAGGAAGTCAGCATCTTTTCAAAGCTGACTCTTTTAATGCTAGCTTAAACATCATTTCCTTTAGTAACTTAAAGAACCCTTGACTTCTGTGCGCTGTCGAGGGCCCATCTAGAAAAGATTGCCTCCACATCCAAATGGTGGTAATAAGGAGTGACCCTCCTCAGACAGAACTGCCTGGTTAACATAAAATAAAGCGCTAAAAACCCAACGAACGTCTGAAAAATCTCTTGCTTAGGCATTAGTCATTAGCTAACTTGAAACCAATGGGCTGAGTCAGGAGCTGGTTTTCTCAGGCTCTTTAGGGAAAGAGCCTATATTTTTACTAACTTATTCAAATAAAACAATGAACCACTTCCTCCCCATGCAACATACCACAAACTGTCAATATTTACCACTTTAGAAAATAAAACTGAGAGAATGAAAAAATACAAAGAATACACAAGCATGTAGTTAGCTGTAAGTGATAACGTACGTCATGAGGCCTCTGGAAAACTCCAGTATACACTCGAGTGCGTGAGAGTGAAAAAGGCAAATCACATCTCTGTATCACTGGACACAGCTCACCCCTGCAGACCACACTGTGGGAACCACTGCCCCAGAGACTGCTCCCAGCAGCAGAATCAAAGTCAAAGCGGGAGATAACTCAGGTTCAATGGACACACCCGGTACTTCAAGGTCGAGGAGCTAAAAGCTGGTGGAAAGGCCTGTTAGCACTATGTCATTTCAGTATGTAGGTACGTGTGCCTTCTGACAGTCCGTCCGCTCTGTTCTTTCCTATTCTCCATGTCTTTGCTTTGGGGAAGAAGTAGAAAATGTTGAGAGGTGACTACAACGGTAGTCAATTGTGAATTATTCAGGATTTCCAAGTAGTGATCACTTTACCCCAATTATTCAGGCCAGCTTTTCTAAGTAGCACCGCCTTCTGTCAAGCCCACGTATGCCACTTTCTACACAACCTCGCATCAACCGCAGCTGTCAGAGCACACTTCTCACTGATCAGCGAGTAAATGTGTGTCATCAATCCCACTGGTCTTTCCCAGACTCGACGGGGAGCACTGAGCACTCAAAGTGCCGTTACCCATCAAGTCCCCACTGTGGCTTTCCTCACTTCTGGGCCCAGTTTAGTTTTCATCCCAAAGACACACCTGTGACACACTGGCAAGTTGCCCCAACGTTTCTCACGGACATTACATCAGAGCCTGTGAAGGTCCAGCCACGCAGATACACCACACATCCTGCAAGTACCACCAGAACAATCTTTTAAAACCTGCCACTGTCCCTTTAAGTCTTCCCAACCCCCATCCTCCAAATCCATGTTCACTTCCTTCTACAGGCAGCTTATCCCGGGAGCTAAGTTTAGCAGCCACCGTTTCTAATCTTCCCTCCAGGGACATCCCCAGGCCTCTGCTGGTGGAGCCACCCAGCAGCACCACTAGACACTTGCTTCGCTGGAAGAATCAGGGACATGTTGAAGACCAGCTGCCAAAACGCCGGGTGGACGGGGTCCTGCCCCACAACACGTTTCTTCTTTTGGGGTGGGGGACACTCCTCTGATCTCCCTCCAGCTCATTCCATGCTTTCCAGTCTTGACAACCTACCTGGTCAATCGTCACTGTCCCCGTCTCATTTGGGGACAGCTTGTTGTTTTGGACACAAAACAATAAGATTTAAATGGAGTCACAAAAGCAGCACAGATCTCACAAAACCCAATCCATTTCCTCCATCACCTGGATCTCAACTGTGGGAACCCTTTTCGAGTTAGACTAATAGGAGCAAAAAGCAATCCGCACAGAAGTGCGAGGCCCAGTGCTGTGTCTTCCCTGTGGGGCGCAGACCAGTTCTCTGCCCCGGTCTCCGCCCCTGTAAACAGGATGATAACCCTGAGCTGTCCCCAGGCTGGGACAGGGACACACGGCGGGCTCCTGCGCAGCGGCTCTGAGGAGGACTGGCATGAGGACAGAAGCAAACGCTACAGAGGAGTGTAACGAGCGCTGCCGCAGCCAGGGGACGGTGCCCTCGCAGTCACCACCAGCTCACCGACTTAATGTTTAAGGGCAGGAACAATTCCCATGACACGTGCACATGCTTCCAAAACCAGCTTTGCAACCCGAAACGCAAATAAAATTTCACTTGATTTACAATTTGGCAACTATTGGTTCTTCCTTCACATATGCCTGAATTTGCTAAAAACCACTCTCACGAACAGTTGCCCAAACAGGCTACTGGAAAACAAGATCGTCAGCACTGTTGTAAAAAGAGTGAATAGACAGCAACTAAAAATACTGCTTTCATGCTTTTGGTAGTGGTGAGTGCCAAGCAGCTCTTTAGATCACTACTTAAAATTCAGCTCTCAACTAGTGCACATTGTCCCATCTGTTATACTCACAAGTGCCAGAACTCAGGTGCCCACCAGACTGGCTGCCACCAGAGCCTGACGGTACTTACCCTCCTCACAAACATCACACACGCTCATAAACACTGTGGCTCTATCCTCATTCCCATCACAACTACCACCGCCACCTCCAGTCGCCTAATGAAAAATGCAACGCCTTGGAGAAACCCGGGAAATCAAGGCGCGCCCAAAAGACCGACTCAAAACATTCAGAAGCTCTGACTCTCAGGTTGGGCAGCTGAACACAGGCTTGTTTCTCGGAGGAGTTCTGAGGGACTCGCGCAGTGAGTGCCTGGCTGATAAATGTCCCACAGGGATTTGATTTCTCAAGGGGCACAGCTGGTCCTGCGGGCTCAGCACAAAGCACTCATGCGGCCGGATAACCACACCAGTAACAGCTTCTCGGTCACCGCGTTACGCCAGGCACTGTTACACACTTGTCACATGTTATCTCATTTAATCCAAACACAGTGCAATAGTCCCATTTTCCTAGCTGAAGAAATCAAAGCTTAGCAGTTGACTTGCCTAAGATCAAAACGCTGCTCAACCCCAAAGCCGAGCTCTGAATCACTCCGCGTGCCCGGCTGAGTGAAGCAGAACTGACCAGCAAACATGATATGCCAAGCTCTGTGTTTAAGAAGTCCGAATGCCCCTCCTAAAAATGTAAAAATCGGAACAAGGTTAGCAATCCATTCCTGATATGACCGGACTGCCAAGGAGAGGATGAATCACATGACAGGGTCGAGCTTTGAAGCCAACCACCTCCCCCCCCCACCCCGCCAGGCCCTTGCTGGTGGAAGAGAGCCAAAGCGAAGGGGTCAGGGTGCCCCTCAGCTGGATGTTTACCCGGCCTTATCCTCCCCCACTCGGGCTGAACAAAAGGGACAGAGAAGGGCTGAAAGCCGCCTTCTCTGCCAAAAACTGAGTCATCTGCAGCTTGGCTCTCTGGAGCACGAAAAGGCAAGCCCCGCTCATGGAACCAGCGAGGGCTGCGGCCAGCTGGGCGGAGGGAGACAGGAGGCCAAAGGCAGGGAAGCCCCGCCGCTCCGCACAAAGAGCCCTTGTGCTTCCTGCCCTGGCCCCCGGCACCACTGATGCAGCACTGCCCTCCGCAAACACTCGGCCCTTCCACTCGGAGAGTCTTCCTCCTCCTTCCATAATCATTTCTTACATGTTCTGCTGACCAGCAGTTAGCAGGCTTCCGTAAGAGACACCGACCATCAGGGCGGTGTAAACCCCAGGGTCACTCACAGGAGAACACACGAAGAGGAACTGAGGCAGATGGAGACAGAATCACCTGGCTGCGCCCGAACGCCAGCCTGCACGCGGCAGTGCTTCACCGGGCAGGAGAAACACAAGTGCCAGCGCAGGTAGCCCACAGAGGATGGCTTCCTTCAGCCCTGCCAGCCCCCCGAGTAAAGTTCCCGACCATGCTGGGCTCTGGCGGCAGTGCAGTCCTGTTGGTGGGAGGAAGACCTCATCCACGTGTGCCGACTGGTTTTTCAACTTCCAAAGGCCCTGTGATCTAAAGCTGCCTCCAAACAAAAGAGAATTATTCCAAGGTCTAAAATACCTGGAGAGAGCTGCCATGAGAACACTGACATTTCCCAAGATAAGCATCATAAAGAAGGTTCTGGAAGTTGGCACCCACTGGGACCTGTGTTATTGTATTCACTAATGGACCTTCATGTACTTCAAAATTTGCCACTTTTGCTCAGTGCTCTTACAATAATTAACTTTAAAAAATCACATTAGTAACCCACTGCCTTAAAAACAATGACCTTACAAAACAAATTAGGCTTCGCAAAATGATCTTTATTTAGGTTCTGGTCTGTCACCAAATGACACAATTCTATACAAGATCAGCCTGTCAAAACCATCGATGAAAGTACTGTGCAGTTCCAGGCAGAAGGTGGAAGTCTTATGAAATTACTTTTGTGAAACTGACTGCCAAGCAATGCGGAGATGAGAACTCGGTCATTATTCAAGTGTCCTGATCGATCACGAGTTTTTTCTCCGCAGTGGAAAATGGGACGTGAAACACATCCCCATCAGTTTTCTTCCTTCGGGAATCAGTGCCACCAGAGAGAACTCAGGGCTTGCATGCCACCTGCAAAGTTGCCCCAACTGGAGTGTGTTCTTCACGGAACCCAGAAATGTGCATAAACCCCAATCCAGGCTGATTGTGGGGTGCTTCCTTAGAATGACATGAGGGATTTGTTCAGGAGAGGAGCCAAAGGGACCGTTGGCCACCCAC
Organism: Rhinolophus hipposideros; assembly: GCF_964194185.1. NCBI lineage: Eukaryota > Metazoa > Chordata > Mammalia > Chiroptera > Rhinolophidae > Rhinolophus > Rhinolophus hipposideros. The sequence goes on along the minus strand of NC_138069.1, from coordinate 43,934,607 downwards.
AGGCGGGGCAGCAGGGGCCTCCTGGACAAAGGGGACTTTTGAAAGGTGTCAATAAATCGCTTCTCAAAGCACCATTTTTTTCCACCTTCTCAAACGCAGAATTTTGCTTGATATTTCAGAAAGTTTGTTTTAAGCTCAGCAAATACAAGAGTTAATTGAACTGTAGGATTATTTCACAAATTCTTGCTTCTTAAAGCTCAGAGAAGACACAATATTTGTTCACAGTCTGCACTAAAACTAGTAGATGAAGTTCCTTTTTAAAAGAGGACATTCTATAGATTTGGGGGAAAAAAATCTCCCAAACCAAAAAAGCAGTTCCTGGCAATGAGCCTCAGGCGAGGCTGAAAAGAGCAATAATGGGAGAAGGGGAAGAACGGAAACAAGGAAACTTGGGGAAACTTGGCTCTGGCTCCCTGTTGCTGACGTCACAATGCTCCACTGAGTACAGGGAGAGCCTAGTCACTCTTTACTTTCACTAAAACAATCATCAAGCTCATCATCACTAAGAGATCCTGATTTGTGTATAATGTTGGATAAGTAGAAGAAATAAAATACTACTTATTGTAAAAATCGTTCCCCAAAGGCAAAACTTCAGCTCTCTTTGTAAGTACCATTAATATATTTATATTTCCTTTCAAAAGATGCTTGAGACTTTTCAGAGCAGCATTATTCTTAATAGGCAAAGAATGGGAACCAGCCCAAATGTCCATCACACAGCGGGTGCAGAGATAAAGAGAGATGGGTTCATCCACAACGGAACACCATTCAGCGATGAAAATGACCAAAACCCTCACACATGCCTCAGCGTGAACGAACCCGGACACATCATGCTATGTGAGAGAAGCCAGACACAAAAGGCCGTATGTTGTGTGATCCCATTGATATGAAATGTCCAGAAAATGAACAGAGATGAAAGTGGACGAGGGGCTGCCTGGGGCACGAGGGACCTCATTGGGAGGGTGGAAATGTCCTAAACGGGTTTACGGTGAGGACGGCAAAACTTGGTAAATGTACTAGAAGTCACTGAATTGTATACTTTTAAACAGCTACACAAAAAGAGAAGTTTCCATAAAACCAAGTTACTTACTCAAGAATGCTCCTGTTTTGCTCAGGTGGAGGGAGAATCAATCAGCCTCTTTTACTCTACTCTGAAATCACTCAACATTGGTTCAAGCCTAAAAACTCTTTTGGAGGAGGAAACTTTTCAGGCAGGTAAAGCCCAATTAAAATCTGTTACAGGGATGTCTTCCTCTTTACTAAACCCCAGTTCTGTAAGAAAACAGCAGCAGGAAGTTAAACAGTCTCTGAACGCCCAGGACAAGGAAAGCTCTGAATGAACGTTCTCCTGATGGTGTGTGTGTGAGCGCAGGCTGGACGAGGGCTCACAGTGTTCATGCACCCTGGAGAGTTTGCACTTGACCGCTCTTCTTGCGCCGAGAAGAGTTCTGGCCCCACAGAAACCCCTAAAAAGGAAAGACTAAAGCAAATTTTTGGCTCGGTAGAGATTCTAGTCCAGAAATTCCCGAAGTGTCTGTCCTCTCTGACCGTGCTGCTGTGAAGAATGGTGGTGGTGGTGGCGGTGGTGGGGGGGGACACCTTTTCCTGGGGCGGCCAGCACGGTGACAGGTGGGGCACCCTTTGCCACAGAGGCCTGCGTAGCTGTGCCTTACCCATTTTTCTCACATTTCTTTCCTATCAAAAGTCCTTTTTCACATAAGACTAAAAGTCTTACAAATTAGGAAAAAAGCCCTGTACAATGTGCCCTCATGACAAAAATGGGGAAAATCATTATCTTTATAATGTATTAAAACATTCTGACACCCGATTAGAAATATATTAGGATGTCCGTGTCTTATAACTTTGAAGGAGAGAAATGGCAAGGATTAAAAAAAAATTCAGAAAAAACCTGTATGGTAGAGAACAACAAAGTAAACGTGCCTGGTGAGAGGCGGACTGGCGTTCTCAGAACGCCTCTTACATCTTTTCTTAAGTTGAAATGATCTCAAAACAAAAAAATTGAAAAATAAATGGAGACCCTTTGTGCCGGTGAACTTGAGTACAAATGGTATCTGAGGAAGGTGGTTAGCAATATTTCAAAAAAATCAGCCAATGAAATGCCTGTTCAGAGTCTGTTTCAAGAGATTCTCTTTCGTAGGCAGGTGACCGAAGGGCCCTCTGCAGAAGGGCTAGTGTGATGCTTTGGGGACGTGTAGGCAGGACCGGTCGTGTCTGCCTGCGCACATACTGAGCTGTGACAAGGGCTCCAGGAGGGAGGACGAGGCCAGAGCTCCCAGGAGGGGGCTGTGCATTCACTTCCTGGAATCTCCCAGGCTGCCCCCGCCGGTGTCCCCTCTGGTTTCTTGTCACTGAGAAGTACATCTGATGTTCTGGGAATTTGCTGCCCAGATTACAGTTGCAATTCTGTGTGGAGTTTGGCCAATTATTTGAATCCTCCATACCATTCTGATAGCATTTTTGTTTGATATTTGTGATTGTCATGGTGGAGCCCAGCTTTTACCTCGCAGTCCAGACTTCTCTCTGTTGGCATCTGGACAGCAGCTTTTACTTGTTTCTAACATACAAATGAATTATTTTTTCTACCGTGACTCAGGGATCCACATTCATACTTTTATTTGACTTAATGCTAAAGAAGTTCCTCTCGTTCAAATATTTTGTTAAAATCATAACTTTTCTAATATTCTTACTTGGGGGAAAGAAACCAAAAACACTTCTAATCCAGTGCCCATCAGCTGGTTTAACCAAAGCCAAGGTTTGTCTTCTGACCTGGGGTTGCATCTCAGTGCATTTAGTTTCCTTTGTTTCTCTGAAAACTGGAGAGAGCTGAATAAGCCACAGTTGGGTACTGGTGCCCAGGCATCTGAAGTTTCCCCTCTGGGTTCTCACAGCAGGTGCCAAAGAATCCTGAAGGCGACGCAGAGATTAAATACAGCTCTGGCCCAGTGAGAGCTCTGAATGAAATCCGTGGAGACCTAAGGAAGCTTTAATTCTTGACAGGCTTCTGTTCGGGCTGAATGCACAGTGCTGAGGTAGGGCCTCTGCATTCTGCGTGGTGAAAAGGCAACGATCTGCATGGACCATGAAGAAAATGAAAACCTTTCCTTAGAGGAAGGGGAAGCATAACCCGAGGAACTTGGTCCCCAGGACCCCAACTAACACCCCAATTAACCCTTGTCATTTACAATCACTTCTGTTAAAAGTTACGGGAAAAAATAACATCAGTTTTGCCAGGCTGATGGCAGAAGTCAACACAGGAAGATTCTGTTAAATGAAGGAACAAGGGGGCAAGGGACAGTGGGTACTCTCTAAACTTGAGAGCTCACTTCTGAATACGTGACTCAAATATTCAATTAAAGGTGATGAGGTCAGCAGTGACAAGCCGGAACTGCTGCCTCCTGTTCTTACTCCCCACAGCGTGTCATGTACGCTCCGTTCCAACCCGCACACGCTCCTCTCCTTTTTTAAGGATTGTGATAAAAACAATATATATAAAATTTAGCATCTTAAACCATCTTTAAGTGTCCAGTTCAGTACTGTTAAGTATATTCACACTGCTGTGAAACAGATGGCCAGAATTATTTCATTTGAGAATCGGAAACTCTGTACTCATTAAACAACAACTGCTCATTCCTCTCCCCAACCCCTAAGAACCACTCTTCTCTTTTCTGTGTTTGGACATCTTCTTTACGTGCCACGTGTAAGCGGAATCATCAGGTGTTTGTCTTTTTGTGACTGGCATACTTCACTGAATGTCCTTGGATCCATCCGTGCTGCAGCACGTGAGAAAGCCCCTCCCTTGTAAGCCTGAATCATAGGCCATCATGTGGATGGAGCCCAACGTGCTTACCCAGCCATCCGGCTGTGGACGCTGGGCTGCTTCCACCGCTTGACTACCATGAATAGCACTGGTCCAATCATGGCTGTGCAACTATCTCTTGGAGATCTTGCTCTTTCAATTCTTTGGCATATGTGTGCAGAAGTGGCATTGCTGGATCACGTGGTAATTTTAGTTTTAATTTTCTGAGGACGTCAATACTGTTCTCTGCAGCAGTTGCTCTATTTCCCAATCCTACAAACAGTGCACAAGGTTCCAACTTCTCCACATCCTCACGAACACTTGTCATTCTGTTTTATTTTATTTTTAATTTTTTTTTAAATTGGGGAATATTGGGGAATAGTGCGCCTCTCCAGGGCCCATCAGCTCCAAGTCGTTTTTCTTTAATCTAGTTGTGGAGGGCGCAGCTCAGCTCCAAGTCCAGTTGCCGTTTTCAATCTTTAGTTGCAGGGGGCGCAGCCCACCCTCCCATGCGGGAATTGAACTGTCAACCTGTTGTTGAGAGCTCACACTCTAACCAGCTGAGCCATCCGGACGCCCCTCCGGAAACTCAGTGGCAGCTCGTTGTCTTCAATCTAGTTATGGAGGGCGCAGCTCACTGGCCCATGCGGGAATCGAACCGGCAGCCCTGTTGTTCAGGGCTTGCGCTCTAACCAACCGAGCCAACAGCCACCCCTGTCATTCTGTGTTTAGATAGTAGCCATCCCTAATGGCTGTGAGGTGATATCTCATCGTGGTTTTGATTTTCATTTCTTTGATTACTGATGCTGAGCATCTTTTCATATATTGTTGACCGTTATTGTATATTATCTTTGGAGAAATGTCTATTCAAATCCTTTGTCATTTTTTAATAGGGTGATTTTTTGTTGTTGTTGAGTTGTAGGAGTTTTTTTAAGAAATATGTTCTTGATATTAACCCCTTATCAGGTATATGATTTGAAAATATTTTCTCCCAGGCTGTAGGCTGCCTTTTCATTCTGTTGGTTGTGCCCTTTTGAAGCACAAAAGTTTTCAGCATTGTTTTATAGTTTTCATTCACAAGTCTTTCACTTCCTTGGTTAATTCCTAAGTATTTTATTATTTTTGATGCTATTGTAAATGGAACTGTTTCTGTAATTTCCTTTTCAGATTGTTCATTGTTAGTGTGTAGAAATGAGCTGATTTTTGGTTGCTGACTCTGCATCCTGCTGCCTTGTTGAACTCTAACAGGATCCTGTGGAATCTTTAGGGTGAACAGATACTTTTACTTCTTTGCCAATTTGGATGTCTTTTTTGTCTTTTTCTTGCCTAAATGACCTGGTTAGAACTTCTGGTTACTATGTTGAATAGAAGTGGGCAGACTTGTCTTGTTCCTTATCTTAGAGGAAAAGCTTCCAGTCTCTCACCACTTAGTATGACATTAGCTGTGGGTTTTTCATTTAAGGCTTTTATTATGTGGAGGCAGTTCCTTTTTATTCAGTTTGCTGACTGTTTTTATCATGAAAGGGAGTTGGATTTTGCCACACGCTTCTGCATCGAGATGATCACGTCTCTCTTGGTCCTTCGCCCTGTTATGTGGTGGATCACACTGCTGACTTTCATATATTGAACCATCCTTGCAGTACTGGGATAAGCATTTGATCATGGTGTGCAATCCTTTTACTATGCTGCTGAATTCAGTTTGTTAGGATTTTGTTGAGGATTTCTACATCAGTGTTTATAAGGGATACTGGTCTGTCATTTTCTTTTCCTACATAGTCTTTGTCTAGCTCTGGCATCAGGGTAATTATGGCTTCGCAGAATGAGTTGGGAAGTGTTCCCTCCTCAATTTTTTGGAAAAGTTTGAGAAGGATTGCTATAAGTTCTGTTTTAAATGGTTGGTAGAACTCACCAGTGAAGTCACTGGGTCCAAGGACTTTTTTTGTTGGGAGATTTTTGATTATTGACTAAATATCCTTACTAGTTACAGGTCTATTCAGATATTCTATTTCTGTATGACTTAGTCTTGGTAAGTTTTGTGTTTCTAGGAATGTGTCCCATTTTAGCTAGGTTACCCAATCTGCTGGCATACAATTGTTCATAGCACTCACTTGTAATCCTTTTTATTTCTGTACAAATAAAAGTAATGTCCCCATTTTCACTTCTGATTTTAGTAATTTGAATCTTTTCTCTTTTTATTAGTTCATCTAGCTCAAGGTTTACCAGTTTTGTTGCTCTTTTCAAAGAATCAACTTTTGGTTTCATTAATTTTCTTTACTGGTTTTCTATTTTCTATTTCATTTATCTCTACTCTTTTATTTCCCCCCTTCAGCTAGGTTTGAGTTTAGTTTGGTCTTTTCCTAGTTATTTAAGGTGTAAAGTTAGGTTGATTTAAGTTCTTATTTTTAATGTAAGCATTTATAAGTGCAAATTTCCCCTTTGTCCTGCTTTCACTATGTCCTATAAATTTTGGTATGTTGTGTTTTTAATTCATTTCTAAGTATTTTCTGATTTTTCTTGTGAGTTATTTGATCTACTGGTTGTTTAAGAGAGCATTTTTTAATTTCCATAAATCTGCAAAAATTTTACTTCCGTTATTGATTTCTAACTTCATCCTGTCACGGCTGGAGAAGACACTGTGTCCGACATGTCTTTTTAAATCTATTGAGACTTCCTCTGTGGCCTCACATCTGGTCTATCCTGGGCAATGTCCCACCTTCACTTGAGAAGAACTTGTATACTGCTTTTGGGTGGTGCTCTGCATGTCTGTTAGATCTAGCTGCTTTATTGTGTTACGTCCTGTTTCCTTAATCTTCTATCTGACTGTTCTATCCATTATTGAGTGTGGGTATTGAAGACTCCAAGTATTGTGGTAGAACAGTTTCTCCCTGTGATTCTCTCAGCTTTCGAAACATGTATCTTATTGGTCTGTCACGAGGCAAATGAATGTTTATAACTGTTATATCTTCTTGTAGTATCAAACCTTTTATTAATATGCAGTGTCTTTCTTTGTTTCTTATAACCTTTTGTGACTTAAAGTCTACTTTGATGTTAGTATAGCCACCGCTATCCTCTTCTGGTTACTATTTACATGGAATATGTCTTTCCATCCTTTCACTGTCAATCTATTTGTGCCTCTGGGTTTATAGTGAGTCTCCTGTAGACAGGATATAGCTGGGCCATGTGTTTTTTATACGCTCTGCCAATCTTTTTTTGATACACAAAGGGAAATGATAAAGGAGTTTAAACATTTCACTGTAGAAAATCAACTCAACACAAAAGAAGACAGTCATGCAGGAAATGAGGGGACAAGAAAGTGACAAGGTGTCCTTTTAGGCTTAGCCATTTGTCTGTCTTTTTATACAAACCACTTTCAAATAGGAATGAAACCAAACTACAAAAACAAAAATATGTATGAAGCCAAACCTGTGTTAAACAGCCAACTTCTTTCTTGGGGTTTGGTTTACGGTAGATGCACAGTGGTTGGCACAGTAAGCACTCAATATGTGGGTGTCACTATTTATATTATTATTCTCAGTAAGATTCTAAAAACAGTGTGAACTGTTGGAGTCCATATACTGACAGCCCTTTTAAGTTTGGTGGTAATATACTTGTCTTATATAATTTGGACTTTTTATTATGTTATGAATTATTGCCACTCTATTAAGAATTACTGACATTTTAAAATTAAAGTTTTTGAACAGATAATGTATGCATATAGTACAAAATTAAAAAGAAATTAAAAAGGCGAGGGCACTGAAGAAAATTTTCTCCCACTTACAAAGCTGTCCTCTCCAAAGGTAACCATAGTAACTAGTTTCTTGGGTGTTAAGGTTTTATTGTAACAGGCTTGCTCAAGTTATCCCTTTCCTGGAGTTAGTACATGGCTTCTTCTTTATTTTACAACCTTGTTTTGGGTTAAATAATACCATGTATGTTGATGGAGTGAGACAGAGCCAGCCTGAAGTGCCTGGGAAGACTAGGATTGAAGTAGGACGTTATGGAAGATAAAGAGTGGGTAAAGAATAGCAGAGAGGAGGAGAAAGAACCTGAAAATAGAGCTGTGCTTCCCGATTCCTCTTAGTCACCAGAATTCAGGGAACCATTGCGCCTGTGTCTGAGAGAGCTGAGCAGAAGCTCTGTGCCAGCTCCACTAACGGACATGGCAGAGCAGCAGACCCGCTTGGTCTGCGTCCTTCTGAGAACCCTGCAAACAAACTGCCTGCCTGTGTTATAACCCGACAGCCTTTCTAAGTGGGAGGTATTCTCAGGAAAAACATCCACTGCTCAGTCCTGCCTATTAGAGGGGGAGGAGCCTGCCTTTCAGAGCCTGCCTTTCAAAGCCTGTCAGGAGTGGGAGGGGCCTCAGAGGTTAATCAAGGACTCTCAGCACTGGCCAGGCATGAAACACCTAGGGGACAATCCATGCAGAGATGGGGGCTCCCACCAGAGACTGTGGAACAAGGTTACCTGGGGGGCCACTGCAGAAGAGATCCATAGCTAAGCGTGATGGCTGCTGGGTTCCTAGTACACACATGTGCAGTGTAGGGCCCAGGGCTGTCGTGTGACTCATGCATTCTTATTAGCGATGGCTCTTTTAAAGAAACAGTCATAATATTGTGACTTATCTCCAAATCACTTCTGTGGCAACTTCACAACTCCAAAACACAACAGAGAACACACACACACACACACACACACACACACACACACAGAAGAGATGATAACACACACACGTTACCATCCCATGCTTATATTATCTTGATTGTGGTAAGGGTCTCATGGTATATACATATGTTCACACTTACCAAATCATACACTTTAGATACGTGCAGTTTATTGTGTCAATTACACCTCAACAAAGCTGTTAAAGTTCTTTCTAAAAATAAAATAGTCTACATTTAAAGGACAGGGGAGTATGTGACAAATTTTGAAGATACGTTCTATCAGAAGAGGTGTGAATAAAAACCTCCAGGGCTAAAACGCAGAGAATTCCCTTACGACCAATCATGCCAGCGCAGCAGGCTGCTTAAGGACTGTGTTACCTTGGTGACAGCTCTGTGCCTTTCCTGGGCCTGGTGCTTCTGCCTCAGAGCACTTCCACAGACAGTCTTATGTTGGATAGCACACCTGGGAGACAGGTAGGATGGCTCTTCCTTCACTGATGAGGAAATGTGGGCTCGGAGGCTGAGTGTAGGCAGTTGAAGTTAGTGGCCGAGGATAAAGCAGGACTGCTGTCTCCCACTCTGCAGCCACCCTTCCCCTGCCCCCCTGCAGCCACCCCCAGCTCCATCCTGACAAGATCTGGGGCAGTGCTCGCCAGCTGGGGTCTTCTGGCTAGAGCATCCGTCCACAGTGCCACAGCTGCCATGACACCGGCAAAGGGCAGGAATGCAAACCCATGGGCTCAAACTGGGTGGAGAAAGGTATCCCGGAAGAGAGCGAAAGGATAAAATATTTGAAATATGAGAACTGTGAAAAGAGAATGACAAGGAGAGAGATGAAAGAGAAGGTGGCTGGGATCAGCAAGCTGACAGCAGAGCCTGGCTTAGACGACAACATGCAACACTTAGTCGGAAGCAAACCAAGGAGGCCCCGGGGGCTGGGGAGTGACGGGCACCTGAAAAGCACTGGTGACTGCAGAAGGAAGGCACTGACTTCCTTGGCTCGAGCGTAGTGAGGTGTGAAGCCAGGACTCAAAGGACAGTCACATTTGGCTTGAGACACGAACTGTCTGTGAGACATCCAGGCTCGTCCCACTACACGGCTGGGGAAGCACAAGCTCAGAGATGAGCTCTGGGGAGTCTGCTAAATGCCCCAGAGCGATGCCAAATGCCTCCTGCCATCGACCACAGCCAGACAGTTCTTTTACATGGAATATCGCTGAAGGACGAGATCAAAGCCTCCTTAAAACAAGTCCCGACCAGAACTGCTCCTTCCAGTGTGATGGGTCCCACAGGGAGGCAGCGCATCCCTCCACCAGGCAGGTCTGCAGGTGCCCCAACTAAACGGGGTCAGGAACAGAGCACACACCCTGCTGCGAATAAAAGTCACACACGCTCCTACCACAATGAAAATAAAAATAATTTTTAAAATGGGTTTTCAACTATAAACATATATAGAAAAGGAAGATAACTGAGGTAGTTCAGGGGATATATATGTTTTCTCCTAAACAGACACACACACACACACACACACACACACACACACACACACACGCGCACGCGCGCGCGCACCTGCACACTGCCTCTGAGCCTGTTCCCACCTGATGTGTGAGGGACTTTCCATGTCAAGACACACAGAGCTTTCTGTTAGTTCTTCTAACAGCAGCGTGATGCGTGGTCTATATTCCAATTTACCCAACCCATACCTACTGGAGGGCATTTAGATTATTTCCTTTTGTTTTTGCTTTTATAAGCAATACCACCGACATCCTTTATAAATAATCTCTGCATATTCATCTAATCATATTCTCCCTTTCAAATTCTTCTTCTTGTTGTATATTACAGCCTAAGATAAGAAATGTGCATAAAGGATAAATGTACGAGTGAACTGAGAAAACAGCCACCACCAAGGCCGAGAAGGGTCCACGGCCCGCACTCCACGCGCCTCCTAACACGCTGACTTCTGGAAGCCGCCCTTATGCTGATGGTGCCGACATGGAGCTTCTCCTTGTAGCCTTATCGTCTACGGATGGTGATGCCATCACCCGGTACGCATGCGTCATGTGGACGAAAGCACAGTGCACTGTCCTTTCACGTCGGCCTTCTCTGGGTCAGCGTCACAGTACTGGGTGCGGGGAGCTGTCCCTCTGCTCATTTGCACTGCAGTCCTCAGGAACAAAGACCACGGATTTGCCCGTGTCACTGCTGAGGGACACGCGGGTGGTTTCCTCTTCTGGTTTCTAAATCGAGTGTACCAATTTACACTCCCGACGGCACCAGGGTGGGTGGGGTTCCTGCTCCTCCATGTGCTTGCCAGCTCTTGGAACTGTTACAGATTTTCATTTGTGCAAATCTGGTGCGCACATAATAAAATCATTTCCTCCTCTCAGTAATGCTGCTCAAGCCTGTAACCCACTGTTCCACTGAACTTCCTGCTTCCTGCGAACTTGTGCAAGTGCTTTAAATATTCCGGACACTTTTCCTTTGTAGGTTACAGAACCTGGTGCTGTCTTTGGATGAATAAATGGTCCTAATTTGATGGTGGTCAAATTATTAAACTTTTCCTTTTGCATTTGCACTTTTATTTTTTTGGTTTAATTTTTTAATTTTTTTTTTTTGTGCATTTGCACTTTTAATGACTTCAGAAATTCTTCCCTGTACCAAGACCATGAAGACTTTTCTATATTATCTCCTAAAAGATACAAAATTCTGTTTATCATATTTAAGTGTCTATAATCCATTTCAAATGAGGTGTGTAATATGTAGGAAGGAGTCCAATTTCATCTTTCTCTAGGTGGTTCTGCCAATTTATTTATCTAATTCTGCACCAATACCTCCACTGTACTGGTTAGTAAAGATTTTTAAAATAATCTTAATATCCCCTTTATTAGAGAAGGGTTAGCAAACGTTTTCTGTAAAGGTCCAGCTGGTAAATATTGTAGGCTTTGTGACCCACATACAGTTGTCTTTATTGCATATTCTTTTTTTCCCAAGCCCTTAAAAAACGTAAAAAACATTCTTAGCTAGGGGTCCAAAACAAAAATCACCCACATGAAAGTTAGCCTGCGGGCCATAGTTTGCTGACCTCTGAGAAGAGCACGTCCCTCCCACTTTATTCTTGTTCAAAAGCAGCTTGACATCATCAATCCTCAGGGGAATGCAAATCAAAACCACATCGAGAAAAATAAAACAAAGCCGGAGAATTCACACTTCCTGATTTCAAAACTTACTACAAAGCTACAGTAATCAAAATTGTGTGCTACTGGCATAAGGATAGACATATAGACTAACTGAAGAGAATTGAGAGTCCAGAAATAAACTCACACATGCATGACCAATTGCTTTTCAACAAGGGTGCCAAGACCATTCAACGAGGAAGGAACAGACGGTCAACAAATGGTGCTGCAACAACTGAATGTCCACATGCAGAAGAACGAAGCTGGACCCCAACCTCATTCCACAGTCAAATATTAACTCACAACGAATCAACAACCTGTTAGAGAACCACCTAAATATAAGAGGAAAACAGAGGGGTAAATCTTCTTGACCTCGAGTTTGGCAATGAATTCTCAGATTTGACGCCAAAAGCATGACCAACAGAAGAAAAAAGTGATAAATTAGTCTTTGTTTTTCTTAAGCTTCAAACCCTCCTCTGGAATCATTTCCCTCATGCCTGAACTGTAGTCCCTGTGCTCCTTCGTGAGGATTTGCTGATGACCACCTCTCACTCTGTCTGAAAAATGTCTCTGCACTGCCTCAGTTTTACAGAATTCTGGACTCACTCTCATAGACACCACCTCAAGGTAGTCACTCTTTGTGGCTTCTGTTGGAGCTTTTGGGAAGAACGCTGTCATATTGTCACACCCTGAAAGATCCTTTCTACCTTTTTCTGCAGCTGCTTTTAAGACTTTTCAGCCTTTGGTTTTCTGTGGTTTCACTATGGCATGCCTAGTTATAGGTTCCTTTGTATTAATCTTGCATGGAATTCACTGGGATTCTTGGTTCTGTGGCCTGGTATGTTTTACCAGTTGTTAGCTCTTCAAATATTGTCTCTGCCCCAGTCTTCTATCTTTCTGTAACTCTTGCTTAAATGTACTTTAGATTGTCTCTTTTCATCTACCATTCCTTTCAACCTATCTTTCATATTTTCCCTGTTTTTGTCTCTGTCTTCTACATTCTTAATACTTTCTTCCAATATTTCTTCTAGTTCATTAATACTCTCTTTTCTTGTGTTCAAACTACTGCCTAATGTACCCCCCCTTCAGTTTTTAACTTTGGTTTTTGTGTTTTTTAATTCTAGAAGTTCTGGTTTGTTCTTTTAAAATATATTATGTCACTTTTATTAGTAACAGTTTCCGGTTTTTCCTGAAAACATTCACTAACTTTTATTTTTTTAAACACATGAAGTATAGTTGTTTTAAAATCTGTGTCTGATAAGTCCAATATCTGAAGACTATGAATTTGTTTCTGCTGTCTGTTGTTTCTTTCAATTCTAGGCATTCTGCTTTGTTGCCTTGTGACTTTGGCTATCGCTGTGATGCCCCAGTCCTTAAAAACATCACTTGTGGGGAATCGCCAAGGTTTAGGATCAAAGTGTCTTTTCCAGAGGGTTTCCGTTTGCTTCTACCAGGAACTTGCGTACACTGCTGTCGGGCGTCACTTAGAACTGAATTCGCAGCTTTGGGGGTTCTTGGATTCCTCTGGCGCATCTGGGTAACGAGTCCCTAGGGGAGCCAGCCCACAGGTGGGCTTTCTTTTGCCTCCCCCTCGCCAGTCCAGGCTCTGCAGCCAGGCACTGCTCTCTGCTCTCCCCCTGCTGTGGGTTTACTTTTGGTTCCTTCCCACACTCTGAGGTCCCGGCTCATTACAGAGGAGTCTCCTATCAGATTCCTCAGCTTTGGCAATCTTAAATTTCTACCTTCTTTTGAGACCCTGAAGAAATTTAATTTTCAAAAAGTCTGTCAAAAATTATAGCTCAGGTTTGTGGTTCAGATCACCAAATGTCTCGGGGAAAGACAGCTCCTAGGGTTCTGCTTATCTCCCGAGGCTGTCTCTCACTTAGGGTTTGGCCTGGGGATTCTTTATGATCTTGTCAGCATTTAGATGCTTTTGTAAATATTTTTAACATTTTATCTAGCATTTAAAATTATTTTCAGCATCAGTCTCTGGATAATTAGTCCACTGTAAGTAGAAGCTGGAAATATTACAAATATTCTTTAGGAGAAATTCCCTGGCAAAAGATTTACTGCCAGAGGACGTAACACTACGTTGTGACACAAGCCGAGAAACTGAATCACGTTCCACTCCTGCCAACGGTGTACGATGGCACCTATTTCCTACGACCTAGTCAGCCCAGGGCGACCTAGTCAGCCCAGGGCGTTACTCTTTATACTCGTTACCAATCTGACTGACAACACTCTCCCTCATTTTGGCTTCAATTTGCATTTCCATGATTGGTAGCAAGGCTGGTGATCGTATTTCTTCTTTTACTCACTTAACTTCTGGGGATAAGTTCTTATTTATTGATTCATAAGCGCCCTCTCGTGCAGGCCTCAATTGTTTCACACGCTCTCTTAACATACTAAGAATACCTTCATTATATGTTGCGATCCCCCCGCCCCATTTGTCATTTGCCTTCTTAATTTCCTTTATGCTGACTTTTGACAGACAAAAGCTAAACATGTTTACTCAGTTAAATCCATTCTTCTTTTCTTTTCGCATTTCTGGCCTTGTTATCATGTAAAATATTCCACTATTAACTCTGCTATAAAATATATCACATTTCCACCCTGGGGCATTATGTCACTGGCTTACAAATCCTCCAGACATAAAGCTTTACAGCAACGTTTTCCACAAGGATCTATGTTAAAATGCATAACACTTCATTTTTTCTCTAAAGGAGTAGATTTTCAGAGGTCTGTGAGTACATAATACTACTCATGATTAATGAAACGAAGGGGAAAGACCACGCTCAGAGGCAGGAACACGTAAGTTTCTCACCAGCACTCATCCAAGAATAGCAAATACCTCAGCTTCCTGCTTCTGTGTCCTCAGGCAAGAGCCACCCCAGAGGAAAACTAAGTGTGGCCCCTTCCAGGCTGGGATCAGCACCCAAATAAGCCATCAGCAACGAACTTCTCAGCATTCTAATTTGGCTGGGCCCGCCATCCACTAACTTCGTCACTTTAGGCAAATTGTCTCAATATCAAATAGGGGCTTTGGTTAGTGAATTTCTCAAGTCCCTCCAACTTTAACACTAAGTTTTAAGAAGGCTGAGATTTCCCCCTATGTATCTATCACACCATGAAGGCAATTTAGTTTGAAAGGTTAAAAATTTGCACATACTCAGTACCAAACCAAAACTAAGAGAATCTCCGATTTCTAGTATCTGAACTAGAACTCCATTCTCTCTAGAAATTACTCACTGGTTTCTTACATTGCTAAGCTCCACTCTAAGATAATAATGATCGGTCTTCGTGTACGTGCATGTACATGTGTGCGTACGCACGTCTACTACGTAGACAAGGTGTACATGGAACAAGTATGAACTGAAACTAGCTGATGGGGCGCCACCACACAGGGAGATCCCAGCCGGGAGGGATCTCAAGGGCCCTGTGATGAGTGACAAATGCCCACCTCAGCAGGTCACCTACTATCCGATTCCGTGTGCACAGTATTTCCTGATGATAGAATTTTCGAGATGGAGTGCAGATTAGCGGCTCGGGGATGAGGGTGCCAGAAGAAGGAGGGGCTGTGACGGTAGCAGGGCAGCAGGAGGGCGAGCTCTGCAGGACAGTTCTGTGTCTGGACAGCAGTGCTGGCTACACAGACCTACACACGTGAAACATGGGACAGAACCACACACACGTTGTGCCGCCATCAATTTCGTGGTTCTCACGTATGACGTAACTATGGGAGAAACTGGGTGAAGGATGCAAGGGACCTTTCTGTACTGTCTTTGCAACTCCTGTGAATCTGTAATTACTTCAAATAAAAGGTTTTAAAGAAAGTATTAGAAAAAATGAGCGCCTGGTGATAGACTAGTACAAATCAAGAAAAACTTGTTCCCAACAAAAAAACAAAAGCACAGGATGTCAATAGTAGTTCACAAAAGAATAAATATAAATGGCTAATAAACATCTGAAAAGAACCAATAATCATGGAGATTTGACTTAGCAGGCTAGTACAAATTTAAGAGGAATAAAAGGAGTGCGGCTGAGGGAGGTGGGGAGGTCCTTCCAGTCGGTATGAGAAAGTACACACGAAAGGAGCATGAACTGGAACTACTTCCTGATTTCAGTTCCCACTAATTAAAACCCATTAAATACTAATTGAGACTTCAGCACTCAGCTCATCCCCAAACAGCTCAGAATGGGACTGAGGCTTCAACGGGAGTGAAGAGGGGGAGGTCCTCTCTAAACTGCTGTAACCTTTCCCTCCGCATTCCTAAGGGTAAGACCTGAAGGAAATGAAGGTACCTGATCTCTGCAGAGACTGGGATGTGTGGTCTGAACTGCGTGCCCCGGACAGAGCACGGATCTCGGGAAGAGACACCAGACCCACTGAGATGGCTGATGCCAGGAACACAGGGTTTCCTCCCCTAGCCCTCACACTCCAGGGGCTGGTTCCAGACACACAGAGACAGCCTGGAAACCACTCACAAAGAGAAGTGGACTCTCCTCCAGTGTTCTGATTTTAAAATATAAAATAAAATTCTGGGCTCCACATCAACGAGCAGGGCTGACGCCAAGGGAATCGTTAAGCTGGATGGGCAGTGAGACGAGATGACCCCCAAGTTCCTCTCCGATTCTAAGACATGCAGACCTGAGCACTTCTCATCACCTCCATCAGTGTCACACTGCCGTGACTGAACCACCATCACCTATCAACTCAATCACTGCAAAAGCCTCCCTGTTTCTATTACCGACAGTGCTGCCAAAGCGATCCTCCTGAGCACAAATCCCTCCTCTGCTAAAAGCTCAGCCCTCCCCACAGCCCCTCACTCTGCTCTAGAACTTCATCCCCTCCCGCCCCGTCTGTTCACTCGGCTCAGTCTCACACTGGCCTCCTGCTGCGCTCTGGAACAGTAAGCTTGCTCCCACCACAGCCCTTTGCCCGTGTTCCTCTCCGGGCCAGACCACCTTCCCTCTGCCCCAGGACACCTACCCAGCCTGCTCTCCCACCTCCTCCAGAGCGTTCGCAGATGCCACTCGGGGAAGCCAAACACAGGCTTAAACAGTATGCAGCCTGTTTACCAACCTACAGTCCTCTCTGTCCACAGTCTCTGAGCCCCCTCACACACAGAATATACACATATGCTTGTATGTACGCACATGTGTGCACACACACTCTCCTATGAACGTATTTACTGGTCTGTCTCCCCTTGTCAGACAGTCAGCTCCACACAGGCACGGGTTTGTGTTGGTTTGTTGGCTGCTACTTCCCCAGGATTTGTAAGAGTGCCTGACAGATGGTGGCTGCTCCACAAATATTTGCTGAATGACTGAATTCCATATAAAATTAAAAAAGACACAGAAGACTGAAAACGCAGTTCTGAGGACTCTCACAGATTACATTATGTGCTGCTGTTAAGTGTCTCCTTACATGTAAAAAGAGTTAAAATAACTTACAAACCCATCTTTGCCCTTCCTAGAGGCTCCCCACTAAGCACTGACCCGTCCCCCGTCATCTCGGGCAGAAGGTCCCTGCCAGCTTCTCCTCTGTGACAACTGGCCAGCCGAGAAGCACATTTAACAGCCTCCCTGTAGGTGTGGCCACGTGACCTTGTTCCAGCCGCTGAGATTCACCAGGATTGTGGATGGTGCTCGCAGGAAGTCACCCTAAAAAGAAGAGGGTGACTTCTTCCATACCCTCCTTCTTCTGTTTGGGACGCAGTCAGGGCCAAGCCTGAGAAGGAGCCAAGAAACAGGACCACCTGGGAAGGGTCTGCACAGAGACCCACCCTATCACCCCTGCACTGGCTACCTCTGCACTTCTTTCATGAGAAGGACAAAAACAATCACTGCTGTGCTGGGCTTTCTGCCACATGCAACCAAATGTCACAGCACTAGTGCAGACACCCAGGAATACTTCCATCTGCTCCAAGCAGCAGGGGACCACCATCGTTCCCAAGTAGAAAGATTCTCTGAACTCTTCCAAATTGTACCAGAAACATCAGAGGTTGAAGGCACTGTCCTCATCACACTTCCTGGGGTTCTCCTGTCCTCCTCTCGTCTAAAACCTTAGGTTGCAGTACTGTTAAAAGCCAAGTCCATAGGGTATCTCAATAGCAGAGAAAAGAGGCAAAGGCTTACAACTAATGCCAGGCAGCCTGGGTCAAAGTCAGAGGAGCAGAGACGACTAGACTCGTAACAGAGCCTTCGGAGACAGTGGAAGACTCTTCCGTTACCCCAAACGGCCCAGGGACAGAAGCCTGCGTCTATCGGGCAAGCTGCTACTTTTTCAGGTCTTATTCCTAATCACCCAGCTACCCTGAAACTGTTCCTGGAGTAGCTGAAAGTAACTGCCAAACCATTAGAGGGGATTTCTTTCTTAAAAGGACATGGTACCGGGCACAGAAAATGCACAAAACTGGGTTCGGTATATGCCACCTTGTTTCTTGTGGCCTCAAAGAAAGTTACAAAAAGTTACTGTAGCTACAAATCACCCCATCTTCCATTCAGCCCAGCCCTCTAGTGTCTGAAAAGCTTACTAAGAAAGCTCCGGGAAAGTACTTTGAAATTCAATTAAAATAATACCAGCAAAAGCAAGGGCAAGTTTCCAAAGGAATGCTAACCTGTGGTATCAAGCCTTTTTGAAAAGCGATTGGCTCTTTCTTTTCTATAAAAAGATGTAACTACCACACAGCATAGGCTGACGTTTGCTTCAGGAATGCAAAGGAGAGTTTGGGGTACTACTTTATGCCAGAGCTTTACCAAAGAAGCATTCCAAGCCTGAGAGCGTGTAAACCACGTTTCCACAGCCCTGAAAAAGCCCACACCCACTGGGGTGAGGGATGGGGGCAGACGGCGACCAGGCAATGCTGCCAACACAGATGGAGCCTGTGAGCTAATGCGACTGACCCAGAGTCGTCCTGAAGCCCTAGACATCACGGAAACTGAGCACAACACATGGGATTGTATGTTAGGAGCTGCGCTGCTAACCCCAGCGGTTCTTTTCCAGGTTGCATGTCCCTGAGTGAGCCGCAGGCCAATTTTCCTCCTCAAGCTTTGCCCTCATTTGGTTCTAAGGCAGCAGCGCCTCCACACAGCGTGGGGGTAGCGTTCCTCTCCATGTCAAATTAAGCTGATAATCCAGAGTTTCTTAGCAATCTTGGGTAATGTTACAAAGACCCAATTCCTTTAAACATGACAAGAAAAACAATCTCTGTAATAGCAGACTCACTTGGACTTCCAGATATTAAGAAACGCTGTGCTATCAACATAAAGTTCTCTGAACTGGGTCTCCGACTCCATCTCCAAAAGGGTCATGAAGACATTTTCAAGAAAGCCCCTTCTTCTGCTGCCACTTTCAAATAAAAATCGAAGAGATACAAAAAATGATTCACAAATCAGTGAATTTTTTTTTAACACCCAAGAAGTGTGAAGCAAAAAGTATCAGAGGTGAGGAAAAGGTGCTCACACCCGCTACGTGTGCCCAAACCCCCGCCCTCATGCAAAGACTCCCCAACATTGGAACCAGTAAATGTTTGGTTCATAATCGGGCAAGAGGAAGTCAAGTGAGGACTCTAACAGAGGTACAAACTCCCAGGATAACAGTCTAATCCTGAGAAGAAAAGACACCCCTAACCTATAATAACAATGTTGTTAAATGTAGCCGATCGACCACCACTTCAAGAGAACATTATGAAAAGCAAAAACTGGTTACACTGATTCAGTCAATTCTGTACCTACTGATTTTCCGTTTGGAGGGAAGTATGATGATGAAATTGACAATTAACCAGATGAGGAAAACAGCTGTGCAAAAAAATCCAGTAGCGGTAAGTCAGGAGGTCAGTCTCAAAACCACTTCTGGTTTGGTGAGAACCTGGTTCAGGTTCTCACAGTCTCTTAACTGGACTCTGGAAGAGTCCACCATCCGGCCTGTGCCTCCAGCCTCACCTACCTTCCACCCACCTTGTACACTGGCAGTGAGCTCTGGAGAAACTGCACACCGGATCTGGTACTTTGGTGCTCTAACCCTTCCAGGGGTTCCTCTGCTTACAGGCCATTCCAACCTGCTTGGCGGGGCACGTGGCCACATGGCACACAGCTGCTAGCGCGCCCCCCTCCCCACCATGCAGCCTGTGTGCCTGCTCCAGGGGTGGGACGTGGTGTAGAGTTTACCGAGCCTAGCCATCCTGGCGCAGTATGCCCCTGGTCACCGTGCCATCCCCTTCTTGCTCCTGCTGCCATTTCCCGACCACAGGGGCAGCCAGACCAACGACGACCAAGCCCAAAGAAGCCAAGAGCGCAGAGAAGCAGTTCACATGGCACCGAAGCGCCCGCTCAGCCTCTATCCCAGACTTCGTCAGGGCCTGGCCTATCGGGCTCCTTTATCATTTAAGCCGCTCAAGGCAGCAGTTCTGCTACTTGCATACGAAAGCCTGCTATGGGGTGCACGGCCTCTGTGCAGCCTGCCCAACTCTCCAGGGGCAACATCCAGACTTTTCTGGGTATAGACTCATATCCTAAATGAATCTAAATGACAAAGAAGAGTAGGCTTTTTGGACCTTTCAGACCTTAAAATGAAAGGAAGAATCTGAAGGAAACAACCTGCAGAGGATTCAGTTTAGCTTCAAAGATGTTGATCTAAAAACATTCATGTCTTGCAAGGCAGAATCTGTACATTGCAAGCTGGAAAGCTGTTTTAAGGAAGCATTAATTTCCTACAATGAACAAATTCTAAAAAAATTTGAGCTCCTTAAGGATTCTTAAAATATTAAAGACCGGTGTAAGGTCTTTAGTATTTTAAAAATCCGTCATATTCCTGAACAAAAACATTTACCCAGCCTGAGTGAGTTAATTTTGCTCCCTCTTGAACCATTTAGACAGCTTCATTTGCTCTTGTGGTACATTTTTGTTGTAGAATTTTAGGACTTAAAGCAATTTCCAGCTTGCCTGCATTGTTAAGGCCACCCTACAAAGGTCCAAACGAGTCATGTGGGACGCAGTCACGTGTCCCGGGAAGAGGGCTCACTCACCAGCTGAAACTCGCTTCTCCGGCTGAAGGCTTCCCGGATGCCACCGTCCCTCCAGAGCGCGCTCAGAGCAGGGACGTACAGCTGGAAGGTGGCCGGCTCCACAGGCAGTCCTGCTTTGTTCTCAAAGGCCATGAGGAACATCGCATGCTTTTCGTTCTCAGAATACTGCCACGGGATCCCGAGCTTGTCTCGTGCATCAACAAGAACCTTTGAGCCCTGGGAAATAGAAGAAAAAAAGAAGGATTTCATTGTGCTCCAAAGACTAAAGCACAATGGAGAACCTCAATGTGGGCACTGGCTGCCATACAGCAGGAAGCTCACAAGCTACCAAGTTTGTGGCCGGAATCGGCCTCTTGGCTCATTTGGTCAGGGCACAAATGTCTCAATTCCTAGCAACACGACCGTGCTGAGACATGTGTACACACACCACACGCAAGTTTGCCTTTTGCTGTCAATCATGTGGAAAGGTCTGGGAAGGGACACAAGTGAGCAGGAGAAGTGGCAAAACACTGGCAAAGCAAACAGTGGAAAATGAACCTGAACCACGTCAGAAGGAGACACTGTTTGAAAACCACCACCACCACTAGTACTGCTGTTATCACTGAAATCAGACGGCTGCTTAATACCGGGATACGACTGCATGTCCCAACCCAAAACGAGCAGAGAACATGCAAACACAGGCAGTCGTGGCATGAGACAGGAAAAGACTGAAATGTGACTCAGACCAGTGGCCGCCCACTGACACAGGAGCTGGGGGAGCACGGGCTAAATTTAATACCACCATTGTCTGTGACGATGAGAAACGACCCTTCATTCTTTTGCTTATTTCCTCACGGTTAAAAATAAAGTGGGTGTTTTCTGCCTTTTTCTTACCTCACAGACAAGGTCAAGGGGATGGACAAACAGCCTACACGGAATCAGCCTTAGGAACAACCCAGCCTGTCCTGGTGACAGTGGTCTCATCTATGGTGCCGTTCTCAGGTTAGGGCTTCAAATTAGCAGCACAGTATCTACGGGCGTTCGTTCCTGAGTTCTCCTGAGGGCACCACGGATCCTGGGGTGAGCAAAGAACGGGAGGCCCTATCTGGAAAAGACTTTCTGGGCTCAGAGCAGGCTGGGGGACCCAGAATGATGGTTCCCGGCACACAGAGCAGCAGGACATCTCTGCCCACTTGGCACTTTGTTTTTTAAGGAGGGCACAGCGCACAGTGGCACATGCGGGGATCGAACCGGTGTTATCAGCACCACACGCTAACCAACTGAGCTAACCGGCCACCCCGACTTGGCCCTTTCTTAAACAAACCAACAACCCAGCTTCGCTGGACTATCAGTCACACAGCAGAGAATCCCCCCATTTACAGCGTACAACTCACTGGCTTTTAGTTGGCAGTTATCCTGACAAGTTTCCCCATTCCCAGCACCCGGAGCCTTTTTCATATCTCCACTGTAGCATCAGTTCGGAGCTTGTCACTTCCATTTCTGCCTTGAACCACCGGCTTGAATGGTAACAGTGAGCAAAGAGAGCAGCTGCAATCTCTCCTCCAGACATGGTGGACCAGGGCTATCTAGTTAAGGATGTCCCTGGAAGTTCCCTCATCAGGGGCCACACTTATCTGTCACAAGTGACATGTCCAGTCCTACTGACCCACCAACACATGTTCAATGCCTCCTTGGGGCAAAGCACCAAGCTGGGCTCTGGAGGAAAACAAAACATTTATGAAGCAGTGTCTCATCTACAGAAATTCAGAATCTGGCTAGAGAGACAGATTGTGAAGTAAAAGATTAATACACATTCATGATAAAAATGCTCAGAAAACTGGGAATAGAGAACTTCCTTAACTTGATTAAAAAAAAATTACTGGCACAAAAACCTACAGTTAACATCATAATTAATGGTAAAAGACTGAATGCTTTCCCTCTAAGACTGGGAATAAGACAGGAATGTCCACTTTTATCTCTGCTATTCAAGATGGTACTGGAAGTGCTGACAGTGTAGTAAGGTAAAGAAAAGAAATATAATACAGATGAGAGAAAAAAAACAAGACTAAGCCTTTTTGTAGATGAAATGATGGTCTATGTAGAAAATGTCAAAAAACTACCAACTGCTCCCCTCCCCTCACAAACCAACCAACCAAAAAAACCCTCCTAGAATTCAAGTGAATTCAGCAAGGTCACCAGATATAAAATCAACCCACAAAAGTCATTAGTCTTTCTATATACGAGCAATGAACATGTAGAAACTGAAATTTAAAACGTAATTACTACTAACAATTACAAAAAAGGAGACATATTTTCGTTATAATGTAAAAAAACATTTATAGGGTGTGTATGCCTAAAACTACAAAAAGTTGATGAAAAAAATTAAAGATCTAATAAATGGAGGACATACCATGTTCATGGATTGGAAGCTTCAACATAGTAATGATATTAATTCTCTCCAAATTAATATACAGGTCTCACAGAATTTCTATAAAATCTCAGCAAGATCTTTCATGGACATAGATATGATTAATCTAAAATTTACATGGAAAGGCACTAGATTAGCTAAAACAATTGTGAAAATGAAAAATTAAGTGGGAGGAATCACTTTACCCAATTTCAAGACTTATTATTATATAGCTACACTAATCAGGACTATGTGGTATTGGTGAAAGAATAGACACAGAGATCAATGGAACACAACTGAGAACCTGAGATGGTACCACACAAGTATGGCCAATTGGTTTCTGTAAAGATCCAAAAGCAAGTCAACACCTTTTCAACAAATGGTGTTGGAGCAACTGGACATACACAGGCAAAGAAAAAGAGGAGAATCTTGATCTAAATCTCACAATATAGGAACCTGAAAAGTTACGGACCATGAGAGAATATTTGCCACCCACATATCTGACAAAGGATTCATATTTAGAATATACAAAGAACGCTCAAAACTCAACAGTTAAAAAGATAAACAACCCAGTTAGAAAATGAGCAAAAGACTTCAGGAGATGTTTCACCGAAGAGCATATATAGACAGCAGGAGAGCAGGTGAAAGACAAGATGGTCAAGATCACCAGCCATCAAGAAAAGGCAGATGAAGATTCTGATATCACTACACAACTATTAAAACAGCAAAAACATAAAATAGCGACAATACCAAATGATAGTGACGATGCAGCTATCTCTCATACATTGTTGGTGGGGATGTAAAACGGTACAGCCACTCTGGAAAAATAGTTGTCCAGTTTCTTAAAAACTTACACACACACTTCTCATAGAACCCAACAATTTCACGCCTCGGCATCTAGCCTGGAGAAATGAAAATTTATGTCCACACAAAAACCTGTGCAGGAATTCACAGCAGCTCTATTCCCGAAAGCCCCAAACTGGACCCCAGCTGTCCCTCAACAGGTTAAACTGTGGCGCCTCCGCCATGGAATACGACTCAGCAATAACAAGGACAAGTTACTGGGACAAGTTACTGGGACACGCAGCCACATGGATGGACCTCAAGGAAATTATGTTGAATGAAAAAAGCCAATCTCAAAGGTCACATAGTATGGGATTCTGCTTGTGTGACATCCTGGAAATGACAAAATTACAGGGATAAAAGACAGATCAGGTGGCTCAGGGAAGAGGGACTGCCGGGGCTGTGTGTGGCTGTACAGGGGAAGCAGGAGGGAGCCTCCATGTGATGGAGACTTCGTGCCATGACTGCAGCCACAGACATACACGTGGTAACATGTCAGAACCACACACACGTTGGACCAACATCGATGGCCCAGTTTTCATAGTGCACTGTAATTACATAAAACACAACCACTGGGGAAAACTGGGTGATAACTTCTCTGCGCTATCTTTGCAATTTCCTGTGAACCTGTGATTATTTTTAAAAAGTTAAAAAAAGCGTTAACTAGCAATCATGGCAATAGATGTACTAATTAATTACACGGTGTGGAAAAGGTACGGCTCAGAAAATCCTAAGTGGAGGTGAGTCTCTAACTGAGCTTTTGAAGTGCGGGTTAATTTTGACAGTGGCAATCTGGGTTAGAGCCGATCCAGAAGGGAAATAGGACAAGTAAGTCCTCAGCTCCCCTTCCCCCCCACCCCCCGCCGTTCCTGCCCCCCAGTCCTTCCCATCTCCCCACTTTCTGACAACATCATGACAAACTCCCACCTGCCTAGAAAGACAATATCGAAAAGGGGCAAGAACCCAAGAAAAGAAAGATGCTCCATATTCTTCACATTCTGCACAAAAGTATCTGAGCATAGAGAAGGTAGAAGACATTCCTCTGGTGAGATTCTAGGCAGAAAACCTTTGTGCAAACCAGAGAACGCCTTCCCGCTGTGCCCAGCTGCCGCCCCCTGCCCCTCATCAGTTAACCCACCCACCATTCATAGTGGCCCTGCCCATGCAACTCGAATGCAGCAAATCTGGTCTGACGCACAAGATAGCTCTTCAGTACGTTTTACACATTGACAAGGTCAGCTTCAGCAGGAGCGCAACCTCCTTCACAAGTTACACTGAGCCTCTGTGCTCCAAGGATGTTCCTTTTTGTATGTCAAAGATGAAGGCAGGGAACCAGAATGGACTCAGAAGGCCTGAGTGGTCACTTACAAGACTGCTTTTGACGCTGCGCAAACTAGCCTTCCCGAACTACTACTGGCTGAACACAGGTTTGGCTTCAAAACACTGGTCTACCCCAAAGCAGCCTGTGTTCCCACTGCATGCTGCCAGGCTGGCTGGAACTGGTCCAAATTAACTTCACCCAAACACCAAGTAATTCTCTTTAAAAATCCAGGGAAACTGGTAAAACTGTTGACAAACTCTGAATTATACCAGTTAGCTATAGTCCATTTTATGTATCTTATTCACCTCATTTGAAGGAAAAAGGCATCAAGAAAAACAATGTCTCTCTTTTGCCCTTTTAAATTATTCTAGTCAAAAACGACTCTGCCAACTGTGTGCTGAGTACCCAACCCTGAGGTCTGGGGGAGCGTTCTGCTCTGGGACATCTGCTTTGCATGTGAGTCCACTTCTTGTGCCTTTGGGGAGAGCGCCTGAGGTCTCTGGGGAAGTGACATCCATGTACTTCTGCAGAGCTCACAGTCACACACGTCACCATCATTATAGAGAGTGGCTAGTGTCTTCAAAGTAAGATACAGCCATCGCAGGCATAGAATAAAAACCATCTTGCCCCTATCCTTTTCAATAAAAGACGAATTTCCTAACACACAAAACCCAAGAAAATCCTAAAATCCATACATGCTCAAAAGAAAAAGAAAATATTTAAGGCCGAAGACAATTTACTTAAGTCTTGCTAGTGGCTATGAGGAAAGCCTTTCTTTCAGGAACAGTGTTACTAAAGCATTAATTCTCTCCACAATCATACATTCATACACTCAAGTCACCCAAATATAAACAGTTAAAGTCTTAAGCAGTTTGATGACTTCATCTCAGTACTATGTAACACTTTAAACTGCTCAAAGAACACATTTTTTAAGACAACTTATAAATCCAGCAATTTAAACTTCTAGTCAAAGAATAGATCCCCTTGTCTGCTGGGGATGTAGGTTTGGGGGTGGGGGGTTCAGTCTTATTGGATGAAGACCAAAATTTGCAAATCCTGTTATCTCCTTTCAAAATACATTTTGTTAGTTTAGCTTCTCATCAGACCAACTTTTCTTAGATTAGTCAGTCATTCCTTACTAAAATCTTCCCACAATATATACTAAAGCTACGACATGCAATGCGAGTAGATGGAATCAGCTTTCTCTACAGAATGAAACACATGCATTAAGAACACTTGAAGGTTCTGACTGTCCACCCGATTGGACAACAGCACATATACTTGCAAAGCTCTGGGTTTGTTTTGAAGCCCACTAGGCTGAGTTGTTTGCCTCTGGCCACCATCCAAATAAAAGGAATGTGCCAGACATGTAAACAGGGCACATTTCTTGAAGTTAATGAGTCCAGCAGCCAAGGCAGATGGCTCCTCTTACTTTCTCCTGAAACCTGAAGTGGAGGGTACCTTGGAATTTAGAGGTCGGAGGAAAAGTGAGAAAGGAAAGCTGCAAACAAATGGTCATCAGAACGCTGGTATTCTTATGACATCAAACCGGACGGCCTCTTCATCTAGTCCCCGCCCCTCCACACTTCTACATGTGAGCCTCTGGGAACAAATGCATTGTTCTAGTGGAACAGGCCATTGCTCACCATGTCACCTGACGAGGAAAGTGCTCTGCCTGCAGCTGGACTGAGGGTTTGGCCTCATGCAAAGAGAGGCGCCAGCTAATGGGGGCAGCCCAACAAGGTGGTAAAGGTGGTGCCTGCTCTGGGAGCTTTCGATACAACACAGAAGCGACCAGAGCATCTGATGTGCAGGCCAGAGACGAACAACAATGCTGGAGGTAAGAGGGTGTCACGGGCAGTCAAAAATGTCACCATCGGTGAGAAGCATGCTAAAACCAGACTGTGATGAGCTGAGAAGTCTGGCATTTATTCAGTAAGAAGTAGGGGACAATCAAAGGACCTGGAAAGGAGTGTGACAGTCCAATGCTCAGTCTCCAGACTCAGTGGTGGGAAGGGTGGCTCATGGGAAGGAGCGAGTGAAGGTGGGGAGGGCAGTCAGAAGGCGGCTAAGGCTCTCATGCGAGGAGATGACCCAAAAGGAAGATGAGATCTAAAAGCAAGAGAACAGAACCCACCAGACATGGGGGTCAGAGTCCGCACAACCAGAAGACCACCAGCCAGTTCTCCACGTGGAGCCCAGAGGAGGGGCTGGCTCAGGAGGGGTGAGATACGGGTAAATTAATGACAAATTAAATTTAATGGGACAATGGGAAATCCAAGGCAAAATTTTTAGTAAATAGACGGAACTATTAGAAAAACTCTGGATTTGTAGGAAGTGCATGGGAAAAGCAACCATCATCACTACCTTTTATTTGTTTTTTTTTTGCTGAAGAAAAGGTTGGTTCTTCTAAAAGTTAAAAAAAAAGGAGGGGCTACCAGTTAGCTAAGTGGTTAGAGTGTGGTGCTGATAACACCAAGGTTGCCGGGTCAATCCCCACATGGGCCACAGTGAGCTGCGCTCTCCTTTAAAAAAAAAAAAAAAAAAGAATTCAACCTCGGTTCAGAATTTCTGAGATCCCCTAAATTGGAATGTGGAAATCCTCGCTAAATTTCAGAACTCCAGAGCCAGCCAACTGGAGACTTGTGAAATCAGCCTGAAGCCAAGTACAGACCAACTTCCTTCTCTTCTACTCTTTCAAGTGTCAGGCAGTAAGCCTGGGATATACTTGGGCTAAACGTTTCACTAAATGCTATAAAGACAAACCCTGGTACGAGGGGAAATGAAGACTTCCTGTTAAGTACAGAAAATGTGAAAGAACTTGAGAAGAAATAAATACTAAATATTATTCCAAGGGAAAAAAAAATCCCATATAAACACTACAAACAGGTAACATAGTTTAAAGTGCTAATTCAGTGTTTTCAAAATTCAAGTCAGGACCCATGTTGTGAAATAATTTAGTAAGCATTTAAAAAGTAAAACATAATGACAAATACCCGAATAAATTGTAAATAACAGAGGTAAGTCAGTGTTTCATAGATTTTGTTTTAGCTTAAAAATAGGTATCGATCCACTGAATGACAACGTACGTGTGCGTGTGGGAAAACACACACACGATTCTGATGGTCACAGTAACTGTTACTGTGGATTGTACTCTGATAGCCCCTGGGCTAGACTCTTACAGAATCTGCTGGGAGGTTGGCTGGCCCTTTCTTGTGCTTCACCACCTCAAATCTACCAGAACTGGGCTGAGTGTCACAAGTCCCAGTAGTAATGAGGCGGGTTGGGGGAGAACTGACACCAGAGTGGAAACAAGCTGTGTGAGGAGGTGTGAGAAAATTGTGAAATCCATGTCCTTTGAGGATAGTGTCACTGGATTGTTTGGATGCAACACAACCTTGGCCATTGTCAAGGTCATCTGAACTACAATGTGAGGTCTGGGAAGCACAGAGCTGTCACACACTTCCGACGATGAAGGCACTGATGAGCATCAGCAGGTCCCACTCCCTTTAGACCGCCTTTCGACTTGTCCAAAGATCAGATGTGTGGAGTTCCTGGTGTGTACCCCGTGAAGTACACATTAGAACCCAATTCCTGAATAAATGCCACTGCTTCCAATGGGATCCGGCTTACGGCCTGGACATAGTGTAGTAAACAAAGGCTCAGAGGACACAAAAATGCTCCCCTTCCACAAAGCCTCTCAGTCTGATCAAGCTGCCGAACGAGCAGATGCAGACACGTACAAAACTCATGCTGCTTCAGAGCTGCTCCAGTAACATGTCATCAGTTATCATGCTAAGTACTGGCCAGGTGAACAATACTGCACTAAGCGCTTAACATCCACCAGCTCATTTCACCTTTGTAACACTGTGAGGGGAGTAGTGGTGTGCCCATTTTACAGATGAGGAAACTGAAACGCAGTCACACAGCCATTGAGTATGACTGAGTGATTCTAAAGCGAGTGTTATTTTACCCTGTATACATCCATGGGTATACGTAGGGAGATAAGGAAGCGAAGAAAGAGACAAGAGGGAAAGCTGTCCTGTCTGCTGCCTGTTTCTCACACAGTTAACAGCACGCACTAAGACTAGAACCAGATCTGAATTGACCCTTGAGGACCCAACATTTCTGGTATTCTCTAGAATGTTTAAAAAACAACAACAAACAGTAATCAAATCTAGCACTATGGGATATGCTGTACGTCCGGCTAAATCAGAGGAAATGTAATGAGTTCAGATCCTACTTTACACACAGTAAAAAGCCTTCACTCACATATATGTTATCTTAACAGCACAGAATTAGAGCACGCTGCTCTGTCTGAGAGACAGGCCCTAGACTGCTGTGGCTACTGAGCAGTGGATACGTGGCCAGTATGAATTGAGATGTGGTACAAATCCACACTGGATTCCAAAGACTTAGCATGAAAAATAAATGTGAACATCTTTTAATTTCTTAATATTGATTACATGTTGAAATTATAGCATTTTATCCAAAAAATTTTGCATTACTAAAATATTAATCTTACCCCCTTCTTACCTTTCTTAACGTGGGTAACTTGAATGTCATGTGGCTCACGTGACATTTATGTTGGACAGCCTTGCTGTATGGGAACATTTCTTAAAATTAAATTTCTTTCTGATTACAAAAATATTTTTAGTGTCAAAACAGAGGAAACAGAGATGCATAGAGAAGAAAATTAAATCCTCAAAACTATTACAATCTAGAAATAACTTCTATTAACATCTTGGAATGTTACTGTCTCATTCTTCATTGAAATTCTCTCTCTTTGTGTATATGTTATTATTTATAAATCTTTAAAAACATTTCTAGCAATGTATCATAAACATTTTCTCGGGACATTAAATATTTCAGGATTTCGAGCCCTGTAACCGCTGCACGGGAACCCAGCATACCGGACATGCCATAACGGAGCATGGGGTGTGAGCAATACTATGAGCCCCCATGCAGACACGCCTGCACACGTCTGACTATCCTCCTGTGACAAACTCTTAGAAGTTGAATTATGGAATTGATGGGTCAAAAAGTATGCACACATTTTTGAGGAGTTTGATAAATATTACCAACTGCTCTCCAGAAAGGCGGTACCAATTTACACACTTATATTTGGTAACTTGTCATTTCCCCCCCTATTTTTTAATTGGTTTGTTTGCTTCACTAAAATTGTTCTCCAGTAATATTTAACAGTCATATCCTCAAACCATGCTCTAAGAGAAATCACAACTGGCAACTGAAAATGAAGCAAACTCAGTATACATGTACACTACAGACAACCCAAAGTTAGAGAAATAGAAAATTGATAGGCATTTGGGTTCTAGACTTCAAAAAGCTGTTATATAAGCCAATTCCTCTTTTCTCCTAAGTCCTACTACTAACAAAGATTAATAAAAAAACTAAATGAATTAATAAATGAATGACAAATAAAAATAAATTAATAAAATAATGTTAGCCATTATTAATAATAAATAATAATAAAAATGCTTGAATCTCCCAAGCATGTTTGAATTCCTAAAGTCTCTTGCTTTCAAGCAGAGGATGAGGATTAGTCAACGCTTCCAATAAAACATTTCATATCAAGGCATAAAGAAGAATCTAGAACATGTGGCCTGAGTTCTTAGAAGTTTTCAAGTCAGGAGCGCCTTGACCTGATGGGAGCGTTAGCACCAATTCTTGTCCGTATAAACAGACATCCCTTGAAGTAATGAGGCAGTAAGATACGATGTGAGAAGGAAAAAAGGAGCCTAAATGACACATCAGCTTGCTCCCCGTCCTCACTTGTCCCCTCTCAGTATCTGGTGGCAAGTCTGACGCTGGCTACAGGACCAGGGAAGTTAACAGAAGATAAAAATGACGACTGCACGACTCACTCAAGACTCAATGGTCACACAACGGCACCCAGAATGCACCTGGATGTGTCTAAATTCAGTGCCAGTGCCAGGCAGATGTGCAGTAAGCGGTGAAGACACTGCAGGACTTCCAGTCAAGTCTGGCCTAAACAGAATCTGGTCCAACAGAGCCGACGAAGAGCTCCTGAGACAAGCCCAACGGCTTCCTTGCCCAGAGGAGCTGCTGCAAAACAGTGCAAGTACCTGAAACGCCTTCTGCACGCGGGCTCTCTCCTTCATTGTCGGACTCAGGCCGCTAAAACGAGACACTGCTGTTGAGCACGTTTTTGTGGACTGGCCCAGGACAGCTTAGAGAGCCCCAAGTGAAAACCTGAATTTACGCTCAACCAGCACTTGGAGAGCGGCGCAGGGCTGGTCTTCACAACTGTCAGTATGTTTCCTGAATCGGTTCATACATTTCCTTCTCACTCACGCCCCACTTCCTTCTTTGCATACAAAGTGGACTTTATGTGGACATGACTCCGCATGGAGCGGCAGTTCAGTAGCGGACGTGGCCGTGTACGGGCTCTTCTGCTACCATCTGCCTTTGCCAAACTGACTTTAGTATCCTCAGCAGGTCCCCAAGGCAGGCACCAAGAGACGCACCTGCCTTGGGGCCCGTGCCTCTACCAGCCACCACTCAGAAGGGGTCCTGGGGGCCTGTCTGCACTGGACTTACACCTCACTCCCCACAGGCCTCTGCCGCAGGAACTAAGGAGCCCGCAGGGGCAGGGAATGAATATCACGGCTCCTCCAGCATCCGGCTGTCAGCAAATGCTGTCCATGCTACCTGCAAAACCGACCTACAACTGGACTATTTCCTGCCACCCCCACGACAATCGCTTTGGTCCAGCCACCGCATCTCTCACCTGGATTACTGCAAACCTTCTAATTGGTCTCATGTCTACACTTGTTCCCTTCTGTCTATTCTCAAAGTAAGTCAGCTCAAAGCACTCCTCTGCGTAAACCCTCCCTCGATCCTTCCAAAGGCCCAGAAGGCCCAATGTGACCTGGCTGTGCCTTTTCCGACCTCACTTCCCTGCCTGCTCCACTCCAGTCACACAGCCTCCTTGCTTCTACCTGGGGGCCTCAGAACTGCTGGTTCCTGATGCCCGAAACCCCTTTGCCCTAGAAATCCACCTGACTCACACCCTCAACATCTGAGTCTTTTCTCCAATGTCTGCTCCTCAGTG
Source organism: Rhinolophus hipposideros (assembly GCF_964194185.1). Lineage (NCBI taxonomy): Eukaryota > Metazoa > Chordata > Mammalia > Chiroptera > Rhinolophidae > Rhinolophus > Rhinolophus hipposideros. Next base: position 43,902,284 of record NC_138069.1, on the reverse strand, counting down.
AGGGCCTCCCCCGGCCATCTGATCCTAAGTTGTAGCCCTCTCCCACGCCATGCCCCCACCTCCACCCCTTGCCTGCCTGACTGCTCTGTTTGGTGCTTAGGGAAGCTAGCTAACCACCCTACACTTTACTCAGCTATCTTGTTTATGATCTCTCTCCCCACTGGAATGCGAGGCCTGTGAGGGCAGGATCCTTGGTCTGTTTCGCTCGCTCCCGTATTCCCAGGGCCCGGCACACAGTACGTGATCTACTGGCTGATGGGAGAATACCTGGGTCTTAGGTCACTTATCTGCTACACAAGGGGACAATCCTTTCTTTCTATCTCTCAGGCTGCAGTGAGGATACCTGAAGGCACAGAGATGGTTCTCTAACAATTAGATTTGCCTTCTATCAAAGCTGATCAAACAGTACACAAACCAAACATCATTAGTCATTTTAATTTATTTCTCACTGGAAATCTCATCACATGAGGAATTGTCATTGAGGTTAAAAAGTTCATATTGGCTCATACTTTATTCGAAAGCAATTTAGTTGTATAATAGGTCTGGAAATTCCTTTGAAAACTATCTCCTTGTCATATGTCAAAGATAAAAGAAAAGCCTGTTTACAGGAAGAGTTCAACCAAAAAGATAGCTCAACTTACTGTAGCAAGTAAATTAAAACTGCAAAGTAACTGACGAGGTTCAAATAGAAACCATTTTCCCACGTGTGTAGTCCTTCTCAGAGTATACGGACGCTTACGATACATAAGATACAAATAACTCTTTAAAAGCACACTGAAGTGGGAGCAGCCTTGCAGGATTATGCTTTCTCCCGTCAACAGATACCATAAGTACACCCCTTTCTTGTAGGGAGAAGGTTTGATATTAGAAAGGGATCAACCCCAGAAGAGGATGTGATCCCCATGACAAACCTAGCTTAATTTTTCAGGGCAACGGGTAACATGATAATAAGAGCAATAGGAGTATCACCACCGCCACCACCATCACATTGTTTCTTTTGGAAGAACTCAGACTGGGATCCTATTAGCAACAACAGCAACAATCATAATAAAATGTGGGATCCAACAACAGAAGCCAGCAGTCGCTGGCGAGACAATAGAACAAACGGGGAAGCAGGGCCTCAGGAGAGATCTGATTCACAGGACACCAGGCAGCGGCGGCTTTCCAGGCAGTCAGTGCAGACAATCAGAAGAAACAGACTTCTTGCATAGCCAAGGGAGGTACTTCGTCTTCCAACAGCAAAAGGAGATCAGAATTTGGGAAAGAACACAGACTTACAGGAAGCCCAAGCCCCAAGCCCCTGGGCTAGGCATGAGTGGGAAGGGGAGCTGGGGGTCAAGAGGTGACTTCAGGCCCTGAAAGGAAGGCTCGGCTTCTGTGCAGGGCTGATGACCGCTCACACCCGGCGCCCAGCACCACGACTGTGATGGAGGCCAGTTGCTAGGGTTATGCCAATGTCCCTGGAGGACGGAAGAGCAACAGAGCCAGAGAAATCCAGGTGCGCCAGCCTGTAGCGAGCCCAGGACGACCAGAGGTTGTCCCATGGTTCAAAGGCATAGCAGACTACGCTTGCTGCTTTCCTATTCCTCAGACAGATGTTATGCAACGACGATTAAAGGAACTGACCCAAAGCTTGTTCACTGCAGGCTTCCTAAAAACCCACTGGCCTACAGCCCTCCAAGTACAACCAGTCCCTGAGTGCGTGCCTGCACTTCACAAGTGAAGAAGCAGCGAGGGAGGCGGTGAAGTGGGAACGGGTCCTGCCACAGGCTCCCAGCGAGCAGTCCTCTCCGGCCAGCGCAGCCAGGGGTTCTGCCGGGCTCCAGGCGCCGACACGACCCTCCAGCACGACACATGGAACCCTGGCTCCCTTCAGCTGGACTCTGTCGACGACTTACAAAACTGCCTGGCGGCCACAGCAAATACCACTGTCGGCTTCTTAAAAGGCACCTTCTATTAAGCACCAGGTGAAAAGTCATATTTGGCTTCCAGGTCAAACTGAGGGAACTCTGACACGTAGCACATGAAGCATTAGTGATCTGGAGTGTGGGGGACCTCCGGAAAGTCTCCCTAGTAATGTGATCATACAACTCGTGGAGAGGCCATGGAAGGTTTTTAAGCGCTCGGCAGGGCCGGCGCCTCAGACTGGTCTTTAGAGGCCTGCAAACCAACTTAACCCCTTTGTCATGAACCCTACGAAAATGCTACTTTGTTTTCAAGTAAGTAAGCTTGCCTCCTTCGGGACCCACGTCTGCTTCTCCTCAAAATTATGATAAATCATTATCAGTGCTTTTCTTAGCTTACTGCCTTTTCTCTTTTAAAGCTACGAAGACTTCTCACGTCCGGTCTGTCATGCCCAACTGCTACGACTGTGGTCTGCTGAAGCTACTTGAGTGCACATTTACTGAGTTTCCCCGAAAATAAGACCGGGTCTTATATTAATTTTTGCTCCAAAAGACACATTAGGGCTTATGTCCAGGGGATGTCATCCTGAAAAATCACGTTACGGCTTATTTTCCGGTTAGGTCTTATTTTCGGGGAAACACGGTACCATGAACTTCAAAGTCCATCGAGACAACGTGGGCGTGGGGAAGTACAGAAACAAACAAAGCCACCACACCTCTACCTTTAACTAATACTAATGCTGGTCAATGAAATACAGTTAGTCAACATTTATACACGGATTTGGGTAAATACATGTATGCATATAAAATCAAAAGAACTCCATGACCTTTAAACTATAAGTGCTTTATCTCCAACAGTAACCTCCTGTTACAGTTTGTTTTGTTTTCTAGTTCTAAGATGAAACAAAGTTTGAAAATTATACATATTTACCAAATTTGATGAAACAAAATGCTGTAGGATCTTTTCTACGTTTTTGCTTATTTAAAAAGTAAATGATGATATGCCCACAGTACAAAATTCATCAGGTACGAAAGGGAACCAGTGACAGTTTCCCGCCAACCCCCATCCTGCTGCTTCCGAATGCTCCCACAGAGGACATGGCAGTTCCCAGCCAGTGAGGTGTTTAAAGGGGTTAGGGCACTAAGGAGACACCTGTCCGATGCAAGTGAAACACGCCTTGTGACAGAGACCTACTGTATCTGCTGCACCTCGAGGACGAAACGAGTGACTCAAAGTGAGCGCCAAGATGGGAAGAATGAAACATGCCTGAAAGGTGGGGCCAACCAATGTGGGAAGGAAATTTAGGATGGAAACGAAGGCAGTGGGCTGGGGCAAAGTGCATGACTGGACCTGGAAAATGAGGAAACCCTAGGGTTCATGAGAAGAGTTCCAGAAAGTCAGGGAACTGCCTTGCTCCAGGAGTGCTGTGGGGCGAGCTGAACCAAGGGACACTGAACCTCCCACCACCACGGTGCTCAGAACAGAACAGACTTTCAGTCCCCACCTGGCCCCCTGATTCACGCACATCAACATTTATTTTTAAGAAATCTCAATAACCTGAATGAAAGACAATTAAAGACACCAGAGTAAAGAGCCCTTTCAACTCTGTCCAAGCTCACCAGTAAAACTGGAGTCACCGACCAAGACTTTTGGGATTTCTTTTGCAAAGATACAGTCTTTATTCAAAAGTCACCTTCTCAGTGAGGACTTAGCCAACCGTCCTATTTAAAACCACAACCCCACCACAAAACTCCTTATTTCCTTTCCCTGCATTTTTCATGGCCCAGAGTTGCACAGAATTTCAGAGCTGACAGGAACTCTAAAATGTGCTGTGTCAAATCACGCTCCAGATGTGAATTCCTTAGACAACAGCCTTCCGTAAATGTTTATCAGCCCATGTGTGACACTTGCGGGAAGGGACTCCCTGTAAGGCCCCTTCCTGCGCTCTCCCATGGCGCCGCGGGCTCACCTTCACACAATAAATGGGGTGACGTGTTCACCATTTTATTTCGGACGCCTACCACGCAGTAGGCCCTCCCCACCATATGGGGTGACAAGGAAATCATTTCTGTCCTGTGGCAGCCTCTTCTGCCCAGTTCAGTTCATCCAGCAAAATCACAGGTGCCAGCACTGGGGGCGGGCCTGAGGACATGGCAGACACAAGACAAATGGGCCCCTGCCCTTGTGAAGCACACGTGCAAGGAGAGCAGAAATTCGAAACTCAGGTCCCCAGAAAGATAGTGAAATGGCGCAGTCCAGCCCCTGGGATCGTCCTCTAAAGGAACTAAGCACTCGGGGGAGGAGAGTTGTGGAGGAGACCACTGCACCTGGGTTGTCTGGGAGGCCGCTGAGGTGCCCTGGAAGCAAACTCCAGGGACAGAAAGGAGCCAGCCACACTGTGGGCAGTGGCAGGACACGCTTTCCTAGCGGAAGGGAAGCAAAGGCCTGAAAAATAAAAAAATAAAAATCAGCAAGGCCACAGCTTGGGGAGGAGGGGCTGGGAGCAAGGGTTTCTTCAGCTGCAGGTGCAAGACAGTCACTGGAGCACTGGGATTTCCTGGCCTGTTGTCCGAAAACATGAAGTATAATTTAGGAATGGGAGAAACTGAATGTCGGAGTCATTTTATCAATCTTCGAGAGTTGGATAGGGCTCTACTGGACGGCATGGTGACCACAGCTAATAGTACTGCGTATTTGAAAGTTACTAAGACAGTAAATCTTAATAGTTCTCATCACAGGAAAAAACTTGTAACTATGTATGGATGTTAACTATACTTATTGTGATCATTTTGCAACATACGCAAATATTGAATCATTATGTTGTACACCTGAAGCTAATACAATGTTACATGTCAATTATACTTCAAGAAAAAAGAAAAAAAGTTTGCCAAAGTAGACTCAGAAACAGCCATTTGGGAGCTTGGCTTTTTGGATTGAGTGTATCCATGTATAACAGGCAAGACATTTTCTGATTTCCCCACACCGGTCAGGATGACAAACGGAGGATTCTATGTTCATACGTCCTCAGCACACAGCAGCGGGATGTGGGTCGAGCAGAGACTTTAGGAAGTTGTTTTCATGTTTGTGGACACATTCAAAGCTCTAGCACTCACCTGTATTGAGGTCACCTGAGGCTGCACATCCCCCACGTGGAACTCTGGGAAGCCGCCTATGACTCAGCCTGGCTCTGAGGCAAACAGCGACACCGCCGTGCGTTATGACTGGGTCTCAACTGCACGATCACTCTCTCCAGGAACACAATGAGTGTCTGCCCAGGCCAGCCTCATCCCACCTCCCAGAGTAGAGTGGGTGCTGCTCTGCCAGGTGCAGAAATGGACAGGCAGGGCTCTCGGCCCCAGTTCAGAACTAGGCACTCAGCCCGCTCACGGATGGGGGAGCAGGTCGGCAAACTAAGGCTCCCACCTCCTGTCTTTACCTGGCTTGTGAGCTAAGGATGGTTCTTAGAGATGAATATTGGCATTTGATCCGATGGTACGAACACTGACTTTGAACTCCAATGATGCTAATGTTACCTCTCAAAAGAATGCCACTCTTGTCAGCCCTCCATATCCACGGGTGCCTTACCCACGGATTCAACCAACCGCGGATCAAAAATAAAAAAATATATATATATGAAAATTCCAGAAGGTTGACCGTTAAATGATCCAGTGTACCACCCATCTGCATAGCATCACACTGTATCAGGTACGGTAAGCAGTCAAGACGTGACCTAAGTAGATGGGAGGATGGGCAGGCTACAGCAAATCTACACAGAAGGGACTGGAGCACCTGAGCTTGGTGGTACCCACAGGGTCCTGAAACCAATCCCCCGCGGATTCTAAGGGACAACTGTATTCAGCGGTCATGATGATATTTTGGATTTCATCAGTCAGAACTCCATGGACATTTGTTTTTCTCTTTTCCATGGGTACCTACATACGACCCTTGAGATGCTTCCTAACCCACAGTCTAAAATATGACTCTCTGGTCGTTACAGAAAAAGGCTGCTGACTCTAGGGCTTTGGCTTCTTGGCTCCACGGCAAGTTTCTCCGACGTGAAAATCCTCGTGAGTGGCTGGTGAGAGTCCTCTCTCCACAGATCAGTGCTTCTCAGCCCTGACTGCCTGTCTGAAACATCCTGATGCCCACACTGGGCACCTCCAAAAGCTCCAGTGTCTCTACCACCCGATCGATGCCTGCCTGAACCAGGAGGGTAACATGCTGGCAGGGAAATCACGGGTGACAACATGTTCCCAGAGTGCCAAGTCCGTGGCGAGTCGGTCACCTTCGGATCATCTCCTCTCATTAATCACAAGTTCTATGTTCTGGATTGCCAGCTTCTCTTAGAGCCTTGCTGATCCTGAAGAGTCGGCCCTCCGCCTCCCCAAGGGCTAGCTAATTCCCTCTGAGGCAAGCCCACCGACCCAGAATCCACACTCCGAACCTATCTGACTTTCACAATCCAGGGCCAGGTCCCGGGCAAGCAGCCTCCCGCACTGTCCAATCCTTAGCTGTTCACCCTGCCTCACCCACTCCCTCCCACAAAACACCACAAAGGCTCTCATGCCCACGCCTCTCCACCCCCTCTGCTTCCTGCACACCGGAGCGGTCCTGCGTGCAACGCCCGGCCTCCTGTTTCTAGGCCCATCAGTACACACTTCTTTCTCTGTGACACTCATTTCTGCGTCTGCATCTCTCACTCCTCTACTCTCTGTAGCACGTGTGTGTAACAAGTCCCAATATGTGTGCACACACACACACACACAGACACACACACACACAGTGAATTCTTCATTATCTGAGTAAGAAATACAGTTTTCCAGGTCACTTAACAGCTGCATTAACAAAGACTTCCCGAGATGCAGTGTCGACAACACTAGCAAAGCTGGGCCTGCACGAAGGGACCCAGCAACTCCAAGTCAGAGAATATACTCCAGCGACACCTGGCCAAGGGCACTGCAGACGTGGACAAGGACACAGTGCTGGTTGCACAGGAAATGGAAGACAGCCTAAATGTGTATTAGTAGGGGACGGATTACAAATTATGATAATTAGTGTGATGGTTAAAATGAACAAACTAGGTCTCTATGTACCTACATGGACAGAATGCAAATGTTATGCTGGGCAAGCCTGTCTTTAAAATGATATATTCGAAGTGTCTATAAATTCCTACGAACACATAAAATATATGGGCTGATCATACATATACACATAGGTAGTAAAAGTACCAAAACACAGACTGAGGGGCGGCCGGTTGGCTCAGTTGGTTAGAGCGCAGTGCTCATAACACCCAGGTCGCTGGTTCGATTCCCACATGGGCCAGTGAGCTGCGCTCTCCACAACTAGGTTGAAAACAACGACTTGACTTGGAGCTGATGGGTCCTGGAAAAACACACTGTTCCCCAATAAAAAAATTAGAACAAACAAACAAAAACAACAACAAACCCCCCACAGACTGAGTACACATCAGATTGATGATAGTGGTTGCCCTGGGAGAAAGGTAGCAGTAACAATAAAAATGAAGCTAACATTACTTGAACCCCTTGCTATGTCTGGGCATAAGTCTGGCAAGCATTATTAACTCATTCAATTCTTAGAGCATCCGTGAGATAGGTACAATTATCATCTCCATTTCACAGATGAAAAACAGGCTAGCGATGACAAAAAGCCACTCCCACTGCTCCCAGCGAATCGAACCAGCGCCATAATGTGCCCGGCCTGCAGCCATCCTCCAGGTGACCCCCCGCTCTCACCAGGCCCACACCCAACCCTCAGCCCCGTCACATTCCCCACTGAGGTAGGACACAGAATGAGAAGTCAGACTATTTCCCTTCTCCAGGAAAACCTCCCAATGGCTTCCCGTTGCCCCAGTTGTAAATGGCAAATCCTAAGCAAGGTGAATAGGACTTTGTGTGACCCCCCCCCACCGACCCCATCTCTGACTACTCACTCTCCCCACCCCCTGCTCACTCAGCTCTCCCCACACTGCTGTCCCTGTGACCCCAGGCACGCCCCAGCCTCTGTAGTCACTGTCCCCTCTGCCTGGAGCAATGTCCCCCAGAAGTCAGCGTGCTTTGCTTCCTGTGCGAGTCTCAGCCAGCTGCCTGTTCCCACACCTGCTCCAATGAGTCATCTGTGATCTCCTGGTAAACTGCCCACCACGGCCTCTTCCTTATAACCTGATAAAGACGAAGCTGCAGCCACATCGTAACATAAGACAAAATTCCACGGGAATCACTCACCTTCTACAAAAATGCTATCTCAGAGAAAGATGCTACTCAGTGGTTTTCTGACCGATGTTCTGCTTATTTCAGGCTTGAGAATTTTTGTGAAGATCTTAGATTACAGATATTCTACAGAGATGAGCTGGGAAACTAATCAGTCCGGTCTCTCCAGCTTTTCTGCAGCGATGAGACTCGGTGCCTACGTGCTGGTGCTGCCTCAGGCAGGCAGACCACGTGCCGAGCCCGCCTACCACACTCCTTTCAGGGGCCCATGAGGTAGTGTGGGAGCAAGGATGGCAGCTCCGGCCGATGCCACACACAAGTCACCAGAGTGATGAAGAGAGGTTGGCTTTTATCAGCCACTCGCAGAACTCCCAAATTGTATGAGTGACTCTATATAAGGAAGCAAGGCTGGTAACGCCCAGCTCCCTAACTGGATGGCCCAAAATGGAACAATTCACCTCTGAACGGTTTCCCCAGCGGCTAACGGCTAATCTTCTAGCTATCCTATTTTCTGAGCCCTCTGCTCTGCTCTCCCGGCCACCTTGGCAGTAGCGCTGGATACAATACAAGGTAAGCTGTCTTCCCTCCCCTGACAAGTCCACAGCACAGGCCTGGCGGCCAGGAAGCACAGCCTGGACCATCTCCCTGCTACTGAACCATGAAAAATTGTTTGTTTGTGAGGTCATCAAAGTTAAAATTGAGTTTTCAAGTTTTCAGACTTTCTCCTCAAGAAGTATTTATTCATACATCCGACAGACACTTGAGGGCCCACTCTGTGCCAGCACCAAGTCAGGCCTCAGCCCACGGTGCCTGAGCCCAGGCCCCTGCATGCCCGCCCAGGGCTGACATGCAGATGTACCAACCAGAACGATGTAAAAATGTAATACACACAGAAACAAAGAAGATTCAGGTCAACGCCCAAATCCAGCTAAAGAATGTTAGAGCATATTTACTCAGCTTTCCTAGGCTCTGTTTTTATAACTTTAGACTTAAATCTGCAAATTCTGACACTGCTCTTGGAAGCTACTCTTCCTTTGGGATGTTCTCCTTTGGAGGTTTTTGTTCCCCCGCCCCCCGATTCCCCTGGGACCCACCTGTCTGACCAGCACTGTCAAGTGTCCAGTACTGAGTGGGAATCTAGCTTATGGCGCTGCAGGTCTGACGGCATGATCTCACCTCCCCAATCTAAGCTGGGTTTGAAGGTGAAAGTTAGGGACCTGCAAAGGAGTCGAAATGCACATTTGCAACGCTCCCAAGCCCCAGGAGGGTCTGTAAAACCACTCCTGAAGACACCAACTAAGAAGATGCCTCATGAATGTGTCACTGGGAGGTCCTCGTGCTCAGCCCTGGAGCCCACACTCACCAGCAGTCAACACGGTTCAAGAGACCAGAAACCGTTACCAACCACTGCTATGGCCTTGAAACAAGGATTTTAATTTCTAGTCACTTCCATACATTATTTGTAACAAAAAAACAGTTGGGTCTGAGGCGTGTATGGCAGCCTTTCTGGACGGGTCTTTTCTGTACTTTCTGGTCCACACAACCCAGACTGGCCCCACGCACCGAAGGGTCCTTCCTCCTACTGTGTACACTACACAGTGAAACCCAAGGGACCTGTTTCTCTGTAACTAAGCAGCGACAAGAGGGAACTATTTCTATAAAAGGGTCCCTTATCTAACTGAAGCACTGACAGCAGTAAGGGCAGTGTGTCCTGAGCCTGCAACTTCTGCGAGCTCAAGCTGACAACGTTTTGATGGTTTGGGGGACCGGTACTTGGGGAAGGGGGTAGGAACAGAGGCTATGACAAAGAAGAAATGAGAACCCTAAAAAATTAGGTAATTATTTCTTTGGTCTTTCAATCATGCTAATAACCTCTGCAAATTTAGAAAAACAAAACTGTTTTGGAAGCGGCCCGGTTATTACTCAAAAGAATTAGCACAATTCATTCAACAAGCACTTAGGAAAAATCTGTCACAAGGCGGAGTATAGAGATAATCAAAATGAAATCCTGAACTTCAAAGGACTTTGCATTCTAGTAGGCTACACACACAAAATTAAGAAACAAAAAAATTTAAAAGCTTTTTGTAAACACAATAAAGTACAAACTATATATTATAGCTATAAAATGCAATGCAAATAGCTGATTTTGAGGGAATAAAGGACAAGCAATAAAACTATGTGGAGAAGGAAGCAAAGCTTTTATTTTCTATAATTTATGTGCGTTCTAGAAAACAGGCCGCAAATGTGATCATGAACCCTCCTTAATCAGAGACCAATACTTACTGTATTTTGGTGAAAGGCATTCTAATGCCCACTTCCCCCTCCCCCCCCAACAATTATGTCTTAGACTCAAAATGTGGACCTTAAAACAAGAGCCCACCTGTTTTGGCTACACAGGTCATTGCTGTGTACCTTTTGGGTCTCACAAATCAGTACCTTCAGAGCACTTCCAGAATCTGACCACTTCTTCGGGTCTCTACACCTCACGCCCTGGTTTCCCCCAAGGGACAGCAGCAGTAACGCTTGAAGGTTTAAGTCAGGTGCTGTCACTCGGCTGGAAACCCACTGGAGCCCCTGGCGTCTGCGCCTTCTCTGCCCCTTTCCGGGTGGTTTCTTCACTGGCTCCCAGCTGCCCTAACAGCCGGGTGTTTCCTGTGTGGGAAGCGCTCTGGTGTCTGCATGGTAACTCCCTGCCTCCCTGCGCCCGCTCAAACTGTCACCTCTCTCCAGCTACCCCCTCCGTCTCCCTCCCTCTGCTCCTTTCCTTTTCTCCACAGTGCTTCTCACAGTCAGACGTTTTAGAGAAGGTCCCCACACTAGCATGTCAGCTCTGGGAGGCTGGGGACTTGTTCTGGTTGTTTCTGAGGCATCCTAAGGACCGAGCACACAGGAGTGCTCAGTAAGTCTCAGCTGATGAAATGACTTGAGGGCCGTGTGGTACCCATCCCACGCTGTCATGTGACCAAGCAGGCCCACTGCTGGCAGCGAGGTTGGTCCAGGTTGTTAATATTACGAATCACACTGCAGCCCATCCTCGCCATACAGTGTGGTCTGAGGCACAGCTGCAGCACAAACCTCCCGGGGAGTCTCTCAGGCCCTGTTCCCAGCCCTCTGAACTAGCATCTCATTTGCACAAGGTTGCCAGGTGCCTCCATGCCCAGGGTGGAACGAGGAGGCAGCCAGGACGCACACTGGGGCAGGCGCGTGTCCAGGTCACGCGGAGCAGCGCCAGCGCCAGAGCAGGGCCTTGCGGGGACATAGCCCTCCTGACCAGCTTTCATCCCCAAACTACCATCAAAAGAGAGGTTACACCCTAAGTCAATCCGGGTTCCCGACAGGAAACCGTATGGCACACTCACGTTAGGGACTAATTACAAAGGGGAGGGAGCACAGGAAGGAAGCGTGGGGGGGATAAAGACCCTGACGTCACACTCTCCCTTCCCTCTCACCTCTGACCAGGACTCCCCACTGGCCAAGCAGGAGGCCGGAGACAGGACCTGAGGGACAAACTGCAGCCACTCGACACGTAGCCCCACCCACAGCACATGAGGACGCTGTCCCGTTTCCCAAGTTGGGTGCGTTTTCATATTATATGATAATATTAAGAAGCCAAGTCAAGGAAGCAGTGGTATGTGAGTCCAGAAATCCGGGGTCAAACATGTATTAGGTTGTTGCAAAAGTAATTGTGGTTTAAAGGGTTAAAAACAATTGCAAAAACCCCAATTACTTTTGCACCAACCTAATACATTAGGAAATTACTGGTAGGTGGGTGAGTAATAGAAAACGAAGGACATCAAGTTTTCATCATATGTTGTAAATAATGTTTCCAGTTTGTTTAACTTCATGCTCTTTTTGCCTAACAGAATATTAAAAGTTGTTACAGAGTCAAAAAGATCCACCCCCCGCATCTTCTATCATTTCTGTCTTTGGTGTCATGATTTGAAAAGCCCTTCTTATCCTGGGATCATAAAAGTACTCATCCACATTCTATTCTAGTGTTTTTATGATCCACTTTGTAACATTTTATCTTTGACCCTATGAAATAATATTAATGTACTAGAAAGGGATCTAACTCTATTTTTTTCCTAAACGATCAGCCATTTTCACAGCACCACTTACTCAATCATCCATCTTTCCTACTGTTTTGAATGCTTGCCTTCCAGCTAGCCGGAAGCCCCAGGTCCGTGTGGGTCTGTTTCGGATACTGACCTACTGCAGTGCCCCAGTCCGTCTCTTCCTGAGCCAGCACCACCCCGCTTTCATTATGGTAGCTTCATAACGCTTTACTACTTTTCATGATAACGGCCCCCAAAACACGGCATTTTAAACAGAATTTATTAGTTATTATCACACATTTATTCATCACACAAACCTTAGAATCATTCTGTCAAGTTTCAAGAAAAATAAATTGGGATTTGACTGGTATTATGTTCAGTTCATAAACTGGTATTTTTACCATAACAATTCCTACATACACAGACACACACACACACACACACACACAATCCATTTTTTCCAGTCTTTTTATGTTCTTCAGTAAAGTTTCATGGCTTTTGTCGTATGTTTTACTCACTTCTTGCTTATTCCTAAGTATTTTAACCTTCTTGTTGCTGTTATGAATGGGATATTTTCCTGTTACAGGAAATCACATGCATGCACACACGTCCACACACAAACATTTATTTTGTGCCCAGCCACTCCTGAAACTGTCTTTAATTCCAAGAACTTTTTGGACGATATTTTGGATTTATTCCTTATGTTAACTTGGTCCCTTCTTTTCTAGTAGCTACACCCAACTACTTCTTCTGTTTGTCTCTCATTTAACTGACCGGGACTCCAGAACAGCACTGAATTACTAGATGAGTAGCTGGCACCCGTGACTTGCTGCAGTCTGAAAGGGGAATGTCCGCACAGGAGGTAACCTTCCCTCAAGCCGACACATCTCAGGTGCTCTACTTGCTAGACGTCTGTAACTGAGTATTAAGTGATCTCCTCTTGGATCACGTTATTTATATAAACTAGGGTAAGTGACAGGATCAATGTCACAACTATTTGGGGGAAAAAGTCAAAGCAAGGAAATAATCGCCTGAGTATAAATGATAAAAAACAATACAAAATCACTATTCATGTTTATTATGATACCAGGGGTGCCAAAAACCTGCATACACATGACTTGTATTCAGCATATATCGTGTATTACAATTTTAATACAGTTTATTAAACTGCACAGTTTAATATAGTTTTTTCCTTTCTTAAAACGTGTATACTTTCTTTGGCACCCTGTGTAAATTACTAATTAACTATGAAAACACTGGACAAAGTTTTTTTAGAGGGCTCAATCCAAGATTTAAGTCTTTTCATCTATGTACTTCAAAAACACCTACATGTAAAACATTCTCCTTATTCCCAATACTTTATTTTTAAGAATGTTATTTTTAAAAAATGAATGAAAGACTAGAAAAGGACATTTTACTCTGTTGTAAGAGTTTTAATTTGTAGCAGGCATAGGAAATAGAGCTCAGGCAACTTGGTCCGATTTTTTTGAAGTTACCAAGAATTAAGAAACAAGGCAAGTTTCCCATTAAAAGAAAATGCTGAAGATGCTGTGGTCTCCTCAGCCAATATTTACACATTCTGAAAATATTCAAGATGACAAAAATTCTAAAGCAAGATTCAAACCACAAATTAAGTTAAAACGCCTACAATTCCAAATGAAAACAGCTTGGTAACTACAGAGGAGGTAACATTGGGGAAGGTTCTAGATAATCACCACGATCGTTAAATTATACTCCTAAGGACTCATCCTAAAAAGTTACTATTACCGAGGCAGTCTCTAATGTTTACTGTAGAAAATATGTTTTTAAAAATAACATTCATAATTGTTTCACAGAAATGAACACTTGAGATTTTGTTATGCTCCTGATTGTTTTCTAGGTGTGGTCACATGTATTTTCACAACAGGATCACAGAACATGAACTACGTGTCCCGTGTGTGAGAGTGTTTCCCTCTGAGTTTTGCACTGTGTCCCATGTGAGAGTGCACTGTAGTTTTGCTCACCTGTAACAATTTCTCTGTGTTTGGGTTCCCAAATCTACAAGTGATGTCACAGTACAGGAAAAACTATAAACCACTGCTGGAAACGTCATCACCACTTAAGCAATGCTCCCATTTGTTTAAAAAGATGGACGTAAGTAAATGGACAGAGTCCACTGTCCCCAGCCCCTCAGGCAGGCAAGGTCTGCTAAGAGGCCAGCTGAAACGCAGCCCTGCCTTGCTTGTCTCCAGTTGCTGTGAAGCTGCCACAGTCAACAAACAAGATAGTTATGTGAAAGGGGGGTTCAAAACTGTAAAGCCACCCACATGCGAAAAGTCATCACTATTTTATGTGGTACCAAGGAGGAGCTGGGAGAAAGGCCAGCGTTCTCACTGAACTCTGTAGGTGCCTGCCCCCGAGGCCTCTTGTTCCATTATGTGTGGGCACGAGGCTAAACACCAGCAGAGAAAACCAAATGAAACCATTCCTGCTCTTGGGAACCTCAGCTTAGCAGGTGGCCCAAGAATAAACTCTGCTCAAACAGACTTTTCTTTAGTGAGCAGACCCACGTCTGAACGGCCCGCTGGCCGCAGTGGACTACAAAGGCTCACGGCTGACTCAGCAATGGGTGAAAGCACAGAAGCCCACAGCAGCCCTGCCCTGACAGTTTTTAAATAGAGAGGTGAGAGGAGAACAGAGCGGCCTTGTAACTGGCAAACGCACCTGCATTTCCCTCTGTCTCCCCAACTCCTAACTCTACCACTACGGGGGTCAACACAGAGTCAGACAGGAGGTCCCCCCACATCGGATTAACTTTCTATTCAGTTCCTCCCATTCCCGACCTACCTATGAGATCCATAATGGTGTCTAATATTTCAGTTTCTCATTAACTCTGCAATTTCCCTTATCATCTCACTTTCTTGTTTTAGCACATCCTTGACCTCTTCTTTTATATCATCAATACACATATTATTCTTACACAATATAAAGCACTCTTGGGCAATCTACTTCTGTTTCAGGGATTACTTTTCTCTGGACTCGGTTTTTTACCTGTCCTTTGCACGCTACCCTCCACCCCCTTTTTTGGGATACAGTACCTGAGAGGGGCCATGCCATCCCCTTCCACTGTCTTGTGCTTAACTTCCCACCAACCTATTCCTTTCAGAAGTGCTCGAGGTCAGTTTTCCCGGACCGCATTTCTACCTTATGCGCTTATGCGTCTTCCCAAATGAGAGCTGGAGTTTGACAGACAGCAGCTGCTTTCAAGCCATGGAGATGAAGAAAGTTGAAAACTTGTCTGGGGCCGAGCAGATTATTTTCTTCTGGAATGTCCCACACCTCAAGCTCACGTCCCCGTCTGTCACATGAGCTTTGGCTCAGCACTGGGCTCTGGAGACAGCACGTGTTCTGCCTCTGCAAGGCCCTTGGTTCCGAGTGCTTTCCCCTAACTTTTCCCAGGGCTTATGTTCCTGAGCCCTGGGCCTGCTTCTCTCCAAACTGAAGGGTATTCGTGACAATGTTCACGATTGGACCAACTCACCTTCTTTCCTCAATATTACTTTTGGGGGTGGGGCAGGTCAAGAGATGCACTACACAGCCCTATAATCTTCTTTTTGCCCCAGGCCACTGCCATTTTTGTAGGTCAAAAGGGGCCAAATATCAGGATTTCATACAGTTCAACCTACGTGTAATAATGTTCCTTTTCTTTCCTTGATTACTTCTGGTGAATTTTTAATATTCAAAGGTAAGATTATTTAAAATACACACACATTTACATGTATATGCTTATACCGATCCGATTAGGCAATGGGAGAAGTTTCTATAATCCTGCCCCGTGAAATATATTCCCCAGATCTTTTCGAAGTATAAACCAAGACAATCCTTTGTGTGGAGCTCGGTAGTTGCTTCCCACTGCCAGAACTACCTTGGCCAAGAAGGCCTGCAGGTCTGGTCCAGGCTGTCTCTCCCATCTCCCATCCATCACTTCTGCAGACCCTTCTTTCATTCCTTCAAAGCCTGTCTGCCTCGGGGCATCTGCTTCTGGTCCTCTCAGTTCCTCAGCCTGGAATTCTCCTCTTCTAGCTCACCCCAGAGCTGCTGTCTTCTCACCCTTCAGGACTTTCTATGCTTTCAGCTTCAAGTCACAGAATACCCAGTTCAAGTAGTGTGGGTGACAGGGACACCCCAGGGATAAGGAACACTCTCTTGTTCAGTGTTGTTTCTGCAGTACCTGGGAAAGCTATCGTGGAACTAAAAGAACACTCAAAGCTATCACGTAGAAGGAGGGTGTGTGTCTTGAGTTGCTCCACTCCACAAAACACGATGACAAATGGTCCAAGTGTTTCAGTCACCCTAGCAGTTCAAGGTCAAGGAAGCATTTTCAGTGAGGTGAGAGGCCCTGACCTAAGAGCTGCTTGAGTGAAGGCTTTAATAGCATCCGTGACACCAGTTGTATGGGGTCTGTGTGTGGGTGGGGGGTTTAGAAACGCAGCAACTCCAAGGCTCCCTCAAACCCTAACATTTCACATAAACCATAAGCTCCGCTGGCATTCTTGATCAGTTCCGCTTTGCATCAGAAAACAGAAGGCGATGGCTTCCTTCAGGCACAACTACATTTATCCTAAAGTAATGATCAGTTTGCTATTTCCGCTCATCACAGGAAAAGACCCAGAGTTTAGATGTCAACAGGGATTTCTAGCCTAGCAGGTGACCCTAGCAAAGTCATATTCAGTGAGTTCCAGTCTTTCTTGTTCCGCTCCTGAGTCTAGAATCAATTTGGAAATCAAAATAGTCAGAAAGATGGGAGATTAAAATGCCGGCTTTCTTATTAGTGGAGAGTTTGGTGTTAGATTTGCAGCCGGGGCTGCTCCTACAGCTGACGGCACCAAGAAATAGGTAGCACGCTCGCTGGGCGGGTGGCTCCTGGGGCCAGACCGAGAGGCTGGGCCCGCGGTGCTCCCTTCTTGCTGCCAAACTCACCCGCCAAGCAGCTCACTCCTCTCTGGTGAACAAGGGTGTGGGGCACCGCGAGAGAAGGCGAGACCCTACTGTAGCTGAGATGCCTCCGCGTGACCTACGCGGCGGGAGAACGAAAAGCCTTCCACCCGCGCAAACGGCCAACCTAACCTTGCCCGGTTACTGAGAGGATCAAACAGGTAACAGGTGCTTTCACCACAAAAACCCGAAAGCTCCGGATCCCAGACACGGCATCACTCCTGGCAGGCAGCTCTACAGCCTCCCGCGCACAAACACACACTTGGTAAGTGTTGCTGCCACTTGCTGTTGTTGGCTGCCTGAGACGCTGCCTTTAGAGACACATCTACTTCAGCGACGTGTTCTGGAAGCTCTGGTGTTTGCTTCAAAACAATCTCGTCACTTTGGGCCACATAACTGTACAGAGAAGAGGTAAATGGCCAGCTAATCTCCCCGAGATCACCTCCTCCTTTCCCACATCACTCCACACTGTTAATACAGTTTTTAATCCATATTTATCTACTCACTGAATCCTCAGGAACACATTTCCTTTCCCCATCCTAAAACTAATTATGTGTTTTGAGTCATCCCATGTGTGCCAGCAACTAGACACAGAGCTGAATAGCAGTGGAGGGCAGATGGAAAACGGCTCAGGGGCGCCATCAGAATGCCCACAGCGGGAACCAGCAGCGACAGAGATGGCAGCACTCACCTCGCCTTCCTCGGTAACGTCAAGTGTTCCGCTTGGTGTACTGTACCCTGTCTGCAAAGACAAGCACGATGTCACCTTGCCAGTGAATGCCATCTGCACGCAGGGTGTTGGGTCAGTGCCTGTGGAAACGCCCTCGCCTTGAGAGATGCCGAGCACTGAACTGCTGTCACCAGCGTCTCCGCAGCCTGGGCACTGACTCGGCCCCAGGACGCCTACTGCTGCACCGGTCCACACTCTCATGAGACCTCCGTACAGAGTCTGGACGGCCCCCAGCCTTCCAGTGACTTACCCACGATGTCCTCTCGTCCCCTCGCCTGTTTCCCATCCCCACAGACGCCAGCTAGGAAGACAGGTGCTGTGACAGGAGAGCACGCGGCTGCGTACGCTTCCCCCAGCACCACGCACAGCACAGGCCCAGCTCCCAACACAGGACAGGCCGACTCCAGATGTGGCAGGGAGCCTCCATCAGCCTGTCCCAGACGGGCACTCAAGGGCTCGGTGGAACCCACACCGCGCATGACCACCAGCACACTCCGAGGGCATGGCAGTACTCACACACAACACACAAATCCTGAGTCTCAGTGTTCCCTGGGCTTAGAGTTTCTGCACAACTCAGTTTAAGCAGATACCTGACTACCCGAGGCCGGGTGGCCTGGCTAACACCAGCAGACATTCAGGGAGCTCAGCCTTCACGCTGAGTCTGACGGAACAGGGCCCTTTGACCAGGTTGGTGCCAAGGCTTTTAGGATGGCCAGTCCAATGGATGCCAAGTTCAGAGAGAGGGGCTGTCTGCTTGGCCTCGGCTCCCTTCACAAAGCAGGCGTGGGAACGTTTCCTCCCTTTGGCATCCAGAACCTGTGCTCCCCACTTGCGAATGCCCCCAAGAGTAACAACTGTCCCTTTCCTGTCCCATGGATGTCGCACTTCCAAAGCACAAGTGCCAAGCAGACTGAGCCCCCAAAGCAGTGTAGCGCCGGCTTCTCTAACCACCACCTACGCGGAATGCAGGCTATCCTTTCCTTTCCGAAGCCAGTGTACCAGGACCTACCTCAACACCAGCCAATGGGGGGGACAGACGACTGTCTCAATCACAGAAGAAGCATTCAGAGACTCACCTGTCACACGCTCAGCACCTAGTCCTCATGTTTTCCTCACTCTAAAAGGGCAGTCAGCTGAAACTGAGCAGCTGTATCGTCCGGCCCACTTGACAGCAGATGCGAAGAGGACCCCACTGCTTTTTAAATACAAACAGACTACAATAGTTCTAACACGAAATGAACCAGCCTGTCTTGAAGGGATGCCCTTCGGGTCACGCAGGTTAAGCACCAGAGCTATTACACAACATCAGCGTCTTCGGCTTGCAGATCACCCTATAATTATATCTCCAGATAAGCCGAAGCTCAAATCTCCTTTCCATTAGAACGATAAGATCCATGCCCACTGTCAACTCTGTAATAACAGAAAAGACAGACGTGCTGTCAACAGAACACTATTTAGCATCAAGCACAGCGTATTCCAAATCTCCCATGACGACTGAAGGTCAAATACGGCTCCCCTGCAACAGATTTGGTGACAATAATCAACACGTCACCCTGAAAGCAGGAGAAGCCCAATCATCCATGTGATCCGAATCCCCAACAAGGGCCACAGGTTTCCCACGGAAAACGCTGTTTTTGCTTTTGCACATTACAGAAGGGCCAATCCCACTGGCCCAAGCGTGAAAGTAAGCCTGCTTGCTTACATGCAATTGCCAGCAGGCAGTAAAAACCTAACTCCATCCCACACCCCAAGCACAGTTACACTTCTGCTCTCAGGCAGACCCCCTGCAGCTTCAAGAAGGGATTCTTCGGACCCAGGAAACAGACTCTGCAAGCTCCAAACAAACAATAGCAGTGGAGGCTTCTTCAAAGTCCTATTCGTTTTAGCAACACGTAAACACGACACAGCAAACCATTCTAAGAAAACATAAAAAATTTCAATGTATAAAAATTTGACATAATCTTACATGTTTTACAACAAAAGTTCTTAAATTGCTGTCCCTAGAGCACGTAGGCCCACTCTGGGATTTAGGATGCCCAGGGAACTCCCAGAAACTATATGCACATGTATGAATTTTCTAGGGAGAAGATCCACAGCTTTCAGCTCGAGTATTGTGACCACAGGTCTCTAGCAAGCCACCATATCATAACTCCTCCTTTATGCTAGAATGTTCCATCTAGCTCCTATAGGCCTTCTTCTTTAATATCTCTACCGATTAGAAGTCTGTCTTCACTGATACACAAAGCTACAGCGTTGAGATGGGCTCATTTGTGTGTCTTCTCCACCTGCTGAAATCCTAGCGCCTTCAAAGGCCAGGTCAAACCACACTTCCCCGACAGGCTTTTCCAGATATCTCAGCCAGAATGACTCTTCCCTGCTGTGCAGTGAACTGCCACTCCACCTGTACAGTGGCACTTCTCACTCAGACTCCACACTAAAGTTACCAGTGCACCCATCTCTGCATAGTTCTTCAAGAGCAGAGACTGGCAGCATTCACCATTAAATATCCTTCCCCCACCAGCACCTGGCACAGCGCCTTGGGTATACGGTCAAAAAAGTATGTTGAACTGAATTCTTCTGTTTTGGTGTCAACAAGAGACCACTAATTTTAATCATCTAATTCTTCCCGCATTTCTAAATCATGAGTACATTTGTACACAAGCAAGGTCCATTTTGGGGCAGTTAAATGACACATCCACGCAATTATGACATCCTGATTTCTGGTCCCCGTAGCAAAGGACCTTGACACAACTAACATTTTATTTACTTCTAATAACTGCATGTGAAATTCAGTACTTAAGCAGAGCTCTTGGAATCACAGATGAGGGAGTGGAACGACTGCGTAATGAAGGCAAGCTGGTTTGAGGCCTTCCACACAAATCTCAAGACACTCCCATGCTCCCCATCGCCAGAAGCTTTGTTACAGAATTTCTGAAACACCAAGACATGACCTTTGAGGACAGGCCACTCAGGAAGGGAGAGACTGTCATTTTCCTGGTTATAAAAAGAAAAAGAAGAATAGGAAGTCTTAATGGGAATATTTGCAGGAAGTCAAAGCAACTAGTTGATTCAGATAATCCATTGCAGAGGGCAGTGTGAGGTAATGAAGTTCAAGAAATGATATGTTCAAATTCAGGAACAACTGTGATCATGCAGGAAGAGCCTTGAACCTGGAATCAAAGGACAGGATGATGGAGAGTCCTTGTTCAGTCAAGATGGAGCAGCTCCACTCCTCCCAGCCCTGCCCCTTACGAGTAAAAGTGCTCTAGAGGTGATACAACCAACAAGCACAGAGAAGAAGGTGGAAAGAAAAAAAGAAGCGTCAGCTGTGAATTCTATAGCTGACAAAGATGCCCTTCAAGAATGAAGGGGAAACAAAGACATTCTTGGACAAATGGAAGCTGAGAGAATTTGTTGTAAGCAAACCCACCCTTAATGAATGGCTAAAGGAAGTTCTCCAACCAGAAAGAAGAGGGTAACAGGAGAAGGTTTGGAACTTCAGGAAGGAAAGAACCCTCTCAAAATAGGTAAAAACAGAGATAAGTATAACAAACTGTCCTTTTTGTGAGGTTTTAAATCATATTTGATGATTGAAGTAAAACCAACTGATGTGGTGCGCAAATTATAATAGGAAATAAGACATTCACATTAAAAATGTGGGGAGCACAAAGAGATCTAATTGAAAGAAAGTTTCCAAACTTCACTTAAAGTTGTAAAGCACAGATTCCAGTGGACTGGGATAAGTTACGTATGTATATTGTAAACCTAGAGCAACCATAAAGAAAACAATATAGAGCTTTGATACACTCAAAAGTCAATCATCAATCAAAGATGGAATCCTAAAACATGTTTAAATAACCCACAGGAAGGTAAGAAACAGAAGAAACAGAAAAACAAAACATAAAAAAATACCAAAATGAGACTTACCCCCTAACATATGAATAATTACCTTAACTGTAAATGATCTAAATACACAAATTAATTGACAGATCAGCAGAGTAGATAAAGAAAATATGATGTAACAATATGCTGTCTGTAAGAAACTCACTTAAACACAACATGAGTAGGTTAAAAGTAAAAGGATGGGGTGGGGCTGGTCAGCTCAGTTGGTTAGAGTGGGGTGCTCTTAACAACAAAGTTGCCAGTTCGATCCCCACATGGGCCACTGTGAGCTGCGCCCTCCACAGCTAGACTGAAGCTACTTGACTTGGAGCTGATGGGTCCTGGAAAAACACACTTAAAAAAAAAAAATAAGTAAAAAATAAAAAAGTAAAAGGATGGAAAAAACATATACCATGAAAGCATTCATAAAAAAAAGAGAAGTGGCTATGTTAAAATATCAGATAAAGTAGACCTCCGAGCAAAGAAAATTACTAGAGACAAAGAAGGACATTACATTACATTACATTAATTACATTATATTAATTACATAATGACAAAAGGATCAACCCATCAGGAAGACATAATCCAAAATGTTTACACACCACACAATAGTCTCAACCTACTTGAAGCAAAAATTGATTGAGCTAAAGGAAAAATAGACAAACCCACAATTATACAGTTGACTCTTGAACAATAAGGGTTTAAAATGCCCAAGTCCACTTATATGCAGATTTTTCCCCCATGTAAATGTATTTTCTCTCCTATATGAATTTCTTAACATTTTCTTTTCTCTGCCTTACTTTATTATAAGAATACAGCATGCAACATACTAAGTATGTGTTACTCACAGTTGTGTTACTGGTATGGCTTCCAGTCAACAGTAGACTATTAGTGGGTAAGTTTTGGGGAGTCAAAGGTTATGCGTATTTTTGACTGTGCGGAGGGTCAGCACCCCTAACTGCTCGTTGTTCAAGGGTCTGCTGTAATTGGAGGCTTCAATACCTCACTGCTCAGACTGCGCAACAGAACCATTAAATCAGGAAGGATACAGAGGAACGGAACACCACTGCCAACCAACAGGATCCATTTCCCCAAATATCAGAACACATTGTTTTCACGTGTCTATAGAACATTTACCACCACAGGCCCACAGAATATATACCAAAATATTACCATGTCTGGGCCAGAAAACAAACCTCAACAAATTTAAAAGAATCGAAATCATACAAAGTATGCTCTCTGACAATAATGGAGTCATAGAAATCAATAATGGAAAGATAACAGGAAAATCTCTAAACTCTTAGAAACTACAACACACTTCTAAATAATCCATGGGGCAAAGAAGGCATTTCAAAAGAAACAAAAATGCATGTGAAACTAAATAAAAATGAAAATACAACATATCAGAATATGTGGACACAGCTAAAGCAGTGCTGAGGAGGAAACTTAGAGCACTTAAAATGCTTATGTTAGAATAATAAATAAATAATAAGTAAGTAATCTAAGTCTCTTTCAGGAAACTAGGAAAAAAGAGCAAAAATAAATCCAAAGGAAGTAGAAGAAAGGAAATAATAAAGAGAAAAAAAATGCAACTGAAAACAGAAAAACCATAAAGAAAAATCAGTGAAACAAAAAGCTGGTTCTTCAGGGGAAAAAAAAAAGAACTCTAATAAACCTCAAGGAAGACTGACAAAAATAAAAAGAAGACACAAATCACCAATATCAGGAAAGAAACAGAAGATATGACTACTCTCACCACTCTAATTCAACATAATACTGCTGCAGTGAGGCAAGAAAAAAATAAAAGGCATACTTATTGGGAAAGAAAAAATAAAGCTGTCCCTATGTGCAGATAACATGATGATGTATGTAGAACATTCCAAAGAACGTACAGGAAAGCCTGAGAATCAATAAGTATATTTAGCAAGGTCACAGGACACAAGATTGAGACACAAACATCAATCACATTGTTGTATATTAACAATGTGCATTTGGAAACTGAAAATAAAAGCACAATATCATTTAAAATTGCTCCAAAGCAAACAAAATACTTTAATATGAATGTCACAAATCACATACAAGATCTATATGCTGATAATCACAAAATGATGAGCAAAAAAAATCAAAGATGACCTAAATAAACAAAGGCATACTATATTCATGGATTGGGAGACACCACAGGAGACATGTCAATTCTCCCCAAACTGATCTACAGGTTTAAAACAATTGCTATCAAAATCCAAACAAAGTTTTTTATAGACATAGAAAAACGTATTCTAAAATTTAGTGGAAAGGCAAAGGCCCTAGAATAGATAAGCAATCTTGAAAAACAAAAAAAAAGGGAGAAATCATTGTCTGATATTAAGGCCTACTATGTGGCTACAGTAATCAATCAACAAACAGTGCGATACCGGCAGGAGAGACATACAGATTGGTGGAATGGAATAGAGAACCCAGAAATAGACTCACACTGATTTTTGACAAAGGTGTAAAACCAATTCAATGGAAGAAAGACAGTCTTCAACAGATGTTGCTGGGACAATTGGATATCCAAAAAAACCAAAAAAATCCTTGACCTTATACAAAAATTAACTCGAAATGGATCAGGGACTTAAATTTAAACTGTAAAACTTTTAGGAAAAAAAATAGGAGAAAAATCTTTGGGATCTAGAGCTAGCCAAAGAGTTCTTAGACTTGTCATCAAAAGCATAATCCATAAAAGAAAAAAACTGATAAACTGTACATCAAAATTAAAAACTTTGCCCTGTGAAAGACAAACAGATGAAAAGAAAAGCTACAGAACTACACAGTGGAAGAAAATATTTGCAAACCATATATTTGACAAAGGACTAGTATCTATGATATATAAAGAATTCTTAAAAATTCAACAACAAAAAACGAGCAACCTAATCAGAGAACAGGTAAAAAACATGAAGATCCATTTCACCAAAGAGGATGTACAGATGGCAAATAAGCACATGAAAAGATGTTCAACAGCATTAGCCATGAAGGAAATGTAAATTAAAATGGCAATGAGATAGCACTTACACACTATCAGAACGGTTGAAAGAAAACAGTGATGACACCAAATGCTGGCAAGAATGTGGGGAAACTGGATCACTCCTACACTGCTGGTGAGAATGGAAAATGGTGTAACCACTTTGGAAATAGTTTGGCAGTTTCTTATAAAACTAAACACACAACTACCATACAACTGAGCAATTTTACCCCAGATACATGAATATTTACGTACATACAAAAATGTTCCTATTAGATTTATTCATAATAGGCAGATACTGGAAAAAAAAAAACCCAGATATCCTCCAACCTGTAAACGGTGAAATGGTGCACTGTGGTAAATCCACACCACGATACTACTCAATAATCAAAAGACGTGAACTATTGATTATCGATACATGCAACAACTTAGGTGAATCACCCATGAATTATGCTGAGTGATAAAAGCCAATTCCAAAAAGTCACATTTTGCATGAATCCACTTACACTCTTGAAATGATAAAATTACAGAACTGGAGAATAGATGGGTCATTGCCAGGGTGAGAGAGGAGGAGAGGGGAGGGAGTGGCTATAAAAGGAAGCAGGAGGCATCCTTATGGTGATGGGAATGTTCTGTATCTTTTGCAATATCAATACCCTGGCTATAACATCGTACAACAGTTTTGCGAGATACTAATACCATGGAGGGTAACTGGGTAGAAGGGACATGGGATCTCTGTATTACTTTTTACAAGTGCATAGGACTGTACAATTATCTCAACACTGAATCTTTGTTTAAACACAAGTATTATTCTGAACAGTATCATTCAAATGTCCACTATTAAAACCACCACAAAGCAATTTATTTAAAAAGTCTCTTCCCAAAGTCGTCTGTCCAAACAAAGATGGGGGGGTAATTTTGGGGTTTAGATTGAAAGCTAACTCAAACTGGTTATTGACATAGTCACAACAAATAGAGTGAGCTTAACATGGAACTACAACTGAATAAAAAACGCGGGAGGGAAAATAGGATGCTAGTTAACAAATGGTTTCTGTTGATAAGGAAGTCAGTAAAAGCTAATGTTTGCGGGCGTCGGGAAAAGGTTAAGACCGAGTTTTCTAAAACACAGTTACACACTGATTTAGATTTAAGATTCTATGCTTCTAAATATTTTTTCTGGCTCCTGAATGTTAAGAAACTAGGAGACAATCAGTCGAATCTTGATGCTCATATACACGCCGGGTGGGAGGTCCAGAAAGGCAGCGAGAACAACACCCGGCTCAGCGAGAGCAAGACGAGCAGATGCACTTTGCCCGATGATGAGGGCAGTTTTAAGCACCGTCTTTCCCCGGCGTCACCCCGGGCTCCCGGCCTTTAAGGACGAAGCTCTGGGCCGGGGCTGTGGCTCCGAGAGACTTTCGGAAGCGGTGAAGAGGACCGGGGTGTTTTCTCGTTCAAATTCTTCTCTTCGCGCCGTGAGCCTTGGAAGAGCTATTGCTATTAGAACGACGTATTTTAGCAACAGGCGCACGACGCGGGGACGCTGGTACGGGGCTCCCGACGCCGTCCTGGGGCAGGGAGGCCGCGGCCCGGAGCCCGAGTCCCGGCCCCCGGCCCCGGGGGCGCGTCTCCACCTCCGAGGCCGGAGCTCCCTCGGGGCGGAGCGGGAGAAGAGCGGGCCCCGCGGCCGCAGCCGCGGCCGAGCGTGGAGCCCCCGGCGCCGTAGGACCCGGCCCGCGGGCGCCTTCCGGCCGCGCCAGCCCCCGCTCCCCGCTCCCCGCTCGGCGCTTCCTCAGGCCCGTGGTCCGGCTGCTCCGAACGGCCGGGCGGGGGCGCGGGCGCAGCGGGACGCTGGTCCCCGCCGCCCGTCCCCCGGGCCCGAGCTCAGGGACGTCTACCACGGAACCCGTAGGCGGTGACAGCCTTTCCGGCACCGACCAGGTGCGAGGAGGGGCGCGGGGCCCGAACACCACGTAAGAGGCGCCCGGGCCGGTCCAGCGCGAGGCCTCATCCGTGCCCGCCACGCGCAGCGGGGCCCCGGGCGCGCGGAGGGACCACGTCGGCGGTTCGCCCCCGGCGCCGGCTCACGGCTTCCACAGACGCCTCGTCGTCGGGCCCTCGTTTCCTCGCGCGACGACGCGCCGCCCGCGAGCTGCCGCAGCGCCCGGGGGCAGGAGCGTGGGCGCGGCCGGGCCGGCGGGACCCGGCGCCGCGGAGGCCGGGGGCGCGGGAGGGGGCGCGGGGCGCGGGAGGGGGCGCGGGAGGGGGCGCGGGGGGGGGCGCGGGGGGGGGCGCGGGGGGGGCGGGGCAGTGAGGGGCCGGCCTTTCCGCCCCCAGGCCCCGCGCCCCACGCCCCGCGCCCCCTCCCCGCACCCCGCGCCCCGCGCCCCGCCCGGCCTTTCCGCCCCCAGGCCCCGCGCCCCCTCCCCGCACCCCGCGCCCCACGCCCCGCGCCCCCTCCCCGCGCCCCACGCCCCGCGCCCCGCACCCCGCGCCCCACGCCCCGCGCCCCCTCCCCGCGCCCCGCGCCCCGCCCGGCCTTTTCGCCCCCAGGCCCCGCGCCCCGGGAAGGGCCGAAGCGCGGACACCGAGCCGACAGACGCGGCGCCACCCCGGCCGGCGCCCGACGCGGGGGCACCTGGGCGGCCGGGGCGTCTGCGCGCAGGTGCGCGGCCGGGGACGCGGGGACACGCACCTTGAGGATGTTGTCGAAGATGGTGTCGCGGAACTCGAGCAGCGCCTTCTGGTCGAACTCGCGGCCGTGGATGATGCGCATCTGCTTGAGGAAGGTGGACTTGCCGCTCTCGCCCGCGCCCAGCAGCAGGATCTTGACGAGGCGCCGCACGGCGCGTCGCTCGCGAGCCAGCCCGGCGTCGATGTCCCGGCTGCGCCGTCGCGC
Organism: Rhinolophus hipposideros; assembly: GCF_964194185.1. Lineage (NCBI taxonomy): Eukaryota > Metazoa > Chordata > Mammalia > Chiroptera > Rhinolophidae > Rhinolophus > Rhinolophus hipposideros. Next base: position 43,874,614 of record NC_138069.1, on the reverse strand, counting down.
CTCACGCTCCGCGTCGCGGGCCCCGCCGCCGCCCGCCCTGCGCTCGCGGGCCCCGCCGGCCTCGGCCGGCAGCAGGCAGCGGCTGAGGGTCCGCACGACGCCGGACATGGCCGCTCAGGCCATGGATCCCGCCGCGGGCGAGGCGAGCCCCGCGCCGCAGCCGGCCGCTCCCTCAGGCCGCGTCCGCCGCCGCCGCCCCGAGGCCCGCTCTCGCCCGCCGCTTGGCCCCGGCGGAGGGGCGGGGCGCCGCTGCTCGGGGCCCGACGATTGGGCAGACTGCCGCCCATACGGACGAACGCGCCTTCCGATTGGGCCATACCACGCCGAGAGGCGGGCATCCCTCCGGCCCTCGGGGCGGGATCGGCGCCGAAAGAGGCGGGATCTTTGGGGTGGGGGCGCTTCCCATTGGACACCCAGGCCGAGGTCCTTTCTTTCAGAATGAAAGGGAGGCGGGGTCATCGGAAAGGCGGAGCGGCCGCCCGCTATGACCAACTATAATTGCTCTGAGGTCACGTCAATCACGGCGAATGGGCTTGGGATTGGGAGTTTCGCGAAACGGGGTGGGACCACAAGTGCCAGGTGTACAGAAAGAGTTCCCCTGGGTTTTCAGGTTAGCTCAACCTGTGAGACCAGGAGGTTTCAATCGGCATGCTCTCCGCGTTGCCCCAAAGCTAGGGTATGCCGAAAAGAGGTGCAACTGCTCGGCTTATGTTTACAGAGAAAGCTGTCCTTAAACCATTATTATTCCAGAAACACCGGGGGGTGGGGGGTAATGGGCCATACATTTCGGACAAATGCACCCTTTCAGAGCGGCATAGGCCTCTAGAAGACTTTTCTCAAAGCTGACTTATCAGCAAAACCACCAGAAGCCCCCGAAAAAGCCTTTTGTAGCACAGTGATGGAGAGCGTGGTTGGGAGTTGCTGAGTCTGAGTTGGAATCTGCACTGGACCCCTCACTAGTTGACTAGTTGAATAACCTTTTCGGCAGCTCCGCCTCCGTCCCCACACCGGTTTTTAGCTTCATTTTCCTCGTCTGCAAAATGGGGGCGGTAATAGCTACTACCTCATACGGCTCTGAAGCTATAAACTGAAAACATGAACCGGTAAAACCCTTAGCATGGTGTCTGGGTTCCTGCTCCGTGTTGGCTGATCTCATTAGAGTCTTAGTGTTGAGTCAGAAGCTGCTGGAAGAAACTCCGGTATCTCTTAATCTACAGGTGATTGGCCAGATATGGGAACTATGGTCTGTAAAAAGAGAAACTGAGGCACAGTAAGAATTTTAAAAGCTTGAGGAAAAACCGATTCCAGTTGGGATGGGCCAAACGGAACAGGGCGCTCCCCCAGGACAAGAGCCCGGGGAAAGACTGACATAGCGACAGTGCGGAAGCAAAGAAAGGACATTATGTGATTGGCTACAGCTTAAAAGCCAGTCGGCTGTTTGTGACCGGTTGTCCTTAGCATTTCGATTTTGTCACCTGGAGGCATTTACAGGCTTCGAGTCTGGTTTTCGTACACAGGCCACCAGGGCATTGGAATCACCTCGGTCTAGTCAGTGGCCACCTTGTTGAATTATAACAGGGCTTAAAGATCATCCTGTCCCAAACCTCGTCACCATGTACCGCTGTCTAAAGAGTATCCTACACACAACTGACCCGAGGCCCCACACAAGGGCTGACTGGAGCCTGCTCTCTCACACTATCCCTTTGCCCCAACTGCTGAGGGGAATATGCACTAGAAAAAAGTTGTGCGTTGTATTTCACTCAGTTCTACAAATAATTTTCGCATCATCATGAAAACACCAGGCACTGAAGACTTTTGGAGAAGAATCTGAAGACAGAAAAGATACAGCCTTTGCGTCAAGAAACTTACGCATTAGTCAGGGAACCAGACCGCTCAAGTAGCTGGGCAGAGTGCAGACTCTTGGATCCCTAGTTTCTGCCAGAGAACTGTGGTACTCCGTGTTTTAACTCAGAGATCTAAACTCCCTGAGGACCTTCTGAGACCATGGCATGTGGCAGCTGTCAATCACTGAGGCATGAATTTGTGTCCCTTATGAGTCAACACATCATCTAGTCCTTTGTCATCCTTCAAAATGATGAAAAAGAAAGTCTTGTTTCTTTGTGAAAATGGCCTTCCAAAAAAGCCAAACACTAGCTTTATGATCAAAGTGAAGAGAAAGTCAAGAGGCCTCAGAAAGCAATGTTTCTTACACAGAAAATAGGAATTTGGAACAAATAAAGAGGGGGATGTGGAATTCAGCAGTGGATCAGTTAGCCCTTTGTGCAATTAAAAGAAATTAAGTAAAGGTGTTTCACAAAATGCTTTAAGGAGAAGTAAAAAGAACCAAATAATACATCTAAAATGCAAAATATAATAATTGAAACAGAAACTTAATAGGTATGTTAAGTTGCAGATTAAGACACACGTGAAGAGAATAAACTGGAATATCTGAAAAAAAAATTGCCCTGAATCCAACACAGTCAAAAATACGGAGGATAAGTGACAGGAAAGACAGAGGAAGAATATCTAACATATTTAATCAGAGTTCTAGAAGGGATTCCAGAGAATGAGGAACAGGCAATATTTGAAGTGATAATGGCTGAGAATTTTAAATTGACACATGGCACAAAATGCTTAGCTTGATAAATATAAAGAAATACAGACCAAGATTACCATAGTGAAATTGAAGGTCGTTAAAGATAAAGAGAAGATCTCAAAAGCAGCCAGAGGGAAAATAGTAATAGCTACTATTTATATAATACTCACTAGATGCCAGGCCCACGCTAAGCATGTTGCCTCTATTAACTCATGTAATCTTCAGAGGAAACACACAAACTCAGATCTGATATCTCAACAACAAAACTGGGAACCACATGGGAAATGGTATCTTATGTGCATTAAGAGAAAATAACTATTAATCAAGAATTGTAAACCCTGTAAAAATATCTTTCAAGAAAATGAGGACATTTCAAACAGAAGATTATTTTATACATTGTGTGTTATGGGCTGAATTGTGTCTCCTTCCCGAAATCCCTATGTTGAAATCCTAACCTCAGCACCTCAAAATGTCACTATATTTGGAGACAGGGCTTTAAAGAGGTAATTAAGTTACAGTGAAGGCCTAAGGAAGGCCTTGATCCAATATGACTGGTGTCCTTATAAGAAAAGGAAATTTAGACACACATGTGGGCAGAAGGTACACCACGTGAAGACACAGGGAGAAGACAGTCACTTTCAAGCTTAGGAGACAGGCTGCCGAAAAAACTAACGTTGCCGACACCTTGATCTTGGACTTCTACCTTCCAGAATTGTGAGAAGATAAATTTCTGTTACTAAGTCACCCAGACTGTGGTACTTTGTTATGTCAGCCTTAGCAGTCTAACACAATGTACTTCAGGAAGAAGGAAAAATAGTCTCAAAAGTTAGGTCTGCAATACAAAAAGGATTGGTGGACACTTTGTGAACATATAGGTAACTTTTATCATTGACTGCATTAAACAACAATAATAATTTTAACTTGTGGAGTTAAGAAAAAAATAAAACTAAAATACTGGACACTAACGGCATAGATGTAGGGGGGAGGCAATCATAATTAACGTGTTCTAAGATCTTTCAATTGTTTGAGAGAATATTTTGATTAATGTTAAACTTTGTAGACTTAAATATTCATATTAAAATGTGTGGGTAAACACAGAAAGAAGAGAAACAGAGTGCATGAATTCCACACTAGCAGAAGGGGAAATGGAATGAGGAAACAAAAATCAATCAATACAAAAGAATGCAAAAAATGAAGAAAAAACAAGAATAAAAACAGGGCAAAGAGCAAAATGAGAAGGTGGAAATAAATTCAAATATGTGATTCATCAAATTAAATGTGAATAGACTAAAATAATTAAAAAACAAAGACTATCAGATTGGATAAAATAAAAATAAGGTCCAGCTACATGCTTATAAAGGACCCAGAAAAGATCAAAGTTGAAGAATGGAGAAAGATTTACCAGCAGATAGCAACCAAAAGAAGTCTGGCATATCTATATGAATAGGAGACAAAAGAGATTTTAAGTCTGAAAGCATGACTAATGGTAAAGAGAGCCCTTTCGTACAACAGAAACTTTAATTCCCTAGTAAGATCTAACAATTCCATACTTGCATGCAGCTGATAATATAGCCTCCAATATTTACAGCAAAAAAAAATCGACAAAACCTCAAGGAGAAACTAAAGAATCTACCATCATTGCTGGGGTGAGGGTGTGGGTTAAATATACTTATTCTAGAGCAACAATTAACAAGTGTGATGTAATAAATATATGTCGATAGTGAACCCAATAATTAGAGAATACACACTCTGTTCAACTATAAGGAACATTTTAAAAAATTGACCACACATTTGACCATAAAGCAAGTTTCAACACATTTTAAACGATTGGTATCATACAGACTACATTCTCTGACCATGTTGCAATTAAATTTGATATCATTAAAATAAATGTATCTTCTGAAAAGTCTGAAGTTATAGAAATTAAAAATATACCTTCTTTGTAAACAGCCCAGCTTGTTAAACTTGTTTGTTACTGCATCCTAGTAAGAAGATTCTGGGGTTGTTTGTTACTGTCCCATAACCTAATTTATCCTTACAATACGACCTCCATGTGGTAATGTGTTCTCTAACAGTTGAAAGCAGGGGCTCTGGGGCCCATCTGTCTGCATTCGAATCCTGGCTCTTCCTCCGCTGATTGTGTGATCTCGGGCAAATTACTTCATTTTGCTGTGTCTCCCTCTTCCTCATCTGTAAAGTGGGAATAGTAATGGCAGCATTACAGTAGTAACCGAGGTTGAAATCACTGACGATTAAATGAGATAACATATGTAAAATCCTAAGCAGAACGGCACAGAGTAAGGCCTGAACAAATGTTGATCATTATCACCATTATTGTCTTCACAGTACATTGAAGCTGATATTCGGCAATGTAGTCTCTCGCCCCAAATCATACACTGAAGAAGTGGCAAAACCAGAATTCGAATCCCAGTGTCTGGACCTCACTCGGCAGCCTGTGCTGTCTGTACGGCATCCTGGGATCCTGGGATCCTGGGTCTCCCCCGCGCAGCCCCTTTGCATGACTAAGAACAGGGTCACCACCCTCCTCGGGCTGCCTCCCCAGGGGCCCACCCATGTGAAGAGTCTGTAACCCAATCACCTTCAGGGCAAAGGCTGCTCCTGCCCCAAGGCCGTGGCTCCAGCTAGGCCCTCAGCCCAGAAAACGGCCCGCCCTCAATTATCTCCCAGGCTTTCACCCACTACAGCTAAGTTCAAATGATACTTTCTCAGGAAGTCTTTTCTTACCCCAAACTTCCCCACCATACCCCACCAAACTAGGCCCAGTTCCCATAATCTTCTCTCCCAGTGCGCCATCCTTTTCATTCTTAGCATGTATCACACTTAAAATTATTTGTATAATTACATGATGATTATCTGTCTTCCCAACTATGTCTATGAGGCAGGGTCTGTGTCTAAGTAAGGCTGGAGCCCTTGTGCCTGCACACAGTAGGAACTCAATCATTTGTTTGGTAGATGGATGGAAGGAAGAAAGGAAGGAAAGAAGGAAGGAGGGAGGGAGGGAGGAAGAACGGGAGGAAGGAAGGAAGGAAAAGTGGATGGATGGATGATGGATGGGTGGATGGATGAGTGGATGGCAGACTAGCCCCCAGGGGCCTTGAGAGCACTGCAGAGGTCTCTCTCTTTAGGATGAGCTTTGTCACTTCTCTTGGAAGTGGACAAGGGGATTCTCCAGGCTGCTGCTGGCCATGGTTTGGAGGAGCCAGTTGTCTTGCCGGTTAACTATCTCATCCAAAGTCAGCACATTTTTAAGGAAGAGTCAATCGTGAGACCCAGGCGTCATGTGCAGAGGCACTTCCCTAGTTGAACCTAAGTTCTACTTATTTGTCCCCCACGCCTCAGAAGGAAATCATGATGGGGACAAACTGTCAGCAATCTTGACAACCACGTCAGCAGGCTGGACAGAGGGAGGCGGATCAAGGTTAAACATCACAGGTTGGTGTGTGTTATCATTTCCTCCTTGGTTACAACACATGGAGTCTTTCATAACCTTGCCTGGGAGGAGTGGAGAGCCTCTGGGATGTCTCTGGGGGACGTTCAAGAAGCAGCGAGCCAGGTCGTCAGGGGTGTACAACGCACAGTGAAGCAGAGGGACCCAATTTCTTTAAACTTAGTTTAGCTTCACAAAATGCTCCCAAACCCAAGATGTATTTCTGGCTCCCACTTGAAGATTGTTTGGCTGATCTCTTCATGTCACCTCAATCCAGGATCCAGGCTGACGCTGCAGCCACCATCTTGGACACTGCTGGTCACTGAGCAGGGGGAAAGAAAGATCTCTGGAGGGTTGTGCACAGACAATTAGATGCATACCCTGGAAGTGAAATGTCAGTTCTGCACACAGCTTATTGGTGTGAGAGTTGGTTTTGTGTGTTTGTTTGGCTGGGCTCTAGTACCCAGTGACTTCATCAAACATAAATCTATGGTTGTTATGACTGGAGGTGTTTTATAGATGTGGTTAATCTCTATAATCAGTTGACTTTAAGTCAAGGAGATTATCCTCAATTGTGTAGGTGAGCCACACCCAATCAGCTGAAGGACCTTCCCAGCAAACACTGAGGTTTCCCAGAGAGGAAGTAATTCTGCCTCTAGTCGGCAGCATCAGCTCCTGCCTGACTTTCCAGCCTGCTACCTGCGCTGCAGATTTCTGACTTGCCAGCCCCACAATCATATGAGCCGATTTCTTAAAATAAATATTTACCGACATGTAAATATGGCATAAGTCTCTTGATATATAATTATTACATAATTGTTTATATAATGTGATTTATATATGTATATATATATGTGTATGTATATGTATATATACACATATATATATATGATTTTCTGTTGGTTCTATCTCTCTGGAGAATTCCCAAAGTAACACAAAACAAGTTGTGCTCCTACCAACAAAGGGACCAAGATGTATAATCCTGCCAGACACCATGAAGACATCCAAAACATTTGGTTAGAATTAACCACCACAGTGGAGTTACTGCAAAGGTGAGAGATAATATATGGAAAAACTCAGGCTGCAAAGTGTATCCTGGCTACACCCGGGCTCTGCCATGTACTAGCTATGCTGACTCTTGGACTAGTCGCTTACCTCTCTGTGCCTCACCTTCCTAGTCTGTAAAATAGCGATGAAATCAAGTCTAGAATGTCTGTAAGGAACCTAGCACAGCGCCTGGGTCCCCGGAAGAGCTAAGCGCTTGCATTTACTTTATTCCTTCTATGGGTGTGTCTCCCTGTTTGTCTTTGGCCTTCTCATCCCACCACAGCTGTCCAAAAATCCTAACTTCCTGCAGGTTTCTGTGCCCTGTGGCAAAGCCCACCTCATCCCTCTCCCCTGAAATAGGCAGAGCAGCAGCAATAGGGGCCCTTTCCTGCTCAGCTGGGGCCCCTGTCAGGTGGCCTGCGCAGGCCAAGGCTCTCAGAGCACATGGACATAATGGGGATGGGCTCAGAGCCTGCCTTCTGGGGAAGGAGCCTGCCCCAGGTCAGAGACCCCCCAGGGTGCCTGTGGCTGAGCAGTATGCACAGGAGCCTGGAGCCTGAGGAGTGGGTTCCATTTGCTGGCTGTGACCTTGGGAAGCCAGGGATGGGCTACATAATTAGCCGGGCCCAGTGCAAAATAAAAAGGTGGTTCCCTTGTTACAAAAGCTGTTACAAATTTCAGAGGACACCGCAGAGCATGAAAACAAGTGTGGGACGTTTCTGAGCCAGGGGCTGAGAGTCGGCTGAGAGCATGGCACTGGGGGCCTTCAGAGGCTAAGAGCCTCACGGAGAGTGGGGAGCGTGGCTGGGGCAGGAAACCCCTTGCTCCAGGCCCTGGGGAGACAATCGTGGCTGTTTAAGAACCTCTGGCCTCTCTGGGAATGCACAGGAAATGGTTAGGGTTTTCCCACTACTGATTCACTGCCTTCAGCCTTGCTGGGTCCAAGCTCCACTTCCTGTTCCTTTGCTAGGGTTTAGGCAGATTCTGTCATTTCCCGGGCTTCTGGGTAATAAAAAGGCCAGCTTGGCTGACTCTAAAACTTCCATCTCAAATCCAATTTCCCCCCCATTTTGTTCCCTCCTGCAGAGCAGCTCCGCCTTAGCCTGAGGAGCCCCGGGAGAGAGCAGAGAGCGAGGGAGGGAGCACCAGCTTTCTCCTTCCTCTTCCTCTCTGCTGGGCCTTGGGGGGGCAGGGGGCAGAGGAGAAGGGAGAGGGAAAAACCCCAACCCAGTGCCTCATACTCTTACTAAACTCTCCAGGGCCCTCCGCCCCACCCTGGCCCTCGACTCCTGATTTCTCCTACTTGTATGGCTGGGGGTGGAGGATTGGGCAGGTGGTGGGGTAGCATTTTGGCCACATCTTACCCCTTCTGCTGCTGGCTGGGGACCCTGATAGCCCTCTGCCTTTAGCATGGAGTTCCAGAGCGCAATTCTGGGACAACAGAAAAAGGCCTGCTCAGGAAGACAAGACACAGTAAGACACTCTGGGCCTCATGGGAGGCCAGACAACAAACAACGCTCGACTGGCCTCTGGCCACACTAACAACACCAACAGCTGCAGCTAATATTTACCCAGCGTTTCCCATGTGCTAAGCACTTTACTGACATTAAGGCTTTCAAGTTTTACAACTAAGAGGTGCGTGTTATTATAAATCCCATTTCTCAATGGCAAGGAGACTGAGGCTGAGAAAGGTTAAGAACTGTGCCCAAGGTCACAAAATTAGGGAGTGGCAGAATCAGGGTTGGACACGAGATGAGGTCTTCCCAGCTTGTTTAGTCACTCATTGTCTGACCTTTTGTAGGAGTACATACAAGGTACATAAATAATATGGAGAGGGGGAGGGCTGATTCTGCCTGTATCAGGGAAAGCTTCATGGAAGCCTGGAGTTTAGTTATAAAGGGCAAGTAGGAGTTGCCATGAGGATGAGGTGGGAAGGGCACTGCAGTTAGAGGGAACAGCATGTGCAAAGGCCCTGAGGCCTGGATGGCACCTATAGATCGGGACTTGCAGGGTGCTCCATGAGGTTGGGTTCAGGGCCTATGTAAAGGTGGGTATTAGGAGATGAAGTTCAATGAAAGCCCCAAGAAAGATTGTGGACTCGATTCCTGAACTTTGAGAATCCTCACAGCACTTAACACAGTATGAAATTATCTCATTACTTACATGCTTTTTATCTGCCTCCCCCATTAAGGTATAAACTCTGTGAAGCCAGGCACGAGGCCATTTTGTTCATCTCTCTATCCCTAATACCTGGCATTCAGTGGGCACTTAATACATGTTTGGGGGAATGGATGAATGAATGGATGAATGAATGAACACCTGACTGGGAGGTGTGGACCCCGTAGCTATACGTCTGCCGCTGACCTGAGGGCCTCAGGCACCCGCTGAGCCGCTGCTAAGCTCAGTGGGTGATCCCACCTTTGCTCAGAGAGGGGTGGGGTCCGGCTGGGGGTGTTCCTGGCATCCCGGACAACATGACTTGAAATTCCCTCCTATAACCACCAGGTGTCGCTCATGCCACACAAGGAAACACAACAAGGGGACCTTGAATTTGCGGGTGCAGAGGGGCGGGGTGGAGAGCTCATCTGTGAGCCACAAGCGAGTTCTCCGGGCTGCCATTTGTTCTCATTAGCACTCGGGTTCCCTCCTCCAGAACCAGAAGGTGTGACCAGCCTCATGGGTCCCCGGCCCCATGGGCAGCGCGGGAAGGGGGATACTGGGGCCCAGACCCAGCAGGCCTGCGGCCGGCACTTCCATCCATGCAGCAGCCCTGTCCACCAGCCGTGGCCTTGGTGCACCAGGAAAGCTGGTTCTACGGGACACTTCACCAGCGTCAGCCGCCCAACACGCCCCCTCCAGGTTTCCCGACCCCAGTGGACGCTAGGACCCAGAGGAGCACGGTCGGCCCCCCAACCAGCGCCCCGGAATCCGCCCTGTCCCCTTTGCCGAGGTCTTAGCTCCAGGTGCACGCTTTAAGCCCCACGGGTCTTGCCACTCCTGCCTCAGCCACACCGCGGGGTTCTGGGAGCTTCCTGGCTTCCACGGGAGGAAACGGTCCCATGAGTGGGCAGTGGGGATGCATTTCTCACTCCAGGGGCGCTGTGGTTTTCTCTAAGTCAGCCCAATGGTGTTCGAGCCCCCTTCTGGTCAATGCAAGAGGATGTCCCCTTGGCCGCTCCGCTAAACCTGGTCCTTTAAGCTCAGTTTGGAGTCTCCCTGTGCTCTTGTAGCCGCCCAGGCCGTTGTGTTCTGGGGGTGAGACAGACTATGGCATCAGGAAGCGCCCGACGCTGTTGTCCCCTGAAGGGTCACTGTGCTGTCTCATCACCCCTAGGCATCCCGGGGCCCAGGCCTCCGAGGAGAGTGTGACAGCCTGCTCACTGTCCTTCGCTCTCCGTGCCCTCCTCCTCGTGCCCTCTGTCAGGCGCCCTCTGTTAGCACGGTGTGTCCTCACTTACCATGTCCCTGCGTCTGTCTGTCCCCAGGTGTCTAACCTCTGGGGCTTCTTAGGAGGGCAGCAGGCTGCAGGCCCCCTCGTCTGTCTGAGCGGCCGGGAGCCCCCACCGCCTTGGCTTCCCACCAGCCTCTCCTGGGGGAGGGGGGTCCCACCCGCAGGAGCCGGAGAAGCTGTCCTGCGGATCTTGTTTGCTCTGCAAATCTTTCTGGAACCACTTTTTTTTTTTTTTAATGCGGTGGTCTAGATTTTGCATTCTAAGTTCTCTGCCCCGAGGAGATGTCCGTCCACCCAACAGGATGGCTGTGTGGGGTTGGCGGGAAGGGTGTGCACGCATGTGTGTGCGTGTATGTGTGCGTGTTTCACTCAGGTCAGCGCTCTCACTCCCACTGCCTGGTCTACCTGAACCGCACCTGCTGCAGGTGACAGGGCCGTGGCCTCGGCGGAGAATGTGGCGTGGTGGCTGCCAGGCCCACGGAGGCCTGCTGCGTGGGCTGCACGGGCGTGTACCGGCTGGGGGCTCGTGCTGACAGCGTGCTGAGCTGAGCTGCTGCCCTTAGAACGAGGACACCTGCCACAAACGCAAGCCACCTCGGTAACCTAACATGTTCTGGTAGCCTCGTTAAGAAAGGAAAAAGAGGGGCCAGCCCAGTGGCCCAGGCGGTTGGAGCTCCATGCTCCTAAGGCCCAAAGGCTGCCGATTCGAAGGCTGCCGGTTGGATTCCCACGTGGGCCAGCAGGCTCTCAACCACAAGGGTACTAGTTGGACTCCGGTAAGGGATGGTGGGCTGCGCCCCCTGCAACTAGCAACGGCAACTGGACCTGGAGCTGAGCTGCGCCCTCCACAACTAAGACTGAAAGGACAACAACTTGACTTGGAAAAAGGCCTGGAAATACACACTGTTCCCCAATAAAGTTCTGTACCCCTTCCCCAATAAAATCTTTTAAAATAAATACATCAATTAAAAATGGCAATTAAGCTAACTTAAAAAAAGAAAGGAAAAAGACACAGGTGGAATTTTAAGAATATGTTTTTTTACCCAGTATGTACAAAACATCATTTCAACATGTAATCCTTATAAAATTATCACTGACATAGCTGAAGTCCTCCCTTTTGCATTAAGCCACTGAAATCTGGTGTGCATTTTACACGCACAACATGTCTCAACTCGATGCTAAATTTTAATGAGAAATATTTGACCTGTATTAAAAGTTCACACAACCTACAGTTAGAAAAGTAGATTAGCATACCTGACGTGTATCAAAACATACTTAAAAGTTTTTCAATAATTAAGTCCAATATCAGTTTCAAAATTTAAAAACTTTAGTTCTTCAATGTCACAAGCCACGTTACATGCTTCATAGCCATGTAACCAGTGGCTTCCAGATTGGACAGAGTAGGTCTAGAATATTCTCTCCTCTCCTCCCCAACACACTTTCTCCTCTTCCTTTCCCTAGATAGCTCCTCCTGGTCCATCAGCTCTCACTTCTCCTAGCTTCCCAGGATGGCCCCGGTTTGGCTCCTTGTCATGCAGGATGTCATGCGGGTCTCCTGTCCCGCTCCCCACATAAGAACGCAGGATGTGACTAGCCCAAAAAGAAACACCCACGGAGCCATAGGTAGGGGAGTCATACCACTATATTCTTGCTGGCGGCTGGGTTGGAGACACAAGACACTGTCTGCAACCCGCTGTGCTAACGGCAATCCGCTCTTGCTAGCTCAGCCACCATCTTCTTGCTGGCCCCCATTTTACTGCTAGCGTAGCCACAGCAGTTATATTAGTGGCCAATGGCTCACTGGTTACAGCTGATGGCCAACTAGCCACAGCTGATGGCCATCCAATCACAATTGATGGCCATCTACTACCTGAGCCAGCACCTTTCCATGTGAGGCCGAGAGCCTGGAAACTGCACTCCTGGCCTTGTCCTCCAAAGTCTGCCCCCGCCCGGCCTCAGGGCTCTGACTCACCTCTGAGTGGTCACTGGCACAGATTTGTTTTACAAATAAATGACTGTGACTTTCAGGCTCATGGATTACTTACCTTTGGGCCTTGGTCTTAAAATGAGGCGACAGCAAAACACATCTCTGACAAAGGACTTGTATTCAGACACGTATATAGGGAGCTCTCAAAAAGATCACTGTTTGCCAGGAGCTTGTTGTGGGTTGCGGGGGCAGAAATGCACAGGTGGGGCACAGAGGATCTTCAGGACAGTGAAACTACTCTGTGTGACACTATGATGGACACAGGACGTTACACATTCGTCCAAGCGCGTGGAATGAACAACACTCGGAGTGAAGGCTGATGTAAACCACACTCTGGGTGACGGTGCCATGTCAGTGTGGGTTCATCAACAGTAACGAATCTACCAGTGTGGTGGGGACAGTTGGTCATGGCGGAGGCTGTCTGGGGGTGGGGGTGGGCTGGGAAATCTCTGTATCTTCCTCTCTATTTTGCTGTGAACCTACAACTGCTCTAAAAATGTCTTTAAAAAAAATAAAGGAAACCCCCTCCAGTGATAACAAAGCAGGGGTGTGGCCAGTGAACATTTGTAACGTCTCACCAATCTCCGACGTTCACTGTGTGTTAAGGGCTTTATACACATTTATTGAATCTTTACAACTTTGCAAGGTAAGTATTATCATTCTCGTTTTCCAGGTGAAGAAACTGAGGTTCCGAGTGTTTAAAACGTGCCCAAGAGTATCCATCTTGCAAGGGGTGGACTTGGGATTTGAACCCAGGTCCCTACTCAGCCTCTGAGGGCCACAGCCCACTGCCCTCAGGTGTCTTCATTAACTAGTCTGTTTCCGTGACAGGCACTTCTCGAGCACATTTGGCTTCAGGACTCTGCTAGATGCTGGGGATTCGGTGATGAATTGGAGACAGGCTGTCCCTGCCCTCCTGTGGCTTGGGGTCCACAGAGGGGGTAGATTTTAGGGAACTCGTCACAGACGTATTTGGTTACTCCTGTCAGTTGGGTTATTTGGGAAGCAGATGCTAAGACAGGGAGATGTGTAAGGGATTTACTAAAGGTTATTCCTGTTCAAGGAAAAGGGAGAGGACGTCACGGTAAGCAGGGAACCCCTTGGACCATGATGCAGGTCAGGCGCTGGGAAGGGGTGGAGGAGGGCTGCACAGGGAGAGCCTCAGCCCAAGTCCCTGCGCTCCAGTGTGACCTCGTTTAATTAATTACATATGCAAACACCCTGTTTCAAATAGGGTCACACGCACAGGTTCTGGGGGTTGGGATGTCAACATATTCGTGTTCAGGGCATACAATTCAACCCACAACAGAGGGGGCTATAGCTGTGGGTACTGGGGTTCAGTCTTACTGGTGACTGACTGAGAGCCTGTATAGAACACGTGTCTTCAAAGGTGAAGAGCTGGGGTGTTAACCCTCTGCCTCCCGGTGGGGGTGTGTGGGCCTGGACCCCTTGGAGGACATCTTTTCCTAACTTGGTGTTCAGTGGCAGTGCATTGTTAGCTTGCCGTCAGTCATGACGGAGTACTTACACCCCAGGAGCCGGTGAATACGACAAACCAGGGCCTTCTCCCCTCTAGTTTCCAGCCCCTCTCCGCTCCCGCCCCTCATTGGTGGAGACTTGCTCAGGGCTCCTGGCACTCTGGTCTCCCCCAAACGTGGGCTGGCATGCTTCCCTGGCTATGGATGCCCCCAGAAGGCATGTGTGGGAACTGCCTACAGGTGACCTGTGGGCTGGCCTCACAGGGCCCAGTGGAGGACACCTGGGTCCCACTTCTGGGTTCCCAGGGGACTCGCCAGCCGGGCCCTCCCTGGGACCTGGCTTGCGGTGCAATTCACCAGCCGACGGGGGCTTGGCAGAGTCCATGCCTTACTGACAGGTGTGGCCAGAAGGCAGAGGGTGTTATCGTAAGAGAGACCGCGTGATTTACAGCGGCAGTGGCTGGGATGGCGGGCTTGCGGACAGCAGGAAGATGGAAGAGTGCTGGCAGGGTGCTAACAGGATGAGTGATCTCCATTTCATTGAGACGTTGTGTTGGAGTCCACATGGCTGAGATGAAATAGCCCATCCCTGCATGCAGAAAGGCGGGAGTAAATCAGGCTTTACTGCAAACCGGGTGGCAGGGAGTTAATTAGGAATGGGAAAAAAATACATTTCAACTCACAAAGAAGCCAAATGAGCGAGGGAAGAACCTCAGCCCCACTGGGGTTATCTGCTCTTGAGGTCCAACCCTCCCACTGAAGGACACGAGGACCTCGGGATGTCACCTCGGAAGAGCCAGAGTCCGGTGTGAGAGGTTTGCACTGCCAGCGGAGCCTGCCCTGCCTGTGTGGTCCAGGGACCCTGGGGGAGGAACGCTGGGCGACAGTCAGCTAGGCCTCCGTTCTGCCGCAGTAACAGCTTCTCTCCAATCTCTTCACTTAGAACAGGGGTGTCCAAACTTTTTCCAGCGTTTTTCACCAAGGGCCATATGCAGTAAAATACACAAACAGCCGGGCCACTCACTCGAGGTGAAGTACATATTGCCTCACCTGGTTTATTTAAGTAAACTAAATATATTTTTGGAATTTGCTGCGGGCCAATTAACAATGGATTACGGGCCGCAGTTGGCCCGCGGGCCGCAGTTTGGACACCCCTGACTTAGAGTGACAGGGCTTCATTTCAGGTCCCATGCACTTGGCTGTGGGTCCATGCCTCTCAGGCAGTTGTCCTTGGGTGCTGCCAGGACAGCTTCCTCCCCCCCCCCCACAGTCAGCATATGCTGGTCTGTGAAGAAGAAGGGAGCATGAGGTCTCCTTCCATCACTTCACAGGGGTACAGCCCACTAGCCACAACTGGTCATGTGACGAAGCCCCAGCTCAGGGGCTGGAAGTGCAAACGGCGGCATTGGGCAGGACAGGGACCCTGTGCAGGTGTGTCGGCAGTCTCTACCCCCAGCCAAGGTTTAAAGGTGTAGGAACCAGTGCACGTGTTAAGTTAGGGCACATGTGTTTGTGAGTGTGTGTGCATGAGTGTATGCATATGGGTTTGCATGTACATGTGTGTGTCAGGGAGTGGAGCATGTGGGTGTATGTGTGTACATGAGTGTCTGTCTGTGTGTATGCACGTTTGTGTGTATGCATGAGTGTATTGGGTGTGCATGAGTGTGTGCATGCAAGTGTGTAGCTGTCAGGTGCAGAACAATGGAGACCAGACTGAAGAGCAGATTCTGTCCCAAGGGCAGTGGGGCACCCTGGAGTTCTCTCTGCTGGCCACAGGTCACATTTGCATATACTAGAAAGTTCCCTCTGGCTGCAGAGAGCAGAATAGAGCAGAGGGAGCGGGAGTAGACAGGAGGAGACCCTGGCTGTGTCCAGTGGGAGGTGACTGTGGCCTGGATGCGGGGTGGATCCCATGGTGGAGAGGGAGGGACTGCGCATGCCCCCCGCCCCGACTTCCAGGGCCCCTCCCCGAACCCTGCCCCGCAGGCTCCCTGCTGGTCCTCTGCCCAGGCTGGTCCAGGTTCGCCCTGGGTCCGGCTCACTCTCCATGCAATGGTTCTGTTCTCTTCTGAGCCTGAGTCCTTGGAGGGCAGGAATCATGTCTGGGCATTGTAACCTTCAGAGATGCTAAAGAGGCTTTGATAAACATCAGTTCTCAGAAGAGAAGAATGTGAAATGGGGACAGAACCACCTTCCATTGACCCTGCGTGGGGCATCTTTGCTCCAGGATTCGGGGAACTCCCTCACGTGGCAGGAACCACCAGCCCATTTCCCGGAGGCTGTGGGCAGAAGTGGAGGCCCCACGTGCCCTGGCAGAGCAGAAATGACCACTTGGGACCCACAGCATTTCTGAAAGAGGTTGGGAGGCGCTGACTCAGAGCTGCACTTTGGATAAGTCTCCATTTCTCCTGGCCTCACCGTCATTTCTCCCCCACTTTGTGCTTCCAGCTCTGGCCAGTCCCCATGACCCACCCTCTGCAGCCCCTGAGGTCAGAGGTCAGGGAGCCCAGGCCTTGTGAGAGGTGCCCAGTGTTCTAGCAAGGTGGGCGTGGGGGCACTGACTGCTGAGTCCTCCTCCACTGGACCAGAGTGAACATCTGATGTCCAGATGGGGGTGTGGAAACTTCCAGACGCAGCCAAATGCTCCTCAGGGAATATGGGTCTTGAGAAAAGCTTATGGTTTTTGTCACTACAGAAGAATTATGTGCTCAGTGCAATGTCTGGACCTCTACAAGGAGAGAAGCGAGCGGCCCCTCTGTCCAGGTCGCAGCCTGAGCTAAGCCCTGTTCAGTGTGGTTACACCCTGCTTCTGTGCACACCCAAGCCTGCACTCTATAGGCAGTAGCCTCACGCACGATGGCTCATACCTTGCCCGCTGGTGGCTTCCGCCTGCCTGTACACCTGGGACACCTTTACCGTCAAGACATACGGAACGACCTTCCTTGCTTTCAGGAGCCCAGGTTATTTATTTGCTCTGTGGTACATTGAGTTTGTTTGTTTGTTCTTTTGTTCTGATTCAGGGCCATTACAAGCAACTCTGCCATGGACGCCCATGGTCATAGCCGTCCTGCACCGGGGCAAGTGTTTCCAGGGGGCACAGACTAAGCGGTGAGCTCTGCTGTGAGTGGGCCTGGGGTTGAGGCCTGGATCTCCTGGGCAGGCCACCTAACCTCTCTGTGCCTCGGTTTGCTCATCTGTGAAATGGGGTTCCAACACTCCCTTCCTTCCCAGGATTACGTGGGTGAGCGGTCAGCTGTGTGTCAGTGCCAACATGGGCTGAGCTCTTTGCCTGGGCTGGGTGGCTCAGGCCTGGGCCTCTACCCCAGCCTGGTGGCCGAGAACAACGCTGGCTCTGGAGAACAATAGGCCCTCCCTGGCTGTCAGGACGTGAGGATTAGATGCAGAATAATGCAGTCCCCGATCAAACTTGCAGCTGTAACTCAGGCCCCAGACGCTGCCAGCGCCATAAATTCGGGCGGAAAGTGCAGCTCTAGCAGTTTGCGAACAAGAGCGGGGGGGAGGACGAGTGAATTACAGCCACGCGCAGAGGAAGCAAAGCCCTGCCCGGCAGTGTTGGCCCGAGCCAGCGATTGATTGCGCCCTGGCTTAATGAAATTGAATTTTAATTTATGTCCTAGCCCGCAGTGGAGGGGGTGTGTGCCCAGGCAGAAGTGGGCTCAGCCCCAGGATGGGGGTTCCTTCTGCGGGTTTGGGGCTGTACAGCCAAATACTACAGGAGGGGATGACGGACTCCCCGGGGTGGTATTTGCTCCCCAAAGTTTCAAGGTTCTACCAGCCTTGGGGAGCCTGGGCAAGGTATGTTACCTCTCTGAGCTTCGCCCCCCTGTGGTCATACCTGCCTGGCTCAGGTATAAACCCGCAGCCAACTCGGGGAAGGGAGGTCCCTTTCTCGCCCCCTAGTGGGAACTGGAAGCTCCACCAGGTGTTAGGACCAGGTGTGGAGATTTTGGGGGAGAGGAGGGTTAATGCTTCTTAGTGCCACTCTCCTCTGCCAGGTGTCCACAAATGGCACATCAAAACCTGCTGCTGTTTACTGCCACATTACCACAGCCTCTCTGGGGCCCGCGAAGTGTGGGCGCTCTCCCGCGGGTGATATAGTCTGGCCCCAGGTCAAGCCTGGGGATGCAGGGCAGCCGGTGGCAGGGACAGTCGGGCTGGGCATCGGCTGAGCACTCAGCACTGGACGCTTTGCCTCCATCCTCCCAGCATTCCTTGGACGGGTTTTACCATCCCTGCTTCATTTTACTACCTTCCCATGAAAGAACTCAAACACAGAAAGCTACGGAATCTGCCGTGAGCCGCTCTCCAGCTCCACTGAGTCCTAACACTTCCCAGGCAGGGGTTTCCTTCGGGTTTTGACAGAAACAGACCATGACAGATGTTACTGAAGCCCCTCTGACCGTGTGCCCACCCCAGTCCTTTCCCTTCTCTTTCCCTGAATGACAGCTACACTCTCAACTGATTACTTCCCTTTCCATCGCTTGGACTCATACTGTGATATTGGGTATGTAACCCACAAATGGCACACGCGGTGTTGCTTTCAGTCTTACACAGATCCATGCCCATTTCACAGTAGGAAACACTGAGAGCCTTGTTCAAGTTCAGAGTCATGAGGGATGTGACTAGGCTCCAGTGCCGTTCATAGGGCTTCAGGAACCACAGTGCCGTGAGAAGTTTCTCCTCCTCACAGGCTGCACTGGATTTAACTACGTGAGTTTTAGGGGCCAGGGACGTCCTGGATGTGCCAGGCCTCGGAGGGCCCAGCTCAAGGGGGGATGGGAGAAGCCAAGAACAGCCTGCCCTTTGGTTCCACGGTATTTCACAGAAGGGCGACCAAGGGCTCCAAGAGCTAGCGAGCTGGTGTGGGACTTCTGTGCCCAGGAGATGACAGGAGAGGCCATGTCCCCCACAGCCAGGGAAAGCTTAATCCTGGGAGATTTATGGCACCAAGGATTACAGAACTCTGAGTCAAGGGAATGGGGTCCCAGTCACCCGTTCCTGTCATTCTGACCATGAGGCAGAGTGTCTGCAATGGAGCTGGGTTTGACAAGCTGGCAGTAACCTGTTTTGGGGAAATTGAAGAAAGTGGGGTGCACTAGGGGGACACAGTCTGGAGGGAACAAAGCCACCAACTGGGCCAGGGGGTGATAGAGGAAAGTGAGAGGTGGGGGTCTCCATGCACACATATATGTGACCTGTGACTGAGGGCCCAGTAATCACACATGCCCCACCACAGACCTGACATCCCACATTCCAGCATAAGCAGATGTGTGTGTGCACGCCCATGTGTACACACTCACCAAACACACATGTGCAAACACCCCAACACGTTTGTGCACATGCAGACAAACGTGTGCTCATGCACATGCCCAGACACACCCGGACACACGCCCACACCCACACCCACGCACACACATGCACAGCGTAGTGAGCCCTTCTCGCCACTAGAGGGCACTCGAAGTCTTCCCAGCCTCCAAACTCATTGCTGAACCGGACGCAGGTGCGTGCACACAGTCAAGAAAAGAAGGGGGGAAAAAAAGGAAAAAGTAAAGAAAAATCCTCGAAAAATACAGCAGTTGATGGTAATTCAAGCTGACGACGGCTGTAAATCCTAGAGGCTGATAATAATAAAGTATGAATAGACCGGTGCCATTTAATGGAGATATTTAGTGCTTTCCTTCCCAGATCGATAGGCTGCACTGAGGGTTTTTCCGACATGCATACCTGCTGAGTTGGCCCCTTCTCCAGGATTTGGGCACCCGGGTACTCCTGCTTCCCTTCATCCCTCTTTCCCCCAACTTTTCTCTGCACCACGAAGAGCTGCAGGAGGGGTGAGAAATCACATTTCCGACGGCAATGTCTGGGGTCTCTTAGCTGGCCATCCTGCTGCCTAGTCATGACTTGAAATGCCGCAGGAAGTTGGTCATGCGGGGCGTCTGCCGGGGTCTCAGCTCCCGCTCCCCACATAAGAACACAGGACATGGTGAGGCCAAAAAGGAACACCCACGGAGCCATAGGTAGGGGAGTCACACCACTATGGTCTCACTGGAGGCTGGGTTTACACGACGTGCGACCTGCTGTCCGCTTTGCTGCCAACTGACCAACTCTCCTCGACTCTCCTTCACTCTCGTTCAGTCTCCTCCTTCACTCTCCTCGGCTCTCCTCTGCAGCCGCGGCAGTTATATCAGTGGCCAATGGCTTAATGGCTACAGCTGATGGCCAACCAGCCACAGCTGACAGCCATCCACTATCCGAGCCAGCACCCCTCCACATGAGGCCGAGAGCCTGGAAACTGCTTTCTGGGGCTCTGTCCCCACAGTTGGTCCTCCAAATGTGCACCCAGGCCAGCACGCTGCCATCGGGGCCTGGCTGATACTGCCTCCCTGCCCCGGGGTCTCACATCCACCCAAGGAGGGGTGAGGCAGCACCAGCCCCACCCCAGCCCCGCACCCCTGCCCCCAGCCCCACTGGTGGAGCACCAGGACTGGCATGAGCTGTTCTTACCGGATGCCTTTTTGCAGCATAACTTTCCTTACCCTTGTGTGGTGCAAAGGCCAATTGTGAGTGTCTGGGCAGTTGTTTAAGTTGTCAGGGCCTCCAAGGACTGGGAAAGATGTCCTTTCTGGAGGTGAATTCTGGGCCTGGCCTCTGGGGCTCAAGTTTTGTTTCAAGGTCTGCATTCCTTACTGTTTAGGGGGTGCTGACAGCATACCCCCAGCCACGCTCAAGGTCAGACACACCCTTGTAAAGGCCACTTGTAAGGAGGGAGGCTGGAAGTTCCTCTGCCGCATGACCCTTGGCCCTCGCCAGGCCTGGGGACTTGGTGCCATCCTTGGTACTTGCCTACACACCAGACCTTGTCTCTCTTTCCTGTACTGTGAGGGCAGGACTGGCAACACTTCCTGCAGGCTCCCTGCTGTGCTGGGCTTGGGGACAGAAGGATAAATGAGTCCTGATGTGTGTTCCAGGAAGATCCCTTTGTGAGGGGTTCTTCACTTGGGTTGGTGAACAGAATCCAGGGGTCTGTGAGTTTTGACTGGAAAAAATTACGTCTTCATTTTCTCCAGCCCCTAATCAAAGTTAGTGTTTCCTTCCATGACGGCACAGGAGAGGTCCCAATAGAAACACCTGTGTCTTCCTGTCTCTGTGGCAGCCGAAGGTGACTGGAAGTACTGCTTCTGCTCCTTGCGACTTTGAGACGACAGCGGTCAGCACCATTACCAGGAAGGGCTGTTGAATCTTGTTTAACATATCACAGAAAAGCACACAAATGACCAGATTGCGAATATGCTCTTTAAGTATTTTGATAACTGTATTTCAACAAAGATGGTTTTCTTTCCAATCCTATGTGTTTTATGTATTTGAAATGTTATTTTGAGAGAGTGGATGTCTCCCAGATGCCCAAGGGGTCCAGGGCACACAGGCAGCGAGAAGCTTACTGGCTGGGGGTGGGGAGCAGGGGCCTCCCAGCCCGTTAGCGGGCGACCCCACCAGGCAGGTTCAGAGAAGTAGACGATTTGAAGTGCATGGTGGGTCAAGCTGGGAACTGAGGCTGGTGCGGTCGATGCCACATACAGAGGGGTGAGTAATAGGCTTTAGGGAGAAAATGTTGTCTTTGGTTTTCAACATTTAATTTGGGTAAATCCAACTGCAGAAGCCAAGAGGCTTTGGCCTCACTAGACTGGCAGCTAACAACAGCTGAGCGGGCAATGCCAATTAGGGCTTCCTGACAGCAGCTCACCTGATCCTCACAGTGACCTCAGGTGGCATGTCACCCAGGTTTTACAGTCTCATTTTACAGATGACCTGATGGGGGGGCCAGGTTACAGAGAATTATCTTAGGATTCAGATGTCCCCATTCCCTCCTGGGATCTCGCATCTCCCAACCCCCAGATGCCCAAGGACCCCTCACTGCACAGCCACGCACGTCTGTTACAACTGTCACCAAGGTGCCTGATGTCCACCCTGGGCTGGGCCTCGGGCCGGGGTCATGGACGGGCTGAAGCCATCTTTTCTGCAGGGTTAGTGATCGTTCGGTCTGGGTCTGTCTCTCTCCGTGTCGTCTCCTCTCCTCCATCTCTATTACACACACTCACATTTCACACCCACAAACACATCCAGTCAGACATAAATGCTGAGGAGACATGTAGCATTGTTCAAAACAACATCAGAGCGGTGCATGACATGTGATAGGAAAAAAAGAAATTCCTGTATTAGATTCATTTCCAGTCAGCCTGGCCGACTCGGAAACTTTCAATCCAATTTTAGACCAGCACCTGGGGTTTCGAAGCAGCCGTGCTGAGAGGAGTGCGAGCCCTTGGCCCCCTCACGCACAAACGGCTCATTTTAGTATCCAAACAAACCAAAAAGCCAAAACCTTCTCGCTCCTTTCTCCCCCACGGCCCCTCCTCACCCACCTCCTGCCTGAGAGCCCCAGACTTCCTGCTGATGGTCGGGCAGCCCTCTCTGTGGCTCTGCCAGGGGAGGGCAAGGCCCGGGGACCCAGGTCCTGGTGCTCTGGGGGCAAAGGGCTTCGCTGGCACCAGGGGCCAGGCCGGTAGGATGAGTGGCCAGTGGCGGGGCCGGGAGAAGGGGGCTGAGCTCCAGTTGCAGGCAGATCCGTGTGGCATTTCCCACACGCACTTTCAACACTGCCCTCCCCTCCCCTTCAGCACTCTCCCCAAGACCTGGGCATTCCTGTTTTCCTGAATTTGGTGTGACCTTGACCCCCACCCTTGAACTCTGAGAAGTATCCTGAGTTCCCCTCTTCAAATCTCAGCTCTGCCCCTTCCTAGTGGCGAGGCCCTTGAGCCTCTGTTTCCCTATTTATTAAATGGGGGTGATACTTGCCAGTTAGGAAAGTACACCAGGTTAGGAAATGACATGCGGCTACTTTGGAGGGTCTGTTTTGAGTTCAGAGGTCTAGGGTCTGCAACGCAAAGGGACTGGGCGATACCTGCCTGGCTCACCTGAAGCGGTGCTCAGAGGCACATGTGAGTGACACCTGGGAGGAGGTGCAGATCAGTGTGAGCAGGAAGGCCCACAAGCGCCGCGCAGGGCGAGATCTGGTAACAGGAGACCAGCACAGTCAGGGTGGGAGAGGAGCTGCTGTACCCGCGACCCAGGCCTGCGAGGAGGGAGGACTTTGACCCCGTAACAGGAGACCCCCACCCTGGCCATGAATACAAGTGACCTCTGCCTGCGGTGTATGACTTTTAAAAAAATGCATAAAAATTCAATGAAACAATTGGATTAAGAGAAAGGTCACGTAGGAAGGGAGTGAGCCTTCATGCCCTGCCCTTTCTCTCTCTGAGCTGCATCTCCAAGCTGCCAACGTAGAAATTTCTCCCTCTAGTGCCTTTCCGGGTTTTTCCTTCTCCGAAGGCTTAGCCAGGAGGAAAGTCACAGATGGGAGGGCCTTTGGGGCTCGCAGGTGGGGTACCTGCTGCCTTCACCCACGACCTCTCTGCACATAGCCAGTCCCCCAGTCCCAGCCTGCCTGGGCCCACAGCTGGTCGAACCAGGCACTGCCTGACAGACTGGTCCAAGCAGCCTCCTCCACAGGAACGTGGCAGGGGCCACCTGGCAGCGGGGGTCGCTTGGCTCTGGGGCTCTGAGCTGCAAGTCATGTGGATGTGATGACCAAGTATGAATAAGCTGCTTGGGGCGGCGGTGGGGGAGGGAGATAGATAGATAGATAAGAACGAGAGATAGGGGGATGAATGAGAGAGAGAGAGAGAGAGAGAGAGAGAGAGAGAGAGAGAGAGAGAGAGAGAGGTTTATTATAAGAAATTGGCTGATAAGCCGAAATTGGTGGGGGGGGGCAGTGGGGGTAGACAGAGCTGTGATGGGGAATGTTCAACAACCACTCCAGGGGAGAGAGCCCTGATTTGGATCATTTGCCAGTTCCCAAGGTGTAACCCTCCCCCATGGCACTGTTGCCCAACGGCCCTGGCAGGTCACCAAGTGGGCAGTGGGAAGAGACACCCACAGTGAAGCTGGCTCATCATACTCTGGGGCTGCCTTGCTTTCTGGCTGCAGATAGTTTTAGTCCCTCAGAAGGTATGACCCAAGGGCAGTCTCTCAAAAGCATCCCAAGCCAAGAAACACAGTCCAGCACCCAAAAAAGGAATTCCAAGACGCGTGTTTCTTCAACGTTATGAAGTGAGCACGTCATTGACATACACACTAAAATGTGGTCTTTCCCCTCATCACTCCTCACACACAGCTGCTTCCAGGAGAAGTTGGCACATTTCCTCCAAACTCCTATCAGTTCTTGCTGAAATGCCTCACTTGCCCTCCTCCAGACACAAAGCCCCAAGTCTGGGAGTGGGAGAGGGAGGGAGAGAAGCTGAGCGGGCAGTGGGAACTTCAGTGTGGGAGGGAAGCCTAACCATCACACAGCAAGTCCTCCCCCTTTCACTTGGGCTCGGGGGCCAGAACTGTGTCTGCCCCAGGATCTTTGCACTTACTGTTCTCACTGCATGAATGTTCTCACCTCATGTCTTTGCACAGCTTGCTGACATTCCTTTGTGGCCTCTGCTCAAATGTCACCTCCGCAAAGAGGCCATGCCATCTAAACAAGTTCTGGTGACAAACACTGCTGTTTGCCGCCATAAAGGCCAGTCCTGGTTTCTATAGTGACAATGTGCACAATCCTGAGGCAGGTATGACTCAGTACTGGCCAGCTGAGACTTAAGGGAAGGACTCCTGGGGATGGGAGTCCCCATCCCAGCTGGGAGAGCTGCTCCTCCATGATAAAGGAGACACTCCTTCTTCCTTGCTTTGGGCACCTGCGTGTGAGGATGTGACATGATGCCGGAGCTGTGGCTTCCATCTCGCAATGAGGAGGTGACCAGCCTCAAGAAAGCCAGCAGCTCTCTTGAACAATCAGATTTAGCAAGACAGGGCTTGCTTCCTACATGGCACCAAACGATTGAGGCCGAGTTCCGCTGCCCCTTTTACATGGATTATGTGCTTGCCAGTTTGCCATGGTCCCCATGTGTCCCTAGTGCCTAACTCTGGCCCATTGCACTTACTTACATCCTTGCTGGTCCCTGGGCAACTCCAATGGCAATGCAATGACTTGCCTAATAATATCCATCTCAGCAGGACGCTGACAAAGGGAATGGGGCTGATGCATCTCTGCTTCTAGGACCCAGCCCTGTGCCTGGGACATGGCAGGAGCTACCGAACTTTCTGTGGTGATGAAAATGTTCTGTAACGCGTTCTGCCCAACGCGGTAGCCACAGCCCCATGAAGCTGTTGAACACTTGAGATGTATCTCGTGAGACTGAGGAATTGAATTTTTAATTTTAACTGATTAAATTTAATTAGCCATTGTGACAAATGGCTGCCATACTGTACGGTGCAGTAGAGACTTACAACCATGTCTCTGTAGCTTCCAGAGCATTTTCTCTTCCTCTGTTCTCAGTTATTTGGTTGGTGAATGACGAATGGGGCACGGCCCTTCCCCTTCTGGAGATTTTCCTGGCCCCAGACCCTCAGAGCATGGGGTAAGGCTTTCTGGAAATTGCTGGGACCCATGCAGGACTTTCTGATGAGGGGCTGGGGCAGGTGCTGGGGCCGGGTCTTCCCATCAAGCAGCCCAGTACCCTGGCTGACTTTGGTGGGACTGCCAATGACACATCTGGGAGGGACAGAACCGAGCAGGGAGAGGGCCAGCAATCCAGACAAACACATGGGAAGAGGAGACCAGCAGAGGCGGCAGCTTTCAGGGCAGCATGATAGCATGATGCCAGGGCTCAAAGACGCTCCCCTCCTGCACCCCTCGCCCATTGTGGCCTGCTTAGGTAGACACTGGACCAGCCTGTTCAGGTGGCGTTGGTGGGGCGTGAGCTGGCTGTCAGGGCCCAGGAGACGAAATCCACACCCTCTCGATCCTATCATCCTCAGAGCCAGCCCCAACCAGCCACTGCCCCAGTCACTGGGACAGCAGAAAAGCACAACAGATGCCACCAGGGCCCCAAAGAGCACCTCTGCATGGGAAGGTCCAGCGGAGAGCCTGTAGCTGGCCAGCCAGGCCTGGGAGGAGTTCCAGCTTAGCAGCTGTGTGACCTTGGTCACGTTACTTAACCTCTCTCTCTCAGCTTCAATTGTCTCCTGTGTAAGATGGAGAAGAGCTTTGGGAATCAGCAAGTAAAAAACATTTATAAAGTGCTTGGCACAGAGCAGGAACTCAAAAAATAGTTGTGTTTGCCCAATCGTACTGCAGTGGTTCTTCACCTTTTGGGGCTCAGAGGACTCCTGGGGAATCTGAGAAAGCCCAGACTTTCTCCCCAGAGGACTGTAGGTCTACGCATACCACACGATTTCCCGGGCTTTGAGCTGCATGACTGGTGTCCTTGGAGGTAGACCAGGCATTCGTCACCAGTGTTATCAGCCTGGCACAGGCTTCTTTCCAGAGCCAGCGGCCTGGGCTCGCTGTGTAGGCAGCAGCCCCATGGTGTGTCTCCAGGGGGCCTCCGTGAGCCCTGGGCTGGCTTTGAAGGAAAACCTGGGCTTGCGGACTGAGCTGCGATAATCCTGCGAGCTGCCTTTGCAGAGAGCTCTGTGCACTCAGGCCCCCCCACTGCCTGGCCCCACTTTCCTTTCCAAGCAGCCTGGGGGTTGCCTGTTGCTGGGCTGTTGGCAGCTGACAAATCAGAGCCTGGGGCTAAAGCAGATGATGTCAGGGGTCCCCTTTGAAATCCTCATGTGGGCCAGTTCCCCAGGGTGCCAAACCCCGGACTCACGCTGACTTCATTTTGTCCAGGGAGTGACCAGATCACAGCCCCTCATTCCTGACCCCCTTTCACCCCATCTTATTAACATACATACATTCTGGAGCCTGGTTAAAATTACTTAGAAAAAAAACCCACCACAAATTCTTTTCCAATCTCCTTCCCCAGGCGTGGCCTATCTTCACTTCTCCTTGTCCACCTCCCAGCCCCCAAATTACATACAAGATGTGAGTTTGGTTCCTCTGCAGGCAAGCCAGAGAATTCTGAAGTTAAATAAATATAAATAAATCAGCAGGCCTTTGACTCCTGGACTCTTTTCCAGTCACGTCTGTCCCCTTGGCTCTAAGAACTTTCCAAAAAAGCACGGTTTCTAAGTGGAAACGCCATTGCCTCAGCGAGGGGAAAATTTACTGTTTGACTTAAAGCTCGGACAAGATGGAAGCAGATGTCCTTCCAGCGCTCGCCTCTCTTTGTGTGGGGCTGGCCGACCACTGAACTGCAGGAGTCGTGGCCTATCCAGAAGCAGTACATCCACTTGCTTCTGGGGCCTGTACTGGAGACCAGCATTGTTAACTGGCCCTCAGGGGAATGCCTTTCGCTTTTAAAGGCGTTGCATTCCCCGGCCAATGCAGACAGGTAGTGTAGAGATGGGTCACGGAGGCAGGAGAGGACCAGGCTCTCTCCTAGGACCCCCGGCCACCCACTCATACCTCCCGGGGCTCTGTGGTGCTATCGCGACTTCTAAGGGTTGGAATGCTAGAAAATGCTACAGCATGTACAGTATGTACATATTTTTAGGAGATATGTATTAAGAGTTATTTTATTCGTAATTCATTATCTGGACTATGTGGGAAAACATATTAGAGGATCAATTCATGCCCCTGGTATCTGAAACTATAAAAGGAAGGATCGCTCCTTTATCTGTTAGGAATTTCTTGAGGCTGTAAGTAACTGAGAATGGAAATAACAGCCATTTAACTCAAGATAAAGATTTTAGTGTTGTGTGAAAGAAACCTAAGCAGCAAAATGTCCTCAGTGACTGTGGCTCTTTCTGTCTTTCTGTTCCACCATCTTCTGCACAGGGTTTCCATCTTCAAGGTCACCTCAAGATCCAAGATGACTGCTGGAGCTCCAGCCACCACATCTGTATTCCAGACAGGAAACTGGAGGGAGGGCTGTTTGTCTGCTTTGTTTCTCCCCTACATCTTACCTTACATTTCCTTGATTACTCCAGCTGCAAGAGAGGCTGGAACTATGATCTTTTATCTCTGTAATAGTTTCTCAGAATAAAATCAGGATTCTGTTAAGCATGGAAGGGAATGAGGATATTGGGTTGTCAAGTGGCAGTTGCTCCCACAGATCCCACAAACACACAGACTATAGGTTTGAACCCCAGCCTGCCACCTACTAACTGCTGAATATGCAGCATGGGGCCAGGTTGGGCCTGGCCTGGTTTGCCCATGCCCTGTTGGGTCCATACTTAAAAGGTGGCATCAAGGGGGTCAGGAGAAGGATGGTTCTAGAACTCACGGGACCTTTGCTAGCTGTGGAGGGAAGCACAGCTTTCTTGTACCCTCAGGTCCTGGGCAAACCCAGTACAAAGCCTTACCCCGAAGGCCCCCTCCTGAATGGAGGAAGCAACGCTGCACATAGGAATACCACACACAGAGATACGGAGAACTCATGTAGGGAGAGCTGAGTAAGCGGAGGCCGGGCTCAGGCCTGGAGGCAGGGGGACGCAGGGGCACAGACGACGAGACCTCCCAAATAGCCCATGAAAGGACGGGCCTTCCCCAGGGTAAGTATAATTTATTGTCCAAATCAGGACACATCTTAGGCAAAGGGGGTGCTGTTAGTAGAGGAGTAAATCAGGCCTGTCCGGGGAAAACTGGGATGTTTGGTCTGCCCCCTCCACCCCACATATGACACGGAGCCTGAACAAAGTCTGCTGGTTTGCAGGTTAGGAAGATGGCAAGAGCTGAAAACCTCTGCAAACTAGTAAATTGAAAAGATGGTTGAAAACAAGGAAACGGGGAAATTTTAATGCAAGAAAAACCACCGCATGGCACAGTTCCCGTTTCACCAGCTCTGTGCTGCCTGGAGATGTGCACATTGTGCTCCCTGAGGGCAGGCGGGTGCCTGGCTCCCAGGGTCCCTGCCCAACATGTGGTACACCTGTCCCCTGCGTTACATTCAACTGCTGTTTTGGCCCCTCGGGGCCGCTGGCATCGGCCTTGCTTTGTGTCCTCTGTGGGGCCCTTCCTGCCCACTAATGCCAGCAGAGCTGGAGGACTCAGCAGGGTCAGCCCTGGAGGAACAAACTGTCCCCTGTGCCCCGGGACTTCCTGGAGGGGCTCTAACTGGGTGGGACGGAACCCCCAGGCTGGGGCGGCTCTGTGGGTGCAGGCTGCCCCACACCCCACAGCACTGCCATGTCCCGCTCAGGCTCAGGCCCATCTCACAGCTGGTCCTCATCCACCCAGACGGTCTTGCGCTGTTCCTCGCCGATCTTGTCCTTGATGACCCGGAGCAGCTCCTCCACGCTGCCCCACATGTCGGCCTCCACTGTGGCATACAGGCAAGGCAGGGCCTCCAGCTCCTTCTCCTTCAGCCGGCACAGGCGCAGGAACTCCTCCTCGGTCTCGGGCCGGGGAAGCATCTTCCTGTGGGCAGAGGAAGAGGGGGATGCAGGCGGGGCTGGGGGGCGAGGCTGCAGGGCCTGCTGGGCTGGTGGGCTGGTCCCTGGGCTGTAGGACCGCTGCCTGCCCACCCGGGAGAGCCTCAGGAAGTGGCACTGTGCGCCCTGGCCACCCCCTGCAGGAGGCCTGCCCAGCCCTCCTGGGGCCACCCTCATCACCAGCTGACTGCCACCTTCCCTGTGCTTTCTCCATAGCGGCTGTTTCCCTTCAGCACGCTATATACTGCACCCTTCCATTCTGTTCATTATGGAAACCCCGAGAGGTGGGGACATAAAAAAAGATCATTCTTTTTAATTTTTCATTGTGGCAAAGTACATATAGAATAAAACTGACCATTTTAACCATTTTTCAGGGTGTAGTTCAGGGGTGTTAACTTTATTCACACTGTTGTGCAGCCATCACCACCATCGTCTCCAGAACTTTCATCTTGTAAAACTGAGACTCCTACCCATGAAACAGTCACTCCCAATGTCCCCCCACCCTCGCCCCAGGCACCACCACCTACTGCCTGTCTCTATGAATCTGACTCCTCTAGGAACCGCATAGAAGTGGAATCACACGGAGTGCGTCCTTTTGTGACACGTTATGCCGATTTCACTGAGCACATCCTCGGGGCATCCACGCTGGAGCAGGTGTCTGACTGGCCTTCCTTTCAGAGCTGAAGACCACCCCACTGTGTGGCTGGACCCGATTTTGCTTATCCATTCATGCATCAGGGGACACTTGGTTGCTTCTAGCTTTTGGCTACTGTGAACACCGCTGCTGTGAACGTGGGCGTGGAAATGTCTCTTCAAGGCCCTGCTTTCACATCGTTCGAGTATAGGCCCTGAAGTGGAGCTGCTGGCCCCTACGGTCATCTCTGTTCAATGTCTGAGGAATCACCACACTGTTTTCCACAGTAGCTTCGCCAGGGTTCCAATTCTCCCCAACTTTGCTAACACTTGCTAGTTTCGGGTTTTGGATACGGCCATGCTGATTGTGTGAGGTGGGGATTTTGGTCTCGTTTGCTCACTAATGGGATCCCCAGTGCCTGGCACTTGATAGGCGCCCAGGAAACATGTGGTGAAAGGATGGAGTGGGCTGCCTCTTAGTGTACTGTGCGAGGAGGGGTGGGATCAGAGATGATGTCACGTCACGCTCAGGCCCCAAACCTCAGCAGCATCCCGATTCCTCTGTCCAACCCCATAGCTAGCCTTTCAGCAAATCGCACAGCCTTGGGCCTGGATGCAGACTGCACCTTTCCTCATCACCTGCCCGACAGGGTCTGAGTCCCGCTCTTGTCCTCATGCCCACGTCCACACAGCAGCCAGGGAGCCTCGTACCCCGTTAGACCATGTCACAAATCTGCTCAAACCTCCAGCGGCTCCTGCCTCACTTGGAATACAATGGCCTGGCGTGGGCTGGACACCCACTGGCTGCAAGGCCACCTCACACCACCGCACCCCCGCGCAGGTCGGCTCCGGCCAGTCCCCTCCCCTACCTGAACCTCTTGATGTTCTTCTCTGACACCCGGATGAAGAGCACGATGGGGTAGATCCTGGACTTGATCAAGTCCCGCGAGCAGCTGATCCCGGCCTCCAGTAGACAGTGCTTGTTCTGCAAGCACAGCACCTGGCAGTCAGTGGGGGGACTTGGGAGGGGCCGTGGGGCAGGGGCAGAGGGTGGGGACGAGAGCCCAGAGGACCACTGCCCGAATCAGGGAAAGCCCCGACACAGAACCCGGTCTCCTCTGGACAAGGCCCCCGCGCCTGTGGACACTCAGTCCCACTCTGCTGTGCACAGAGGCAGGTGCTGGCCGAGCCCAGGCAGCAGGCCCAAGGTGAGCCAGGCGGTGTGAACGAGTCTTAATAAAGGTCAGAGTTGGCATCAAGGCCGCCTGCTACATTCTTGGGACTCGGCAAGGGGTGGGAAACACCTCGAGGTGCACTGGCTGGACAGTTCTGGGAGCACTGCGAGGGCTCCCAGGCACCCGCAAGCCCATTACTTCTGAAAAGGGATAATCCCTGCTTTGCTGAACGTGTCACTTTAAGAAAACAACCCCCTGCATGGAAACATGAATATGGAAAAGGGCACGTGTTCCTCAGCCAAAAGCTCGCACATTTCACAAAGTGAACATGCGTGGAGCTTGCACTGTGGTCCAAAGATAGAACCCCCCATGTTCCTTCTGCTCACTGCCCCCACCCCACCACCAGTGCAGCCACTGCCTGGATTTGTTGGACGGCATCAGCTTTTCAGCTACTGTGACCTCGGCTCCAGCCCTGCACATGCATTTTCCATCCACTCCGCTGTCAGAATTCCTGAAACTGCTACGGCCCACAGTTTAGAACCAAACCGTCCAAGGTTGGCTGATGGCTCTGCCCATGCTTTTGTCTGTGTATGACCACGCAGGGAGGATGCAGGAGTGACCATAAGCTGGACAGCAAATGCAGAGTTCCTGGTTGGGCACCTGCTCCTGACACCCCCAAGGTCGCTGCCCACAGTGAGGCTGACCCCCTGACTCTGGTCCAGCTTGCAATTGCCGCAGGCAGGGAGCTGAGCTTTCACAAAGCCTTGACCGAGAGAGAACCCCATGCTGAAGGCTGGTGAGGGGCGCGTCACCTGGCTCCAGAAGACTCTAAATTGCATGCTGACACCTTTTCTGTATCGCTGCCAGTAACCCTCTGAGGCTCCATTTTCCCACGTTTGGTGAACATGCTATCTGTCAACCCCTGCTCTCCCCATCTCTCGCCCTCACACACTTGCTCTATCTCTGGCCTTTGTTATCACAGACACACACACACACACACACACACACACACACGCCAAAGCAATGCGAACTAAGACACCAGCACTAGGAAGCCGTCATGAATAGAAGGTTTCAAGATATAAATGTGTGTCAGAGCCCGAGATGAGGGTGTGTAGAGGGTTCATATGGGGCAGGTGAGAGAGAGGGGGAAAAGGAGAGGGAGAGGCAGCCGGCAGCCCGAGCTCGCCCATGGCTGAGGGGGCCTCACAAAGAATCAGGCAGGTGTCACCCCCCAGCCCCCACCTCACCTTGGCTGCCACAGCCTCAATGTTGGCAGGAACGATACATTCAAAAGTGTTGGGGTTCTTTTCTCGGGAGTAGATGATGGTGTCCGTCTTCTGTTTTCTGAGGAACTCGTCCCTCGTGACAACATCTGTGGAGAGATGGGCCAGTTCTGAGGGTGGCACGAGGTGATCTTGGGTCAACTGTCCCATCCAGACTCTGCCTCCACCTTCTGGGCTGCAAAGCACTGCATCTTGGTCCCTTCTGGACACGTTTAAATGAATCCTGTCTCCTCCACTAGACCGCAAGGCTTCTCAGGGGCAGGGGCAGGACACACTTCTGCACAATCCCCCTGGCAACCCACAGAACTGCTGGTTAGTAAATACTTGTGGTTCGGTCTCTCAGCAATATGTTTTATTGGACAAAGCAGCTTAGACACTGTGATGCAATACTGATCACCACCTGTGTATCATTAAGGATTTCCCACTCCACTCATCCATCCATCCACTCATCCATCCATCCGTCCATCCACCCACCATCCATCCACCCACCATCCATTCACCTATCCATCTGTCTGTCCATCTGTCCATCCATCCATCCATCATCCATCCATCTACCCACCCACCGTCCATCCATCTACCTACCATTCATCCATCCACCATCCATCCACCTACCCATACATTGATCCATTACTCTGTCCATCCACCCATATATCCACCTACTTATTAATTTAGTAATTTAATATTTATCAGAAACCTACCAAGGACCAGGCATTAAGAATAAAACTATGATTAAAAATGTAGCTGTTGTACTTGAAAAACTGCAACCTAGCAGAGGAGAAGAATATGGGATACAGATAATTATAAAACAATTTAGTGGGTGCATATTGGGCCACTTATTGTGCAAGCATCAAGGAAGTATGGGGATCTGGGGGAAGAGGAGCAGGCAGGCTTCCTGGAGGAGGAGGTCCATATTGGAGCCCCCCCCCACTTGCTGTGTGACCCTGAACATGTCTTTAACCTCTCTGGGCCTCAGGTTCTGTTTGCGAAATGAGAAGGATGGAGCAGGTCCCGGCTGGCCTGTGGGAGCCCACAGCATGAGAACCACCGGGGCAGCTTAAAATAAATGACTCCTGAGGGACACGTCTGCACGAGTCTCAAAATCATTATTGGGTGAAAGAGGCCAGATACAAAAGATTCTACACTGTGTGATCCCACTAACAGAAAACTGTAGACAATGCAAATTAACGTGTGACATGGAACACGTCCCCAGTGCCTGGGGAGGGACCTGACTATAAGGGGGCCCAAGGGAACTTTTAGGGAGACACAATGTTCTGTCTCCTGGTCCTGGCTGTGCTGGCAGGGATATATACGTTCGTTCCAACTCATTCAACTGCACGTAAAATGGGGCATCTGATTGTAAGTAAACTACACCCCAAAAAGTTGATTTAAAACCTTGACACCCCTACTTGACATCCACTAAGATGGTTATTATAAAAAAACAAAAACAAAACCAGAAAATAACAAGTGCCGACGAGGACGTGGAAAATGGAGCCCTGTGCACACTGGTGGGACGTGAAACGCTGCAGCTGCCGTGGGGGACAGTGTGGAGGGTCCTCAAATAATTAAACACAGAACCACCAGGTGACCCAGCGATTCCACTCCTGGGTCTGCGCCCAACAGAACCGGAAGCGGGGTCTCAGATACCTGCATCCCACGTCCACAGCAGCGCTGTGCACAGGCGCCAGGAGGCGGGAGCAGCCCGGTGTCCACTGACGGGTGAATGACAGACAAATGCGGTCCAGTCACACAGTGGACGTTACTCGGCCTTACAAGGGAGGACACTGACACCTGCTACAGCGTGGACGGCCCCTGAGGACACTGTGCTGATGGAACCAGCCAGTCACAAAGGACACACTGTGTGATGCCACTGACATGAGGACCTAGGGGTCACGTTCAGAGACAGGAAGTAGATGGTGGTGCCTGGGGCGGGGGAGGGGGAGTTAGGGATTAATGGAGACAGAATGCCAGTTTGGGAAGAGGAGAAAGTTCTGGAGAAGGACGGTGGGGATAGCTGTCCAATAATGTGAATGTACCTAATGCCACTGAATGGTTAAGATGGGAAGTTTTATGTTATACTGACTTTGTCGCAGCTGCAATAATCCCCGGATGCCTGGCGTGCCATTGGTCCGGGTGGGCCAGGCCGTCAGCGCTAAGTACAGATGACACCGAGGGCGATTCTGGTGTGCTGCCAGCACTGGGGCCCCTCACTCTGTCCTCCCGTCACCTGGGGACGCAGGAGCCCCCAGTGGCGGGTGGCTCACTGCCACGTAATGGCCCAGAGCAGGAACCCCAAGCTGAGTCTCCTGGCTGACCCTGCGACCCTCGCCCTATCATCCTCAGACTACAATGGGACCACAGTGAACCTGGAGAGGTGGGCGTGGGCGCAGACCGCCCTGTCCACACCGGGCCAGGAGGAAGTGCGGCTGCTCCTTCGCTGCTCCATTGGCTCCTGCCCCCGCTAAGTGATGTGACCTAGTGGGGCTCTCACCCGGCTTGCACATGGTGAACTCCATGGCGCCCCCCGAGTTGAGCAGCTTCTGCACCAGCGCCTTGGCCAGCATGGTCGGTGTGAAGAGCACGGGCCGGCGGCGCTCACAGCGAAAGTTGCGCACCAGGCTGTAGGGTATCAGGCTGAGGCTCTTGCTGAGCTCGCTCTCGGGGTCCAGCTCTGGGAGGCGACAGGAGAGAGCTGGCTGTCACGCCCCTACCAGGGAGGCCCGTGTGGCAAGAGGCAGACAAGCAGTGTGTCACAAACACCAAGTCTGGTCACTTCGGAAGGCGCTGAGCTCTGAACAGGGGCTTGGACAGTGAGGAGAGGGGGAGCGAGAGTGGCCTGGGCAGAGGAAGGACAGTGAGGGGACGGTGGGAGCCCACGAGGTGGCAGGGCTGGCCAGCAGCGGCTCATGGCTCACTGCAGGAAGCCTGGAAGGCCTCCAGGGCTGAGGCGGGGAGTGACAGGGCCTCATTTCCACCTTTTCAATCCTCCCTGGCAGGGGTGTATGGGCCCCAGCAGCTGAAGGAGCCTCCCCAGAAACCAGAGGCTTGTCATTTACTTCACCCCTGACCTGGCTGTCCCCATTCCCGAAGCCCAGGCCCTCCTCTGGCCATCAGCCGGGCCTTCCACAGAGAACTGTGCAATGGCGGCCCCTCGCTGGCTTGATAAATGGCCAGAGCATGCACTGGGGAAAGAAATCAATAAGCAAACACTCCACAGCAAACAGCTCCAATTAACATGCGTCTGGGCTCAAACCAGCTCCAGCGGGTGCTGGCGGGATGCCATGCTATGGGTTGTGTGGTCCCCCCACCCAAGGCCGGGAAGGCCCGCCCCAGGCAGCACCCCATTTTGAGGGAGCAGATGTCCCAGGCCTCCTCACGGGACCCACGGCCACCGGGCCAGTGGGAGCAGGAGGGCGCTGCGGTCAGGGCCCTACCGTCCTGCCTGTCGGTCAGCAGCTTGGTGGCGTCCAGCGAGGGCCGGGCCAGGCCGCGCCGCGGGCTCCCGGGAACGATGCGAACCCGCTCGTTGCTGTTCATCCGCTTGTACTTGTTCTCTGATCTGCTGACAAACTGAGGACAGAGGGGCGGACACAGCTGTTGTCCCCACTTCGTGTCCAACCTGACCGAGCGCCTCGACGCTGACCTGGGCAGACCTGTGCTCAGGTCCCAGCTCTGCCCAGGGCCTGGGTTGTCACTTCCCCTGTGAACACAGGAGGTACCTAGCAGGTCGCGTGGGCCCTTTAGCTATTTGGGTGGCAGTAGGTAACCGAGTGGACAAATGCCACGTGTCCTTCCTCACCCAGACATGGGGCTTATGGGGGCTGGTCCTGAGCAGGCCCCCCGAGGTCCCTCCTGCAGTGCCTCCTGGTAGCGACCTTCCTGGGGAACCGGGGGGCAGTCTCTACGGGCATGGTGGGACCTGGAGTGCCCAGCGGCTAAAGGCCCTGGCTGGGAACCCCCGCTAGCAGCCTGCCCGGTGGGCGCGGGCATGACTTCACCTCCCAGGATACTGCTCTCCACAGGCCCTGCCTCGGTCCCCGACTTCTGGGGGAGTGCCTGCTCTCTTCTACAGGTCAGAGATGAGTCCTGGAGGGTGGAAAGGGACACCCCAATGGTGGACACAGAACCCAGGTTCCCACCGTATTCCCTGGGGCACTCTGAGTCTCTTCATATGCTCTTTCTGCAGGGAGAAGAATCAGGGAGCCAGGATCTCGGGCCAGCTCTGCTCGCCGGCCCTTAGGTGAGTCACCCAGATGCTCAAGGTTTTGACTGTTCATGACTTGTGGGCAGACTGTGTGGTCTCATGTGGCCCTGCCCTCAGGAGCCCCGCAGGCTTGGCAGGTTCCTTCCGCCTGTGTCTTCCTGCTGCCTGTTTGCAGCCACTGGGTTTTGGGGTCTCACCATTAACTGTCTCTGGGTTTCCTCTGTTCCAACATCAGGACAAAGCAGTGGAGTGACACACTAGCTCCACAGAAACCTAAGCAGCACAGTATCCACACAGGAACGTCCTCACAGGGTCACATCTTAATATTACTCTCTCAACTTCCGTTAGTTCATGACACAGAAAGGCCACACAGAGTACGTTCACAGTATTTATGGAGGATCACTTCTGAAGCTCTCACTACGCTACTCAGTGTTCCTTGGCTAATGACCCATGAAAAAAATTCCTTTTAGAATTAACTATAAGGGAAGATTCTTTTAGCTCTTGGTTCCAAAGAGCTAACATATTTCAGTGGTTAGATAAGATTTACAGAATCTGCTGGGATTCCCTTTTTTCCTGGGCTGCTGGGATGCTCACAGATAAATTGAACACTCAGTTGGAGGGACTAAACTGAGCCAGACATTTGAAACGTTTGTTTTCCTTTCCTGATATACAGTTTCTGATTTTTCTATTAATATTTTAACAGCGAGGTTAAGTGTTTCTCCGCCATAAGTTTCTTCACATTTTTTACGAAAGCAGGGTTTGCTTCCAACAGGTGCAGAGACCGTCTACTGACCTGTCACTGTGCGGAAAACGGGATGGGAGAGGAGAGGCACTGTGCAGAGCTGCAAGTGGTGTGCCCTCATTTTGATACAGCCTTTCCTCTCGGTACGGTGAGGGCAGAGCCACAGAAAATGGGACTGCCGTCCAGAGGCAGGCTTTACCTGAAGGAGCTGGCCAAAGAGGAAACTTGCTCGGGAGAGGCGGGGGCTGACCCGGGGGTCACTGGTGGAAAGCGCTTCTTCGGGCTGTAGAGTGTTCTGAAATGAGTTTACCCCTCAGTCAGTCCCCCTGGGCTTGGCTGGACACTTGGGCAGCACTGTAAACCAGAAATGTGTCCCGAAGCCCCTCCGTGCTAAAGGGGGAAAAGTGACAGTCATGGAATCAAGTGTCAAGTGTCGGGGGGGTCGGAAGGGTCGAGGTGCCGAGCCTTGTGCCCACAGACCAGACGGCTGGCAGGAGGCCCACGGGCACTGAGAGTCCTGGCTCAGCCAACACCGTCACCTTTCAAGTCAGAGGCTGGGGAGGGGGCAGAGGGTGGGCTCCTTTGGAGGGGGTGTCCCGTTCCTGAGAACCTAGTCGCCAGTCACCCTTCACCCCAGTGTAGTTAACAGCTCTCATTGATGATCCCTCCAAAAAAGAGCAGGAGGAAGGAGGTTTGAGGGGGCGGGGCCGCGGTGACCTACCCGGAGTGCCCTCAGCGTGTGGTGTGTGGTGTCGGCCTCCTCCCGGCCGCCTCTGTGCATCAGACGCTGCAGCTTGACCAGGAGCAGTTGCTGGGCTCTGGGCAGGAGAGAAGGGTGGGTGGCGCCTCAGGCGGGAGCGCTCCCCAAGGCCAGCCCTGGGCAGGGGACCTGTGCAGGTGTGAGCTCTGCGCCCCTGGGCACCTGGGGACAACACGGAGCCATGGCCTTGAATCCTGCCCCCAGCACTGACTCGTTACCACAGCCGGCAAAGTCTCTTCTGAGCCTGGGTTTCCTCATCTGTAAATGGAGTCTGCCTATGCTGCCCTCGCAGGGTGGGCCTGACACTGGTGTTCAGAGTCTACAGTTGCCTGTAGAGGCCTGTGCGTCTGATCAGGGGGACGCTGGGGCTCAGCCCAGAGTAGTTACGTGCAGTTACCACTGTGTAATCATGGAACCGAGCACCCAGCTGTCCGGGAGTGACAGAGAGAGGGTGCGCTGGGATGAGTGACAGCAACACCCCTGGGGAGGGAGGGGAAGCTTCCAGGAGGAGGCGGGAACGGGGGCCTCTCCGCTGAACAGGCAGCCCGGCCCAGGTCCTGGCCTCACCGGCTGTAGCTGGGTATGGTGCCCATGTCCAGGTCCTGGTCTGTGAAAGGGTCGACCCGCGCACACAGCCACTCATGCCTGTCCTGGTACATGGTGTCACGGATGTGCACGACGTCATCACACTTCAGGGACATGGAGCAGGCGTCCAGCTGGCTGGAGATGTTCAGGTTCAGCCGGATGTAGAAGGAGTCCCCGGAGGTGATCAGACCCTCCTCCATGTCCCTCAGCAGCTTCCGGTACCCTGTGGAAGGGCAGAAGGGAAAAGCAGCTCCAGCCATCAGTGGGAAGGGCGTCCCACCGCCGAGTGGCCTCCTGGAGCAAGTCCCCTTGCTGCTACCCCCAGATAACACAGCGAGTGGTTCCTGCCGAAGCTGGTGGCCAGGGAAACACCTGTCCTGCCCGATGAATGAGTAGCTGTGGTGTTTATCGGGTCCCTCTTTGTCTTGGCTGCCAAGAAGCTCAGAGTTACATTTTGTGCCACGCTGCAACACATCGATCTGTGCTACAATGTCCACGTCTCCCCAACTACACGGTGCTTGTACTTTCATTTCTTTCCTTTAATCCATGCATAACATATGTACAGTAAAGGGCATCATTCTTAAGTATTCAGCTTGATAAATTCCCACAAATGTATACACGTGGGCAAGCACCTCTCAGAGTCCTGTGTCACGCCCCGTCAGAACCCTTCCCGGGTAACCGCTAGCCTGTCACCACAGACCAGTTGTGCCTCGCTGCACATATAGTGAAGCAAACGGTAGGTTCCTTTGTGCCTGGCTTCTACTGCTCAACGTCATGTGTGAGGATCACGTGATGCCTGCCGCACTGCAGCACCCTGTGCTCCTTTTCATTGCGGCATAGTACTCCGGGTCGGTTTCTCCTTTCGCATGTGCACATCTGTGCCACTGCCAGTTTTGGGCTATTAAGGATAAATCTGCTGTAAACATTCTCCTATGTATCTTTGGTGGACACATGTACTCATTTCTCTTGGGTGTGTCACAGAAGTAGAATTATCAGGTCACTGTTGTGTATACAGTTAGCCTTCGTAATACGGCCCAGCGGTTTTCTGAAGTGGTAGGACCACGGTGTGTGTTGGTTTAACCTTCTTTAACACCATCGTGTTAACCTTATTTACAGATCCCTCTGGAAGGAAGCAGGACATAAATCATGAACACAATAAATGCTGCAAAGTGAATGTCTGTGACATAAATCCGTATCATTCCTGAAATCAGCCCTATGTGTAGAGCTGCGTGACACAGTGGAAACTCAAATGGTCCTCATAGCCAGGCCCAGAAATCGCTCATCAAATATCCACAGCACATGTGCCGGGAGATTTGAGCCAGCGGGGTTGTCTGGTCATGTTCATGGAGAAACGGGGGACTCCTGCTTAGGTCCCTCCCACCCACGGGGCCATATGAATGCTCATCACTAGCTGAGCTGTCACCTGGGAGGAGAGGCCCTACAAATGGCCTCTGGGACCCTGCCAGAGGGAGCCTCGGCTTCAGTGAATTCCAGACGGCAGGGTGACACCACTGCACACCTCTGGGGGGCACTGCTCACACTGTGTTCTTGGCTCTGCCTATCCGTGGCCAGGGCATCGCCCAGATACTTTCTGCTGGGCTGAAAAGCTAGGCCGGGGCGACGGGAGGCGCCTCCCCCTGTGAGGAGGGGGCCCTTTGTTGGGGACAGAGCAGCACTACACCTTCCTCACCGGCTGGGCACTGCCAGGAGGGAACGCGGGTGGGCAGGCGGCAGTGGGGAATGGCTAGAGGAAAGTGGCTATTTATGCTCTATTGAAACATTCATGAGCCCTGGTGGTTAAAAATAAGATCCAGCTGCAGAGATAATCATGCAGGAAAAACCCAGAGGTGAGGAGGAGAACGCAGGTTGTGGAAATGGAGGACAAAGCTCAGTGCTCGCTGCCCAGGATTCTTGGCCAAGGAAGAGGCGACTCAATGAAGCTGCTGCTGGGGGCCAGCGCAGAAGGCGGGGCGAGGTCTGGCCCTCAGTGTGGCTCAATGGCCCTGCTTGTGCCAGAGAGGCCACCCCCACAGGCGCTGCTGATGTCAAGGCTGGAAAGCCTGACAGAGAAGGCAAGCTTCAACCTGGCAGGGAGAGGGAGCACCGGGCCAGGCAGGGACGCGGCCGTTGGCTGGGAGCGCTCGCCTCCTCCTGCCGGGTGCGGCGGTCTGCTTGTGGCCGGATCTGCTGTCTCCTCTGTGAGCCAGGCGGGCAGCCAGAGGTGTGCCAGGGCAGGTGTGTGCGTGTGCTCGTGTCTGTGCCCTTCCCTGCCCACCCTCCCACACCTGCTCATCACATCCTCCTGACGGGGCTGGACTGGCTTGTGCCTCCCACTGAACAGATGAAGAAGCAGAGGATGTTTGTCCAGGGCCCCCGCCAGTGCAGGGAGGCGGGGGGCTGGGGGCCGTGCAGGGAGGTGGGGGGTCTGGGGGCCGTGCAGGGAGGTGGGGGGTCTGGGGGCCGTGCAGGGAGGCGGGGGGGGCCTGGGGGCCGTGCAGGGAGGCGGGGGGGGCCTGGGGGCCGTGCAGGGAGGCTGCGGGGTCTGGGGGCTGTGCAGGGAGGCGGGGGGGGGTGTCTGCGGGCCGTGCAGGGAGGTGGGGGGGGTCTGCGGGCCGTGCAGGGAGGTGGGGGGTCTGGGGGCCGTGCAGGGAGGTGGGGGGGGTCTGGGGGCCGTGCAGGGAGGCGGGGGGGGGTGTCTGCGGGCCGTGCAGGGAGGTGGGGGGTCTGGGGGCCGTGCAGGGAGGTGGGGGGGTCTGGGGGCCGTGCAGGGAGGTGGGGGGGCCTGGGGGCCATGCAGGGAGGCGGGGGGGTGTCTGCGGGCCGTGCAGGGAGGTGGGGGGGTCTGGGGGCCGTGCAGGGAGGCGGGGGGTCTGGGGGCCGTGCAGGGAGGCAGCGGGGTCTGGGGGTCGTGCAGGGAGGCGGGGGGTCTGGGGCCGTGCAGGGAGGCAGCGGGGTCTGGGGGCCGTGCAGGGAGGCAGCGGGGTCTGGAGGTGGGCCTCACCTTCCTGGTTGACTTTGTAGTGCAGTGTGACAGGGCCACTGCACCTCTGGATGGTCCAGTGCGCCTCCTCCTTCGTGCACGTTTCCAAGGGGACACTCTGCCTCTCACCTTTGATGCAGCCTTCTAGCTAGAGAGCAAAGACATTGTTCCTCGGCCCTGTGGGTGAGACCGCTTGCTCCACGGGAAATAAAAGCACCTCCCCCCAATACTGACAAGCTCAGCGCACCCCATACGGGCCGTTTGCCACCCAGAGCACACGTGTATACATGTGCACAGGCTCCAGAAGCAAGTGAGGAGTTGCGGAGAGAAGAGCCTGGCCAGGGACCCCTGCGGAGGCGCTGACAGTCCTGCACCTTCCAGCTCCCTCCTCCTGGCCAGGAATCCCAGCTCAGTGCAAGCTGGGGTGCGGGGATGGTCCTGTCAGCTGGGCAGAGAACACAGGGCCAGGCAGGGAGGGCCCTTGAGCAGTACTGCCCCCAGCCCCCAGCCCCCAGCCTCTCACCAGCAGCAGCTGGTGGCCCTCGTGGAGGCCTGCCTTCTCAGCCAGGGAGCCCGGCTTGACCGAGCGGATGAAGCAGCCTCGCGCGTTGCCCCCGACCAGGGTGAGCTGGGAGATGAGGCTGTCGCCGGCCAGTGTGGTGTGCTGCACCGAGGGCCCGGGCCCCCGTACGTGCCCCACGGACG
The DNA here is from genome assembly GCF_964194185.1 of Rhinolophus hipposideros. Classification (NCBI taxonomy): domain Eukaryota; kingdom Metazoa; phylum Chordata; class Mammalia; order Chiroptera; family Rhinolophidae; genus Rhinolophus; species Rhinolophus hipposideros. The sequence continues at coordinate 43,832,102 of NC_138069.1, read as the reverse complement.
TGACAGACGGCCGGAAGGGTCTGGGTCAGGAAACAAAACAGGAGTCAGGCAGTTGGAGCCAGGACACCTCTTCCAGGACACACCAGAGGGCAGGCCTCACGGGCAGCCTCCTGGGCTGTCAGCTGCCCAGGGAGTTGCGATTGCAGCCAGTGTGAGAGACAGCTGGCAACTGGCTCCTGCTGTGAAAACAGACAAGCCGCTGAGCTGCCCTCCTGGCTACTGGCCGAGACCAATGGGCGACGCTGGCTGGGAGACCTGAGGTGGCACACGGGGCACCAGGCGTACTGGCTACTCTGCTTCTCCTCACATGCCAGGAGGGCCGCTACGGGCACGGCCCACTCCTTCGGCGTGTCACTGGCGGGGCCATCCTGACACTGGAGTCCTGCTTCCTTGCCTCTACCACGCTGTGTGGCCCCGGACAACCCCCTTCCTTTCTGGGCCTGACTGCGGGTCAGGGGAAGTGACCGCTGACTCTGGGGTGCTGGGATCCCCGGATTCTAGGGGAGTTCAGGGTGACGATGATGGTCTCCTTTGTGGGGAATCGAGGCAGGGCACGGCCCGGCCCCCATCCTTGCCCCCACCCCAGTCTCCCCTTTCCCACGACCACAGTACCTTTCTAGAGAGAACTTCCTAAACATGAGGTTGACCTGCTCCAGGTCGTAGGCGTCCAGGCCCTCGGACTGGTGGGAGGAGGAGGAGGAATGGATGGAGGGGGGTCCAAAGGAGGACTGCTCATGGCTGTCATCTGCAAAGGAGCCAGGCACCCTCAGGACCCAGGAGCCGTCGGCGGCCCCTGGGCTCTCTCCGGGGCATCTTCCCCTGGGCGGGGAGGCTTGGAGAAGGGCTGGCATCAGGCAGCTGTCCCTACGGCCTCCGGGGGCACCGGGTCCAGTCCTTGCAGCCCTTTCCATACAGATATCCCGCGCCCAGGGGCCCCTCTTCAGAGGAAGCTGGCCAGCTAGCTGGTTTCTAAGGAGCCATTTTTTGTATCTGGAAAAGGGGACTTCCATTAGCAGCTGCCAGTTCTGTTTCTGAATTGGGGTCCGTGTTTTCGTTTTGGGACCACCTGAGTTTTCACCACCATCCACCAGCTTCTTGGCCTGTGGGGCTGGGGTGGGGCAGGCACTGCAGAGACTGGGCCTGTACAGAAGCCCCTCTTCCCAACTCAGTGGGACCCCAAGGATCTGGGGGGAAAGACGCCCACCGCACACAGCTCACGCCGGAGGCTCTGCAAACCCTGCTCGGGGCTGATAACAGGCGCCTCTGCAAAGGGAGTTTGTCCCGACACTGCAGAACGCTTTGGACGGCTGCCCAGAATTCTCTCCGGCTCTCCCCTTCCCAAACTCCTTCAATTCTTCTCATTACCCAGCCTCCATTAGGTGCTAACCTCTCTTTAACACTTGATAGCTTCTGATGGCCCCCAATTAAGGAGAGACACTAATCTTTCATTCTATCTGCTGGCAGCCTCAGCTGGCAGGAGTAGAAGCAGGGTGGGGGAGGCAGTTTCCGTGCTGCCAGCCCTGTTGGGGCCAGGGGCACTGCCACCACCCCAAGGCGCCCAGCTATCTCCTGAGCGGCCTGAACGCTTCCCGCTTCCACTGCTGCCCCTCCAGTCAGGTGCTCCATGCCTGTAAATATGCCCTGGTCGTGCCCGCTGTGCATAGCTGTACCACAGGCTCTGTCATGGCAAGGACACATCCGTCGTTGTGTCCCATGCACTTGTAACGGCCTGAGAGGTGTGGGGGCTGAATGTGTACTGGGTTGAACTGGACCTCCTGGCTGTAAGGGGCGGGGGCTGGTGCGACACACACTGTCCCTGGAGACCGAGCCCCCATCCCCAGCTCCCTGCATGTACATTCTGGGCCAAGGGAATATCCCCTGGTCACACCAGCTCTGCCTGAGGGAGACTACATACTCTCGGTCTCCCTACTGCTCACCTGCCCCACACTCCCATTTCAGATGACGAGAAATAACCGTAATTGCCACGCCACCCCAATTCCAGCCTTGCCCTCCCCACTAGTACTTGTCTGGTTTAGGTTGGTTAACAGTTTACCGTGTTTCTCCGAAAACAAGACCGGGTCTTATATTAAGCTGTGCTCCAAAAGACGCATTAGGGCTTACGTCCAGGGGATGTCATTCTGAAAAATCATGCTAGAGCTTATTTTCCGGTTAGGTCTAATTTTGGGGGAAACATGGTAGTATATGGGTCCTGAAGAGGTCTCCCTGCTTTCAGTCTGCCTCCCACCCTACTGTTCCTTCATCTCTGTTTCTTCTTCTGCAAAATGGGGCAACAGCATTTCTGCAAAGTTGCTAAGCATCAATTAAACTGGATCAGGTACACACAGGCCCAGCACTTCCACGGTGCTTGTCTACAATCACGAGATGTATTCTTTCTTCAAAACTCAGAGCTAACTTGGACGCGTGTGCAGCAGCTGGGGTGTCCCCACCGAGCACCAAACAAAGGACAGGCTCCTCCAGGTGTCTGCCTCCGGCCACAGGCAGCTCAGAGGCCTGTCTTCTTTGTGTAGACAGCACCTGACCACTGCTGTCTCGGAACCCATTCCACACCCATTTTCTGAGGACCTACTGTGTGCAGGGCTTCCTCCCAGGTCAGGGTGTCAGCAACATGGGAGGTGCCCTGGCTGAGTGTTCTGCTGGGTACCTACCATCAAAGTCTAAGGCATCGAATCCACCGCTGTCATTGTCTTCTTCAAGTGTGCTGCAAGACACGAGGGAAGAGTGGGGGAGAACACGTATGCATCAGAGATGGTCACGGGAAGGAAGCTTCCAGAGTGGGCAGGGCAGACAGGAAAGGATGGTCAGCAGGTGGAGCGAGGCCTATGCACCCAGGGGGAGCTGGATGAGGCTGGACGCTCCGCTGGGAGGTTGCGTCAGCCATGGAGTGGAGGGGCATGAAGAGCAGGTGGGCAGGGTCCCGGTCAGCCCCACGAGCTCTTTCCCACTCACTCTTCTTCTCTGATACAAGGACCTAACATCCACTGGTACTCAATGGGCTGCACTGGGTGAGGGGCCTGAAACAGCTGACCGTCCCGAGCCAGGACTGGAAGGGACCTGGCTCGTCAGTGTGTCCCCAGAGGTCGACGTTGTCCACATGTGGCTCGAGGCCCACACCAGGCCCTTGGCAGGACTGCAGATGTGGACCCAGCCCCTCTGGCCAGTTCTTGCTCTTGGCCCTTTGGAAACCACCCAGCTATGTCAGACTTTGAATGTGATGTGCCAAACATCTGGCTGGTTGGAAACATCTGGATGCCCAGGATTACCTCTCCTGTAGTTTTCCTTGTTGGGGACACTGATGGTTTCTGAGAGGTAAGGGGTACAGGGAACAGGAGTTGGGGGGCCATTCACAGGTCTCTCACTCTTCAGCAGGAAAAGCCAAGCCCTGGGGCCCTGGGACAGAAGAGCCTGACTTCTGGCGAGCATGGGGCAAAGTGACAAGGGTTTCATCATTTGATAGCTGCTGGGTGACCCTGGATGTCCCTTCTCTGAGCCTTAGCCGCCTCATCTGTAGAATGGGTACTATCCTGACTCTCTTTCCAGGTGGCCTCGAGGACGGCTGAGGTAGTGAGTGTTGAGTGGCACATGCAAGAACCGGCTAAGGTCCCGCCTCCTCCGCCAGCTGTCACCCACCTCCGATGAGGCGCATCTTCCTTGTAGCGTCTGACAATGGAGTCATTTCCTGGGGGCTCGGCAGTGATTGACATGATGCTGGAACGGCTCCGGTGGGGCTGCTTCAGACGTACATACAGGTGTGTTACAGGCTGGTATTTATACGCCCATGCCTCCGTGGGCATAAATATTGTATACACAGGGACTAAATGTAACTCAGTTGTGTCCCCACTAATCCAGTTGTGGGGGTCGGCAAGCTGGTTCTCAGAGTAACCTTGGCCGGAGAAGGCTCACTCAGCCCGGGGCAGCCGAGCTGGGTGCACATCTGCTCGCACAGCTGCTCCCTTCAGGAGCGGGGCAGGGAGGACACAGCCGGGAATGGCCAAGGCTCAGGGGCCAGGCTGAGCTCCATGTCCCCGGGCTGCGCCGGTCTTGGGCACTGGCTCTGGACCAGGTGGAGACCTGATGTGTGTGTGTGTGGGGGCAACAAAAGCCCCTAAACAGCATGGGGGCTAGAGGTAGACCTTTTGAAACTAGGCCTGTCGGCTCCTGGCAAGGACTGCCTTAAATAAGAGCCTGTGTCCCCCTGCCCCCCACCAGCTGCAATCAGACGAGTTGTCCTTGCCATATCTCTACGGCCCCCAGGGCCTGATTTTGGAAGCTGAGCTGACAAGCTTCCCAAGTCTTCCCTCGGGGTTAGAATGCTAAATCCCAAGCCTTGTGCTGCCTGGCTGCGGGGAGGGACTGGATATAGTGGCTGACTCCCTGGCTGGCCCTGCCCAGGTGGGCTGGAGGGGGGTGTGGGCTGGGGCAGAGGGCACCGAAGCTTTGCTCTGTGGTGCCTGCAGCTCCAGCTGCTCTTGGCCCAGGCCCCCCCCTCCCCACTCAGCAGCCGGAGTTGCCAGGGGCTGAGAAGTTGCAGCAGAATTTTCCGCCGCCTGTGCAATTCGCTACAGCCCCTTGGAGGCCCATCTCTTCCTCCCACCAAGTGTTAAATTGGGAAAGGAGGAGGCAAGAAGGTGTAAATACATCATGAGGCTGTGGAAACATCTTTAAATAAACATAAGGATGGCCTGGGCTGTAGCCCAGAACACGAGTGGTGCTGCCACAGGCCCAGCTTGGCGGGGAAAGCAACGGGGCCCAGGTCTTGGGGGAATGTGGGGGGGAGGGGCTGGTGGGGACCACGCTTACCATCTTGGGGAACGAGGTGGTGACCGGCAGGGACCGGGAGGAGCTGGGGCTGACGTCCAGGCCTTCTTCTTCTTGTCCTCTCCCTGTCCTCATCCAGACGAAGCAGGAGAGGTAGAAAGGGAAAGGGGACAGGGGACTGAGAGCCCCTGCAGCACTGAGCCCGGGGTTGACCTGTCTGAGGGGCTCAGCCTCCTATCTCCCATGAGGACTTCCTGGAGGGGAGCCTGGTCTTGTTCACCAACACGTCCCCAGCCAGGCCCATGGGGACCTCAGTCAAGGTCCCCAGCCAGCACTCCCTCTCTGGGGGGAATGTCCCAGCCCATTACCCCATCCTTAAACGAATCCCATGGCCCCTGTGGAACAGGGCCGCCTGAGCAGGGGGCAGGGCCAATGAGGGCACCTCTCCCGCTCCTTCAGGGGCAGTCTGGGGCCCTGTCCTGGGAGGTGAGCTTTCCCATCCGTGTCCCGCCTTGCCGTGTGCAGGCAGGCAGATGGACGCATGCACACACCCTAGCCTGTGGGGTGCCCTTCTGGACACTGTGTCCACTGGCAGAGATTCTCCCTTTTCCAGGCCCAGTCTAACGCCCCTTTCTTGATGGGCCTTCCCCAACCTTCCTCCAAGATCTCTCTCAGGTGTCCAGAGCTCTTCCCACCTCTCACTGACGGTCCTGAGTACATGGGCTCCCCAAGTGTCCACTTGGGCCTGCTGGTACCTGGCACTCAGTAGGTGCTTGAGTCACCTGGGCAAACCCACGCTAGCCAGTTGCCACTCCAGGGTCACAGTGAGGACCAGTGAGGGGAATTCTGAAGACAGTGTGTCTTGCAGAACTAGGTTTCATGGAAGGACCATAGCCCCATGCTCCAGGGATTGCTGACCAAAACGGTGGGAGGAAGGTCGAACAGTTGCCCGGCTGACGAGCTATGAGCAGAAACTCCAAGTTCAGCTTAAGTACTGGGGGCTCCGGATGGGCCCACAGGGAGGTGTGGCAGGCTGAGGGAACCATAGACGTGACATGGCTGCAGTCACAGCCCCTGCCCTCTCTGGTGACAAACAACATTAATTACTCTGTGGATACCCCGCTAGCTGGGGCGCCGAGGCCTTCCCAAGTTTACCCTGCAGAAGTGATCGCTACAGCGGGAGAGACAGAAGGACAGATAGCAGAGGGAATCTGGGCGTCTCACTAACCTTGACAATCTGATGTCTGCTTCAGGCTGATGGGCGATTTGGCTCTCTGCAGCTGAAAGGGGAGGGGAGAGAAAAGACAGAGGACACAAATCAAACAAGGCCTGAGACACATGTCACTGGAGTGACAGAAATAAATAAATGGAAGTGGAAATAAATAAATAAATGCTGCCCCTCGTCATGTGGCCACCGGAATCACAGAAGCCACACCACGCCCATCTCGGGGGCACTGCTCCCCGGGGCTAGTGAGGCAGCTGCTGGTACAGACAAGCTCTCCCTCGGGAGGCCGTGTGACGTGGCTCAGATGGCATGAGGAGCCCAGAGTGGCAGAGGGGAGGGGTGTGTGCGGGAGTGCCAGGCCGAGCAGAACTGGCACACGACGCAGGGGAATTTTCAGGAAAGGACGAGGCTTTTGGGCGGCTGTCCTGGCCGTAATCGGCACGAGGGCTAGCAGTTCCCCCGCTGATGTCCGACATGCTGCCTCTGGCTCCAAGTGTGCAGGGTGGGGTGCCCATCACGTGAGACTGTCTCACGCCCTCTCTCCCCAACCAGTCAGCCGTGTGCCGTGGATACTGAGCAAAGCAGACAGGATCACTGCTGGAGCCCAGCTCCCGAATGGTGCTCGGCACAGCCATTTGCTCAGTTGACATGTGAACAAACAAATAAATTTGGAAATAATGCTTATTTCATATTCTCTCTCTCCCTCTCCTACTATATTTAGAAGAAACGGGAGAATTGGTCAAAACAAACAAGTGAAGCTTGCGTTGGCACAGTCTCCATCGACAGGGCTGCAACAGCGGAGGCCCGTGTGGGGTCTGGGAGCTGCAGCCTGTGGTCGTGCCGCGCCTGGGCTGCCTGCCGGGGCTCCAGGGCCCCTGCCCCGGGCGGAGGCAAGTAAGTACCTGGATGCCCTTCAGGTTCATCCTGCGCTTGGGTGGGTGGTAAGGCAGGAAGTATCTGCTGTCTTCTGGCGACTCCTCTGAGGTTGAAGAGTCATCAGCTTCCTGACCGTTGGTCCTGGGGCCAGCGTCCCCAAAGTTCTGAGAGATGATGGTCACCGGCAGGTTCCTGGGCAGACTCTGCAAAGAGAAGCCGGGGCTGGTGATGGTGCGTGAGGAGCAGCCCGCAGGCAGATACCACTCTGCGAATGGTGCCATCACTCCGTGGCGACCCAAGCCTGAAACACTGGACGGCCTGCACCTCTTCCCTGACCCTGCGACCACCCGCACGCCAACGCTGTCATTCCAGCTCCAGTCTCTCTCCTCACGAGCCTCTGGCCAGGGGCCTGGAGCAGGCCGCGCATCCTTAGGAAAGGGACTGCCATGGGCTGCAGTCGGCCCTTTACTTCTAGACCACATCATATTCCCAGACTCCAGCCGCAGGCCTACGCTACAAACACAAAGGACTGCTGAATAAGAGTAACGATACAAACAGCTCCAACGCTGTCCTCAGGGCTCTGGATCCCTCGTCGGAAGCTGAGGCGCAACAGCATTCAGTAACTCCCACTGCCCCCCACGCCACACAGCACCTCATTCTACACTGCCCCCAAGGCCAGGCTTCTGCCCTGCTTCCCGGCACAAATCCTTCACGGTCCTAGAGCCACCGACCTCATAGTCCTGCTCCCTCCTGCTGCCCCTCCAGCCTGCCCCAGCCTCCCACTCCACAGATGACAGAACTGCCAGTCCTGGCTGCCGACGGTGTGCCCTGGGTGCCACACCCCCAGGCCTTTGCTCATGCTGTCCCCGGGGCCCCATGTTTCACTCATACATTCGCAGGTGTTGCTGATGGTCTACCCTGCATCGGGCAGTGTGCCAGGTGTTGGACAAACAGAGGGACCTTCCGGGAATTCCTGCCTGGGCACAAAATGCTAGAAAGGTTGAGCCCATAACACAGAAGCTCCAGGTTTTCACTATGGGGCCAGTGAAGGCCGAGTCCAGCCGGGGCAGGACGTGGTCAGGTGAGGTTGGGGACAGGGTTCCAAGTGGAGGTCCCGAGCCAATCAAGGGCTTCTCCTATAGGAGTCTTTCCTGAAACCTTGGGGAGCACAGCCCTCCACCCTGCTCCATGGCACCCCTTCAGTGTAATTTACAACACTGTTGAAACGCCACGCTCCTGGATTTGCCTGCAGTGCTAGATGGGAGCCCTGGGGGGGGGGGCATCTCATACTGGTTTCCCCAGGCCACTGACTAGGGGCCTCAGGCCAGCTAGTCGGCTGCGTGTGGCTGGGTTCCTCCGTGGTAAATGGGGGCAGTAATTGGACCTTCCTGGTAGGACAGTCCTGTGGGTTAAATAAGACCACGCACAGAAGGCACTTAGCACCACGTCTGCACACGACAGCACTCAGACCCACGCTGCACAATAGTACCCCCGCGCTGATGCCGGCGTTCACTCATTTCTGACTTCCCGTTCCCTGCTGTGCTGTGTACTGTGAACTTCATCCTGCCCATAAATGACAGTTTCCTCCTAGGCTTGAATGGGAGCAGGTCATCTTAAACCTGGTGACCATCCAGATGGTGCGGGGACCCCAATGGGAGGCCAGTGGCTGGCTGTGGTCAGCTGAGAAGGAGAGGAAGCTCCTTGGTGCAGTGACCTGACTGACATCACCCAGCCAGCAAGTGGCCCAGCCAGGGTTTTCACCTGCGTTTCCTAACTTCCGAGTTAATCGCTTCCACCCATCACTGCATAGACACACAGAAGGTTCGAGGACATAGATCGTTCTGGGTGTGGTAGGAGGGGTAGACTTCTGGCTTCAAATGGCTGAAGAGCCACCACAGGGAGGTGAGGACCCTGGGCGCCACCGGGGTGTTGGGAGGGCCTGGGCTCCGGGTGGGGCCACAGACAGCCCGCCCCACCTGGTCCAGGCTGCCGCTGTCCCTGGAGAGGCGCCGCAGCTTGCTCTCCAGATTGACAATGCAGGCTTCCCGCCGGACCATTTCGATCCTCATCTCGTCATTCTTCTCCTCCAGCTCACGGATCTGCTTCCTGTACTTGTCCTTCTCGATTAAGCACTGTGCGTACTGGGTCTGCGCGTCATCCCGGGAATGGAAGGCCTGCCAGGGAGGACGACAAGGCCACTTAGCTCTTCAGCCCAAGCAAAGCAGATCAGATCCGGGACGTGGGCCTGCCCAGACACCCACTGCCCAGCCCAGGCGCCAGCTGCTCTTTCCTTGACACCCTCTCCTGGGTGCCAATCACCATCAAACTGCTCCACAGCTGCCATCTGCCCGGCCCCTACCGTGAGCCAGGCCCCGTGCTCAGAGCTCTGGTGCAGTGTCTTGTTAGTGCTGTTATTATTCTTCCCATTTTACAGATGGGGGTCACTGAGGTGGGGGGAGGGGAGCTTGGCTGCAGTCACACACTGATGAGTGGCAGGGCCTGAATGTGGCTGCCTTACTCTAGAGACCACACTGTCACATGCACTGTGGCTCAGGCCCCCACCATATTCAAATGCCTGTGAATTATGAAAGCCTTTTGGATGGAATTCATCTTGAAACGGCAACAAGGAAGCTGGATTCATGAGTATCTCCTGCGTACTGACATGACACTACATGAAACGCCCTGCTGGCCACCCCGCCGCCCTACCTGGTCGCGCTCCCGCTCCACCTCCTCCAGCTGCAGCATGACTGTGTTCATGCGGTGCTTGTACATTTCGCAGTCCTTCCCCAGGGTCGAGCACTTCAGCTCCAGGTCTTCCTTCCCCTCCAGGTACTGCGGGCCACGGGGGGAATCAGCACGTGCGGCAGGGCACCCACTGGTCAGGGCTGGTGGTGGGTTTCTAGTGCCTTTCTGCTGGCCGGCCGGCCAGAGCTGGCCTGTCCCTCCCTACATCGCCTGTCCTTCGGAGATCCAGCTGTCTGACTAGCAGGGAGCACGGCAGTGGGCCAGTCAATTAACTGACATTTGCTTCAGACCTACTATGTGCCGAGGAATGTATTGGGGCAGTGTAGATACTGCACGTGTCATCCCATGGCCTTCAGTCAGGAGGGCCAGACAGTCATTGATAAATGACTACGGGGGTGCGGACGCTGGAAGCGCAGGGAGTTTATGCTCGGGTCAGGGAGAGAGGGGTCGGGGAGTCGGGTTAACTCACGTTAGTGCACAGGGGCTCCCTGGTGACGGGGCAGCCCAGGGGCACCAGGGTTGGAGGCTGCCCCACCGCCCAGCACTCCCACCTTGTCCCGCAGCTCCTCGGCCTGGCGGACCTCCTCCTGGAGGTTGTAGATCTTGTTGACCAGCTCCTGTCGGTCCTCCAGTGCCTCCTTGCGGTCATGCTCCAGGATGTCCAGGATGGCCTTGTCGGAGTCGGGAAGGCTGCGTTTCCCGGCCTGGGCGGGCGGGCGGGAAGGGTTAGGGCAGGGAGCAAGGTGGACCCAGAAGGCGGGGGTCAAAAAAGCCAGCGACAGACACTGAGAGACCAGAAGATTCTGTGCCAGGAAAGTACAGGCGTGAATCGCTGTCTCTTGGGGTCCTTAAGCAGCTTATTGTTTAAGAATTTTATCACCTGGAAAAAAGCATAAAACCCACTTGTGCTCAGGAATACCCCGTGGCCTGTTGTTCTGCCCTAGCTCTTCTCAGAGCCGGAGAATCATGTGCTGCTCTTCAAACACCTCACAGGTGACAACAGAGAGGGCTGATCGGCCTTCTAGATGCTTCCCCTGAAATATCAACTAATCTGCCCTGATTAAACCGTGTCCATCCTCTGCTCCGCACCAGAGCCTTACACACCAGGCAGCCAGTCCCGGGGAATTAATGCTACAGGGCTGCCTGTTTCCTTTCCTTAGATATATTCTGGGGCGTTAGTCCACAGTGACTTGTTTAACCCCCACACCTGACTCTGTGGTGCCAAAAGCAGGCAGGCTGGACGTTTTAACAAACCACACGGAGCTGGCTTGTGGCTGATTTCTCAGATCTTTAAGGGCAAGTGGGTTTCCGGCTGTACCTTCCTCAGGGCGCCCGGGACACTGGCATGTGAATGATTTTTGTGGAGTGCGTCAATTGAGGAAACTTTTCACAAGTGTTATTTCACGTGACGTCATATCTGTGAGAAGTGGGTGTGTGCTCACACCGTCTACAGAGGAGGAAACTACTTCGCCCCAGGATGCCATGAGTTGCCTGCAGTCCTGGGCAGGTGACTGGCCCCGCCCTCCCCGGTTCACCTGTATGATGGACTGCAGCTCCTGGATCTTGGTCTTCAGCATCTCATTCTCCCGCTCCAGCTCCAGAACCTGCTCCTTCTTGGGCCGATTCTCGATGTCATTTTTTAGTTTCAGTGACTGGTTCCTCTCCAGCTTGCATTCCTCCTCCATCTTATTCAACCGATGTTTCAGCTGATCGATCTGCAACAGCCCAGCAGGGACGAGGGGAGAAAGCCGTTGGCAGGAAACACTCGGGAAAGGCCATGCTTCCTCAGATGGCCCTGAACTTGCAGCAGAACCTGTGCTATGCCCCCTCTCTCCTTCTTCCAGGTGGTGACAGAGAAGGGTGCAAAGAAACCCCTTCCAGTGAAACAAGCCACCATCTCCTAGCTGGTGAAGAGTTCCTGATTCATTAATTTAGAATAGTTCTAAAGGCGCTTAGAAAATGCCCTCAGGTAACTTTTATGGGGTGGAACAGGCTACACAGGAGGATAAAAGATACCCACCAGTGTTTCCCTGAGGTCTGTTACCCACTTCAATGCCCTTTTATGATGGGCTTCAAACTCTGATCCTCAGAGCTCAAGGACGGCCCTGACAAGCCCTAGTGTTACGCACAGGAAGTTAGGGTGCAGGGCCCCATGCCTACTCCACCCCCCAGAGCAGCTCTGCTTGCACAGATTTTATTCTCTTGGGTTTCGCACAAGATTTTATTTGAACAAACGGCGCTGTTGCTAGACGAACGGCTGGAGACCCACTGGGCTGTAAGTTGACAGGACCTCTGGTCCAAAGGACCTGCCCAGAGTTAGTATCAGAAGTAGTTTCCTGGAGGAAGCAGTTACTACATCTACAAGCGGGACCACTGGAGCTATGCTGGGTTCAGTCTCAAGAGGTGAGTGTCAGGAACTGGGATCAAAAGACTTCTTAAGCCTTTGTGACTCAGAGTGTCTGCTCCCCCAAACGGATCAGCCTTGGTAAAACACCCGAAACAAGGGGATTGTTTTCAGGGGCTGCAGGGAAGGGAGGCACCAAAGGGGTGGCTGTCCTTTTTAAATTATAGGCTTATGGGAGAATAGCTTCGAGATATCTGGCAGGTAAGGGTGGTGGCTTTAACAAGGAAAGGACAGCTGCTGCAGCCCCATGGCCCGAGGGGAGGAGGAATGAGGCCCCCAAGGAAGCAGCCTGGGGCTGAGTAATCACCTAGGGACTCCATAGGCCTAGACACGCTGTCTCAGCATTAATGTATCTCCAGGGAAAGAAAATACAGGAGAAAGTTCTCAGAGAGAAACTTGTAAGTCCCTGCCAGAGGTTAACTCCCCAAATCCTGGGTAAAACAGAATCTTGGAAGATCCACCCAAGTACCCCGAACAGAGCCTCAGTTCTACCCGAGTGGGCATGGAGTGCCAGCACTGTGGGGTGCTTACTGGGTCACCCACTTTACCAGGCTTATGATGGTGCAGTGTCTCAGCAATCCTAGGGCGTAAGTATTATTTTCATTATTGCCATTTACAAATGAGGAAACTGAGGCCAAGAGCCAACTATGGTGAAACTAGAAGCCAGATTTGAACTCAAATTTATAGGATTGAAGAGCTCATGCTCTTAACAGAAACTCTATTACCCGCTGTGCCACTGACTCAATTCATCTGAATTCAGTAGATTGTTTACTGATCTGCTTGCTTCAACTAAATCGTAAGTGACCTGAGCAGAAATCAGGTTATTTATCCCCATGTCCCCCACAGTGCTAAGCACCGTGTCTTATGCATGACAGGTGCTTAATAAATATTCTATTTTCCACCCAGTAGCCAAAGTGATCCTTCTAGATATAAATCAATTGTCACTCCCCAGCTCTCAATCCTTCAGTGGCTTCCTACCACAGCTGGAATATATTACCAAGCTCTTACCAGGTCCCCGCGATCTGGACCCTGGCCATCTCTCCCACCTTTCATGCCCCTTACTCATTTGGCTCCAGAAAAACACCAAACATGCCCCCTACTTGGGACCTTTTGCATGGCTGTGTCCTTCCGTTTCCTCAGATCTCTGGTCACGTGTCCCCTTCTCACCAGCCTTTCCCAGCCATCCTATTTAAAACAGCATTCCTCACAATCCTCATACTCTTTATTTTCCTCTCAGTACTGCCAGACGTGTATCTATTTGTCTTCAGATTAGAATGTAAGCCTCATGACAGCAGGGCCTTCCTTGGTCTTGAGTTATGTGTCCCTGGAAAACACCCTGGTGCATGGTGGCTGTCCATAAGCACAAAGAATGAGTGAGTTAAGCCAAGTCCCTTCCCTTTCTCCATCTTGATGGTGAAGTCATTAATGACATCAATTATCCGGCGGGCAGACTATTCATTGATAAGTCTATTGGCTACCCCACTGAGCTTTGTGGAGACAGTTGTGAAAGGCAGAGCCCCAGCCTCAAGGACCTCATGCCTCCCCGGAACAGGTGCTGTGTCCATCTCCTCGCTGCCTTTCTGGGGCCACCGTCTGGTCCCCTGGGTCTTCCCACCTTCCCCCTCACCTGGCGTGGTGCATTATCTCTGTGCGCATAAGTGCACATGCTCACGGTGGATTGGGACCCAGAGCAGGAGGGAAACCCCACCGGGCCATGTGGGCTTGTCTGCACTTGTGTGTGGTAGGTCTAACCTCCTGAGCAGGATGGAAGCGCCACTGGGTTCCTGTGCCCTGGTCTGCACATGCACATGTGATCTGGGTCCTGATGCGGTGGCAGGAAGCCCCACTTGTTCTGTGTGCACATGCGCACACATGCGAATGGTGGAGGTGGGTCTTTACCTGTCACACTCAGCTTCCTGGGTCCGTGTGCGCACGTGTCCGGTGGGTCTAGGCCTTCGGAAACACGTGGCCCCCCTTCCCCCTCTGCTAGTGGAGGAACGCGAAGCTCTGGCGGCCCACTGCCCGCACGGCGTCTTGGGCGCCAGCAGCCTCGCTGCCCCTTGCTGGGCTCGGCCCAGTGGCCCCCGCCGCGGCCCTCACCTCGAGTTGGAGGTCTCGGCTTCTCATGACTGCCATGTTCTTCTCCTCACTGAGCTGGGCGTAGCGCATGGCCAGGGTGTAGTTGTCATCCTTCACCTTGACCAGCTCGTCATTGTAGCCGTCCCGCTCCTCCTTCATCTTGTAATACCGATCCTGGAACGTCAGCAGCTCCACCCGTGTCAGCGTCAGCTGCTTCTTCTCGTCCTCCAGCTGCCGCGACTTGGCCAGCAGCTCGCAGCGCTGCAGGTCCTTGGCCTTCATCTGCTGCTGCAGCTTGATGACCTCGTTCATCAGGAAATGCGTGAGGCCCTCGTGGCCCTCCTCCACTGTGGAGAGGGGCAGCTGGTCAGGCCTGGGGCCGGGGAGTGCAGGAGGGGGCTTCCAGACGTGGGCCAGGCGCCACTCGTTCACTCATTCACTCACCAACACGTTACTACCGTTAGGCACTGGGGTTCAGGGTGAGCAACACAGCCTTGGGCCCGGCAGCGCTCACGGTCTGCTAAGGGAGACAGACATTAAGAAAGCAGATGATCACACACAACTGTAACTACAGACTGAGGCCTTGACTGTGAGAGTGTGTACCCGGGACCAGGTCCAGCCCGCTGGCAGAGGGCTCAGAGAAGGCTCCTGACAGTTGAGCTGCAATGTTAAGTGTAGGAGGAAAACACACTCTAGAAGTGGAGCATTGCCAAGGCCCTACCGGGAGGCGGGAGGGACTTGGCACATTTCAGGAACTGAAGGAAGACCAAAGTGGCGGGAACCCAGAGAGAGACAGAGGCAGAAAGGTGAGACTGGGAGTGTCAGCAGGGGCTGGACCACGTTCAACCTGTGTGGGCTGCATTAAAGATGTGGGTATTTAGATGGAAGCAAAGGAAAACCGCGGAAAGGTCTTACGCAGGGGAGGTTTATGTAAGGAGAGGAGAAAGCACTGGCAAGCGTAGAGTGGACAGTGTTGTAGGGATCTGGACTGGGTAGTGGTGGAGATAGAGAGAAGACTGATTCAGGAATGTTTAGGAAGGAAAATTAAGAGAACAAGATGACCAAGGGTTCTAGCTCAGGAGACTGGCCAGAGAGTAGCAAGGCAAGTACAAGATCCAGAGGGTAGTACCAGTATCTCTTCTACCCCACCAATGTCCATGGGGTGTTCCATGAACACCTACTTCTCTCGGCTCCTGCTTCAGTTTGCCCGTCACCTACTTTGCATCATCAGGCAGAAATAAGTGGTTGACAGCCCATAAGTGCCAGAGGGGCACAGTCCTAATGCCACGGACTCATAGCTTTAGAACTGTCTCACCACAACATAGGGACACACACACACACACACACACACACACACACACACACACATCTACCAGAGTCTGAATGCTCTGGATGGCAAAACCACTCACCCACGATGGTGGAGAATCTCCGGGTGGGCTCCTTCCCAGTCACCAGTTTGTACAGTTCTGGGTAATAAAATTCCAGGCTCTCCAAGAAGACCACATAGCCCCTTTGGCCCTTGGTATGTAGAATGTCTAGTAATCGGCCTAGGGGAAAAGCCAAGTCACTCAGTGAGAAGAAGAGGACATGACTGATTAAATGCAAGTCTCCATGTCCAATCTTATCCTGGACTCTAGGAAGACAGATTCTGTCACCACATTCTGTCACTCCTGAGTTGTATCTTGGAGTCCAGATAATGTAAATCAAAGTGCCGGGCTCGCAACAGGGATTCAGTGGGTGTGAGTTCCCTTTTTCTAAGAAATTGGTAGAACCAGGATAAATGGAATTGCAGCCTCGGGAAACCAACAGTTTCAAAGAGCTTCCCAGTTGACCAGGATTAAAAGGAACCATATAGGCATCAGCTCTTATGTGATTGAAGGAAGTTGGAAGTACAATAGCAATTACAGAATAACACGTGTTTCTCTGGGATTTAGAGCAGAAAGACAAACATTTGTGTGGGGAGCGAGGAGAAGTTACAGGAAGCAGGCATAGCTCCCTGTCTTCTTTGGGATTATCACATACTCTGGAAACATCTTTAACCTAAACGTAATTTGCCCAGCAGTTTTCAGTTTCCACCCTACTGGATCCACTTATTGTTTACATTTCTTGGCCCTTCCTTAAACAATTTATTTTCAGTTGTTTCTTCCCTTGAGGTCCTAAAACTACCTTTTCCGTAGGATAGACATAACAAGTAAGTTTCATCTTGTGTCAACGGATTGCTTGGCGGAGCTGCCTGGAGCACTGTGTTGAGAAGGCGTCTAAAGTTATATCCAAGCTCAGGAGGAAAGCATGCTGTGATTAGTGATTTCTGTCATGTAAGCAAAAGAGAGTCACAGCGTATGAGCTACTTATCAGCAGTCACATGCGGGAAGGTGATTTTCAAACCTTTTAAACCAGGAGCCACAGAAATATATTTTACACTGTGTGACCTTGTGCCCACACACAAAGACAAATACACAGACATATATATACATATATATATATACACACACACATACATATATAAACCCAGAACAAGTTTCACAAACCACTCTTATTAGGGTGAATGAATGTGATAAAATGTCATGGACACTAACTAGGCAGTCTAGAAAAGTCTATGGACCCCTTCTCAGAATAATACTTTTTTTCCTCCTTTTTTTAATTAAAATTTATTGGGGTGACAATGATAGAGTAATACTTTTAAACAGATAAAATGCATTGGATTACAACAAGAAACAATTACAATAAAATACAGCGATCAGATGTTCAAGTTATGACTCAGTAATGTGCTCCTCTATTGATGCATTAAATAACACAATGTCACGACAGGTCTAATAAGTACTACAATTTCAAGGGAGAGATGAGTGTAAATGATATTTGGGGAGATCCGTAACAGCTGTAATGTGATGTAATGTGATATGAAGACGCCTGTAAGTTTTCCTGGCGACAAAGTCACAGGTGTTGCTACTCGTTACTGTCATTTGGTGCCTACCTACATTCATCATTGAAGGGGATACGAAGGCTCAGTTAGGTGAGAGAAATAACCGTAATCCCCCCACCCAAGTTCGGGACCCTCTGAGTTCCATACTTAGCTTGGTGGGGGCACAGGGGTGGGCAGAGGTCTGTCTGTGGACCCCAACAGAAAAACTCACGACGTCCAGACCCGTCGTGTGGGTACAGCTGCCTGGAGGTGAAGGGCATTTCCTGCAGCTGCCACCAGGGAACCGCGTGCCCCGCCCCTAGGGGCCCCGCTGGGTACCCACCTGCCCGGTTGATCTTGGATGGCAGCATGGGTGCATTGAGTACTTCGTCCTCATCTTGCTCGTCGATGACCTTGCACTGGCGCAGGTAGGGGGTGAGCTTGGCAGGGTTGATGTAGCGGCTGAGCATGTGCCGGTTACATTCCACGTTCTCCCACAGGGCGTCCTCCTCGTCCTTCAGGGTCTCCATGTAGTCATCCATCTTGGGCCCTCCCCCTCTCAGACAGAAACCCCAACAAGGTCAACAGCAGGGCGTCACTGGGCAGCCCTGTCCAGTGCTTCCGAGTGCTCTCTAGGGTACAGGAAGTTGGAGAAGTACAGGGAAGTCTGGATGTGTTTTACCTACTTAAGAAAGGAGGGCACAGGAATACGGGGATGTATGGGGGGAGAGGGGACAGGTTGCAGCTGGAGAGCCTTTCCATCCCAGTTTGTACATCTCACTAAGGACGTACCTTTCCCAAAACAATACATACTACGATTTTTGGTTTTACAACGTCACATAAATGGTGTCATACCATATGCTTCCTTGTTTCCGTTTAAAACTTGCTTTTTACTCTCTACATTTTTTGAGATTTATTTACGTTGATACATAGAAATCTAGTGTGTCCATTTTTAAACAGCTTTAATGAGATATAATTCATGGACTATACAATTTACCTTTTTAAAGTGTACAATTCAAAGGTTTTCAATATATTTACAGTTGTGCAACTATCATCACGATTAGTTTTAGAACATTTTCATCAACCCCAAAGAAACTCCACATCGCTTAGCAGTCTCTCCCATTTCCCTCCAATACATGCCCCTCCCCCACCCCAGGCAACCACTCATCTACCTCTGTGTCTACAGATTTGCCTGCTTTGGACATTTCATGTACAGCAGGCCCTTGAAAAATGTAGTTTCATTCAATTGTCCGTATTAACAATCTCTGAACTTCAATTGCCTTGTTCATCTTTAACTGCTGAACACATTATCCCATTGGAAGGATATACCAAAATTTCTTCTCCATTTCCCTACTGATGGATATTTAATGTCCCCCCAAGTGTTTACTTGACCATTTAGAACTATTTGCAAGAGGGAAAAAATGGAAACAACCTAAATATTCGTCAGCAGATATTCCAGGACCCTTTTATACCACAGCATAGAGCACAGGTGTGGTGACATGAAAACATCCCAAGACACATTGTTTTTCAAAAGAGTAAATTTCAGAAGACATGCACGCAGTATACATAATAAAAAAAGTTTGGGTCTTTGTCCCAGGCTCCTGGCACAGAGCTCTTAGAACTCTTGGACTCCTGTGTGGTGAGAGTGTATCTTTTGTATGGTAACAAGATGACTAGTTGATAAAGGCCCCTAGGGAGCCACACGGGTCTTTCTATTAAACAGCAGGGAACACCAGATCAAGGCTCTCGGGCCAGGCCCTCCAGGTGGGCCATTTTGTCACCTCTTTTCCGGGACAAGGAGACTACCTGCCTGTGGACAAACTCCGCGGCAGCTTCTGGTCTCAGCCCCTTACTCAGTCACTGGAAACATTTATCGTGTGGCTCCCTATGGCTGTTTCCGTGAAGCTCAAAGTCCTGATCTTGATCCCCAAGGCGCTGTGTGGTTTGCCTCCTGCCCGCCCTCCTGGTCTCATCCTGACGGTGTCCCATACACGCTGGCCTCTCTCATTTTCCACAAACTCCTGCTTGCTTCAGAGCCTGCTGCCTGCACTTCCCCTCACTGCCCCCCCGTCACGGCTCAGGTAACCTCCCCTTTATTGTTTGCTCTAAAGGAGATGACATGAGAAGTACCTGGCATGTGGCAGGCTCACGATGGCAGCTGCTCCCCTGTGATGGAGGTTTGACTTTACTCCTGCCTGGGGCTTGTCCCTCCTGGAGCCAGTCTCCTGAATCTGGAGTTGCGATGGCAGGGATCTGTCCAAGGAGAAAGAACATGACTTGGCACAGAGGTGGTCAGAGAGCGAGAGCAGCATTCAGGTATCAAAGTGATGCCGAGTGCATCTTTCCAGGTGACAGTGACGAGACGCACCTGCCCAGGAGCTGCTGGGAAGCAGGGCTTTTGTGCCAGCCTGTGGGCAGTCTGGAAGGTCGCACTGGCTGCAGGTTCTAAGACCCCTGGGAACAGAAGTTGGGGCACACGTGGCCTGGGGGTTGCTCATAGCGGGGGATGATCTCTCTATGCAGAATGGAGACCTTCTCATCAGCCACTAATTCATGAGGTCAAAAACAGCAACCACATTCCTGAGCCCAGATGAGTTCCCTTCACTGTGAGTTATGTCTTCAGCCCCCGGCTGGCCGTGGGTTTGGGCAGGAACATGCCACGGCACACTCTGTGATTTCCCCAAGGTGACATTTCTTATGGTGACTGACAAGGCTGTGGGAATGCCTGGCTGCTCTAGGAGCCTGACTGTGGATTTTATCGGGAAGGGCCAGTTCTCTTTCTGGAGAATGGGAGGCTAGGGAGAGGGAAAGGTGGGGCTCAAACTCTGAGAAGGTGAGAGGGGCCTGACTTCTGACAGCTGCCGGGGTCCCTGTGGTGGGGCCTCAGGCAGATGCTCCACAACTGCTCCACTTGGGAGTGATGGGGACCCTGGGAAGCCACTGCTTCATCAGCAACTTGCTTGGTTTTGGCTTTGAGGATTAATTACAGGTGACACCAGCTCTCTCAGAGCTGACAGAAGCTGTTCTTGTAGGGTGTCAGCTGGATTGGAGTGAGCTGTCACCGGCCCTGGGCCCCAGGGAAGTGGCAGTGACACGCTTCTCTGGAGGACACCGTCTCCTCGGTGTCCTCATGGCCTCCCTGCTCTGTAGCTGGGACAAGAGCAGTTGCACTGCTGTGGGCACCGCGGATGAGGGCTGGGGCATGACCTGCAGAGCCAAGTGCCAAGACCAGTAGGGCTGGCCACAGGCCAGCAAGCAGGGGCAACGGGGAATGAGCCTTTCCTGCGCTGGCGTTAGAAAGGAGAACATGTGTTTCTCTTATAATCAGAAAGTTTTTAAAACATTAATTGTGAGGGAGGGAAAACAGGTATGCATAGGTGAGGAGGGGGAAACCGAGGCATGGGACAACCAGTTGTGAGGGTGACCCACTATTTATGCCCTCAGAGGCCGGAGAAATGTATAGCGTAAGAGGTGTCTCAAGAGACTGACTTATGGGTAGAACATTCAACAGGCTGAAGCATCTCCCTTGATGCTTACAGACCATTGACTGTGTGCCTGGTACTTTGCTAAGCAGAACCCTATCTCAAGGTCTCTTTGAGATAGGTGCTATTATTATTATCATCATCGTCATCATCATCATCTTATATCATCGTCATCATTACCATCATCACCATCACCATCAGCATCATCATCGCTGTCTTACATCATCACCATCATCATCACCATCACCATCACCACCATCATCACCATCACCATCATCACTATCACCACCATCATCACCACCATCACCATCATCATCACCATCATCGTCATCACTGTCTTACATCACCACCATCATCATCATCATCATCATCATCACCATCATCACCATCACCATCATCATCACCATCATCGTCATCACTGTCTTACATCATCACCATCATCATCATCATCATCATCATCATCACCACTGTCTTATAGCCAAGGAAATCAAAGCTGGGAGAGGTCAAAGTCTTATAATTAGCATGGGAGGCAGGATTTGGACCCAAGGTTCTCTGACTTCCTCTTTTTTTTTTTTTATTAATTTTATTGGGGTGACAATTGTTAGTAAATTTACATAGATTTCAGGTGTACAATTCTGTATTATATCGTCTATAAATCCCATTGTGTGTTCACCACCCAGAGTCAGTTCTCCTTCCATCACCATATATTTGATCCCCTTTACCCTCATCACCCACCCCCCACCCCCTTACCCTCTGGTAACCACTAAATTATTGTCTGTGTCTATGAGTTTTTGTTTCTCATTTGTTTGTCTTGTTCTTTTTGGTTTATATACCACATATCAGTGAAATCATAGGGTTCTCTGCTTTTTCTGTCTGACTTATTTCACTTAGCATTATACTCTCAAGATCCATCCATGTTGTCACAAATGCTCCTATATCATCTTTCCTTAACGCCGAATAGTATTCCATTGTGTATATGTACCACAACTTCTTTATCCATTCATCTATCGAAGGACATTTTGGTTGTTTCCATGTCTTGGCCACCGTAAACAAAGCTGCAATGAACATTGGCGTACACGTGTCTCTATAGAGAAATGCTTTTATATTTTTGGGGTAGATACCCAGGAGCGCGATTGCTGGGTCATATGGTAATTCTATTCGTAATTTCTTGAGGAACCTCCACACTGCCTTCCATAGCGGCTGCACCACTCTGACTTCCTCTTAATCACTACTATAAAGACCCTACAACTGCCTTTTTTTTTCAGGTTTACCATTTAAATGACACTAACCAGAAAGTATACATACAAAAGCTCCGTGAAACATCACTTGAACACACAAGCTTAAGACAGAACCAAAAACAGGTTCTAAGATGGCAGATATTGGCTCAGGGTTAAAAAAAGAACAACTACTGCTTCTCAGAAAAGGCATCAATTGCTTGGTGAGTTAGTCATTAGTGTAGTTCAAGCCCCATTTCAACCCCACAGCGAAGCCCACTAGAGAAGCACTCGTACACACTGCCTGTGTTGCTCCCACTTAAGAATAAAGACAGCCAAGGATCATGTGATGTTTGAGGAATGGCTCCACATGGAAGGAAGAGATCAGAGGAGATAAAGTAAGACAAAGAATCCAGGAAGCAGACAATGCACAGAATAAGATAAAACTTTAAAAAAACACTATTTGATAATTAAAATCCATTAAGACATAAAATAATGTATCCATAAAACAATAGTAAGATGCTATAAAAAGGGAACAAAGAATGAGTTCTTGGCAATTCAAATAAGGTAGCAGGAATTCATAATTAATAAAAGGTTTGGAAGATGAAGTTGAAGAAGTCTCCCAAAAATTTAATAAAAAGAGAAGGAAGATAAGAAGAGAGAGGGATGAGATCTACTCAGACGGTCTAATGTCCAATAAATAGAAATCCTAGGAAGAGATTACAGAGGTTATATTTCCTTTGTTGTATATCTTTTGAGGATATAATATAAATTATGGGATGAAATTATCAGAGAAATAATATTAGACGATTCTCCAAATGTAAGAACACGAGCCTTCAGATTTAAAGAGACTTTGAACATTCAGTACAATCAGTGGAAAAGAACCTACGCAAAGCATCATTATGAAGTTTCAGGTCACCAGGGAATAACAGAAGACCCTAAAAGCTTCCAGAAAGAAAATATCAGGTCATCTGCAAAGGATGGGAAGCGAGCTTGGCCTCAGATCTTTCCCTAGCAACACTGGAAGCTGGGAGATAATAAAGCAGTACCTTCACATTTTTGACGGAAAATACTTTTAACCTAGAATTGTGAACCCACCCAAGCTATTACGTGTGAAAATAGAATACTATTTTCAGAAAGGCAAGGACTCTATACTCTTTCTTAGGAAGCTACTGGAGGACATACTCTAGTAAAATGAGGGAATAAAACAATAAAGAGGAAGGCATGCAGCCCAGAAAACAGAATCTAACTGGACAAAACACCAGGGAAAGGCCAAGGAGAGAGGGACGCAGCAAGAAGTAACTGCCAAGATTATGCTAGGACTATCGAGGGCCCATTGGGAGGCTGCCTGGAGGAAAACACTGAATGATTATCTGATATATTTGATAATTTAGGCAATGATATTGTTAAGCAAAGGACAGGTCTGAGAGTCAGATGGAGAAACAGTTAAGGACAGGTACATAGAGAGTTAGAAGTGGGTGCCTCTGGGATCAGGACCAGGGATATTGATGGCCAGGCTGGGAACTGATGTTTTTCTTTACATTTCACTGCTTTGCTCTGCATGACACACATATTATCTTGGTAAAACAATTAATTAAAAGAATAATACATGAGTGGGACAATTAAGTTCGCAAACTTTCCACTGTGCACTTACATGGTGGAAAGTTCATGAACTTTATTTGTCCGACCTTTGTGTGTCAATAGTTGGAAACAGGAATTCATAAAAGTATAAAGAACCAAACAGTTACCTCCCTTCTCTGCACACTTACCACGTTCTATCTTTTGTAATGGCTGTCATACGGCTCACACCTTCATAAACCAGAAGTGCTGTGTGTTGGGCACTTCAGAGATGTCACCTCCCTTCACCTTCATAGGAGTGTGATAAGATAGGTTTTAATGTTCCCATTTTATGATGAGAAGGCAGGATCAGAGAGTTATAATAAATAATGGGGTGAGATCCCACTAAGTGGTAGAGCAGAGATTCCAACTCGGCCCTCAGTGACTCCATGCCCTCTGATCTTAATTAAACTAGCAAATATCACCACTAACATTTATTAAGCATACATCTAATCTAACCAATTAGATTACCTGCATCCTGGGTGCCCTATCTTCCTCTTTACTGCTTCCTTCCCTCATTTTGCTGGAGCGTATTCTGTAACAGCTGTCTATGAAAGGTGCATGGTAGTTGCTGTAGGCAGACACCCTGTGGATTATCTCATGTAACACGACCAACCTATGAGGCAGCTACTACTATCACCCCCATTTTATAGAAGAGGAAACAGGTTCAGGGAGGTTCAGCGATCTGCCACACATGTGTCTCACCTCGGCCTCCTCCACAGAACTTAGCATGGGGCCTTACTCTTAGTAGGTGTTCAATATGTATTTGTTGGATGAATAAATAAAAATCAAATCCTGAATAAAATAAACAGTGAGGCTGCTGTTATTTCAAATCCAGAGAATGCCAAGCCCTTTGGAAATAAGTGTCCTTGTGGGACAGACACCTCTTCTCTTACGAGTTGCCCCAGGGCAAAAGCTCCGGAACCAGGAGGGGGTGAGTCAACAGCCAGTCAGATAAACTCACGTGTGGTTAATTGATTTGCCTGGATGATTGCAGTGAGTGGCTTCACTGAAAAGGAGGGTTTAATTATTCCAATGAAACCTTTACTTAATTGAAAGGACTTCTGGCAAAACAAGGGACAAAGATTATTTCAAAGAATGACCTACTGCCTGTGAGAAAGGACTGAAGAGACACTGGTCCTATCAGCTCCCAGCCGTGTACAGTGTTCACAGCCCTTTATGGAAAAGAACCAGAGTCATCCCTTCCTGTGCGTCTCCACCCCCACCCCGCCTCGTTCCCTTTCATTGCTACAAAAAGGGCACTTAGAGAAGCAGCTAAAAAATTCCCCCACAGGATTCTTCCTTGGATCCCACTTTTTAACCTCTGTCTATCTCAGCTCATTCAACTGAAATATTGAGATAATATTTCCCATCAATTAACATGTGTACAGCAATCAACGGAGCTTCACTGATACGTATTTTGAAAGCAGCAATTACCATTTTACATTCACAGCGGAGTGGCAGACACTGCCAGCTTCCGACCCAGTATCCATTCTTTCTGAGTTATTAACAGAGCCCGGGTTTTGCTGGGAGTGTTCCTGTGCCCATCTGAAAAACTATATGTCTCGCCTCCCTTGCAGCTAGAGGTGGCTATGTGACACGGTCCTGACCAATGAGATGTAAGTGGGAGTTCCTAGGTGAGACTTCTAGGAAGGCTGTTTGGCTGTAGGGCAGACTCAGGTGAGCAGAGCCTTTTATTTGTCTCTGCTTCCTACCTGGAACGTGGATGCAATGCTCTGAAGCAGAGCAGCTATCTTGTGAGCACGAGGACAAAGACCACACTTGAAGTATGGCTGCCTAGGTTGCTACAAGGGCTTTGAGTCCAAGCTAACCTGAGTCCACGACCCACGAGAAGAATTAAATCTCTAGTATAAAACTCTGATTTTGTTTCTACTACTGGCAGTTAGGAAAGCCATCCTAACAGATGCATGTGACAAATAAGATCCAAGCCGTCTAAGAAAGTCACCTTGGTCCCAGCCATAGACTTCTGAGCCCTACCATCTGAGCAGCTGCTGCCATATCTGTCTGTCCATTCCTGTTCCCACAGTGAGCAGGCGACCAATACAGACTGAGGCCTGCCCATGGATGGAGTGCTGCGGGGGACAGACAGACTGTGACTCCGAGGGGTTACAATGCCATGAGGAAATAAAGCATAGGCCAGGACATGGTACCTAACAGACGATACCATCATCTGTTTGCTTAGCCATTCCTGCCTTGTAGTGCACAGGTAGGACGATGCGTGTCACCTGCCCACCACTGTCCTGCCTCCAATCCTGGTCTGCACCTTCACTTGTCAGTCTCAGGTCACTTCTCCAGCTTCCACCTACCACATCCACTAGAATCTGTCTCTCCTCTTACTTAGCCCTCATTCTTCTACGTGCACCCAACCTTTGGCCATCTCCTGTAACAGCCGGGCTTCTCGGCCATCATCCCAGGCAGGCCCTGCCCACCAACCCCGGCTGTGTCCCCAGGCACCAGGCTACCTAGAATATTTATACCTGGAACTTCCCAAGGTGCTCCATCCACCTAATTTTAGGTGACCCAGGCAAAAGCCAATGGCTTCTGGGGAATAAAAATGCTCGACTTGCTATCTTTTAGGAAAAGAGGAAGCATTAGTAGGAAATCAGGATTCAGGGGTGTGTGTGGCGGGGTGAGGCATGGCACATTCAGCGAATCCAGGGCCCAAGGCCATGGCCACACCAACCCCTCCCAATTCCCAGGCCCTGCACACGTCCAAACTGATTCCCTAGTGGCTTCAACAAAAACCAAGGCAAAAAAGTCTGGAAGAGCATGCACCTCGTGTATCACCAAAGGAAACTGCTTTCCCTCTCCCAGCTCTCCTTTTTTACACTACTGCAGGAAAGCTTTTGAAAAAATCGTAATTAGGAATGACAGATTTAAATTGCCCTGAAATGGGTATCAATTTATCACATTGGCTCTTTCAGAGCATTTGCTCCGTCTGGATTCCAGAGCCATGCACACAACAAATTGACAGCTCAGATGGTCTCTGGGAGCCTTGGCTGCGCCACTGCCAAACCCCCATCCCAGAGTGGGTCCCCCTCTCACTCCTGTGCATTCCTGTGTCTGGACAGGGTCAAGTCCGGCCCTGACCGTATGAAATGCCCTCTCTCCTGGGACACCTTGGAAGCCTGGTCAACCAATGCCCCTTCCCCACGGGGCCTTGCGTCACTGAGACCACCAGCTGGCTGCAATTCAGGAGCTGTCTGCGCTTTCAAAGACAGACCGTCCGCTTCATGTGGCCCACGAAATTCCTTCTCACTGTCATATTCTTCAAAGTCTTGGCCACCGTTTTATTATCTGGGGTGGAAGAAACTCGGAGAACATCCATCGTCCCTCTTTGAATTCGTCATGTCAGTCCTGAGACTCGGTCTGCAACCGTGCTATCTAGTGTGCAGTGGGTTTTTAATGTTTGCTGAACTGCATGCTCTTATGACCCAAGGTTTGATGATAAGAACATCCCTTGTCACAGAACTGTATGCAGTAATCAGTCAACCAGGAAGAACTTAGGGAGCGCACGCAATGTGGGTGAGCCTGGGCTGGCCCTCTGTGATGTGTCCTCCGACCCCTCCTATCCTGTGCTCCTCAGCCTCATTTCCACACCCGCTGCGAAGTCCATGAGACGAGCGCTGTGTCACGCTCATTTGTGCAGCTCTCGCACACTGCCCAGCCCGCAGTGAGCTGTCCACACATCTGCCAAGTGAGCAAACACACAAATCCCCTCCCAGAGTCCAGCCTGGAGACCTGGGCCTTCTGCTGTGCAAAAGCAACCCCATAGTGGACAGACACAGAGCATGCGCGTTGGTGCATAAACTGCAGAAATTAAGTTGTTTCACAGGAGAGGTAGACAGAACACTTTCTGGTTTTGGGAATTGGAGAGAAAGCTTGGAACGGACAAAACTGGACATGGGACAGGCTCTGCATTAATGAGCAGAGTCCTGTGCAGGGAGGAGCCCAGCGGCCCAAGGAGCTTGTACGTGAAAAGGCTGGGCCCTTGCATTTCACAGAAAATGTCACCAGCGTCGTCAGACGAAAGCCCCACTCAGAGGGCTGCCAAGAACAAGAACTGGAAAGTTGTGCGGGTGCCACATTCCGACTTAAATCTTCCCTTTTCACCTTCTCATCTGGCTTGGCTGGCACTGGAATCCCATGGGAGCATGAGGAAGGTTCAAATGGCAGACCAGCTCAGGCCCGAGGCCTTTGGACGTCTATGGAGGAACGTCTGTGAAGTTTGGTGATGAGGATACTGCAGAGCAGACTAAGCAGGAGACTGGGACTCCATTCATTCATTCATTCATTCGTTCGTTCATTCATTCATTCACTCAGTCCTTTGATTCAACAACATTACTAGCTGTAAGATAAAGGAAGAAACTGACTATGAGAAGGTTCGTGAGAAAAAAAGACAAGGACAAGTGAGGAATTGAGGGTGTCCAGAGCAGAGTAACGGGGGCAGGGAGAGGGAACCCTGAAGCAACAAGGGTGGGGAAGCCTCGAGGGTTCACAGGAAGAAGAAAGAAGAGGTGAGGAAGACGAGACAACCTGGGGAAAAGGGAGAGGAAGGAAGGAGCAAGCCTGGGTGCCAGCCCCTGGGGCCATGCTTGAAAGGCGAGCCTTAGCTCAGAGAATGCCAATCAGAGGCGCAGGACAGCAACCTGCCAGGGGCACCCTGCGGCTCCCAGGAAGGAATCTCCAGGGCCCAGAGCTGGTCCCTGCAGCGTACCAAGTGTCCTTTGAGGCCTCGGCAGTGAGCTGCACACAGAGCGAGCACTGGCCTCGCCCTCCCTCAGTTATAAGACACGCCAAAAATACACTTAGAATCGACATGGCGATCAATTTAGAATGCATTTCCAGTGTGGGGCTGTCTATTTTATGAAATGTCGTGGGAATAGGTAAATGTGGTAACACTTCTAAACACATTTCCACGTGTCTGAAAATAACTCTGCCAACTATTTCAATCAACTAGAAGGTTAGTATCTAGGAAAATGCAGATTTTAGGTTTTCTTACTTGGGAGCAGGGTCGGAGTATTGGGGGTGGGGTGTTTCGCCTCCAGCTTTCCAATTCTCCCCTCGGCGTCCAAGGTCAACACCTACAGGGAGGCACGTCAGCGCAGCGGGAACGCCTGCGCAGCAGGCTGTAGGCCCTGTCCGAGCAGGGCGCCTAGCGCCTCTCTCTCCAAAGGCCTTCAGGTCTGGTGGAAACACGGGTGCAGGAAGCAGCAGACCCGAGTTTTATGCAGACCTCAGACTTCCTTATTTTACCCCAAGGTGCTCAGGCTTGAGGTCAGAAGTGTATTTTCTCATACATCAGGACACTGGGCAAATTTCCAGGCAGCAGAGAAAGGAAGAGTGAGGAGGTGTGGGGGCTGAAACGACTTTGTTAAGATGGGCTGTCCCTGGAGTCTGTCCGCTGTCGGGTTAGAGAGTTGGGGGCTGGGAGTCCATGTGTAGGGCACCTACACACAAGGAAGGTGGAGCTCCTGCCTCGAGAGGTTACAGTATGTTGGGCTTGTTGGTGTGAGGGGACATCGTTGCCTCAAGACAAGATAGGGGCTGTGGCAGATGGATCACGGGAATCTACTCGCATCAAACAAACAGAGTCAAACCAAAGACCCTTTGCCTAAAGAGACAAAATTGACGGCTTCTCTCTGTATTCTAGTGGAAAGGGCACGGTCCTGAGTTAAGAGTCCTGGGTTTGAGCTCCAGTTCTGCCACTTGCTGCTGTGTGGCCTTGGGCATGTGGCTTCACCTCTCTGAGCCCCACTGACAAGCAGCACTTACATCTCAGGGTGGTTCCTGTGTACATACGAGGCACTACATCAACGTCACTTAGTCCACCCCTTCAGAAGCCAGCGGCAAACTCGAGACAGAAGTGAGAAGTCTCTGCCTGCATGTCCTGTATAATTACCTCCACACCAAAAGGAATTCAGAGAAAAACTGAAAAGGTTTGGCCTCAACCCTTTTGTCTGGGCTTCGGGTTTACAACGCACCCTCCTGGTGTGATAACATCTCTGTCTGCCGACCATGTAGTTACGAACCTCTGGGCAGGAACCCAGCTCACATTTCCTCGTATGCCCTGTGGCCTCGCAAGACTCTTACACAAATAGGCGTTTAATATTTATAAAGTGATTGATTTCCAATGGATAAGCACCGGCTTTCTTCTCCTTGTTACAGTTTCCTCCCTTCAGCAGGCAAGACCATTATCTCCGCACGTGTGGTGAGAATTTTCACCATGACAGCCTGCTGACGGGATCATATGCCCTTCGTCTGTACCCAGCTGGTTTTGCTGTGCCTGCAATTTGGATCGGAGCTCCAATCTGTCTTGCTCTCTCGATCAGTCATGGACTCGAAGCCTAGAATACATGTCCCTGCCATCTCTGACCTGCAGGGACAGAGCCATCTTAACTGGGCGGAATGCACAACAGCCAGCTGTTCCTCCATTCTGCCGGAGGACACTTTCTCGGGCGGTGCCCCCAAACACCACACCCGTGTCCAGGCCCCGGCTGACTTCTGCGATGTGCCCTGCCGAGGGCACTGCCAGAATCTGAAGGCCTTTCTCATTCACAAGGAGGGTCCGTTCTAGCCACTGGTATCCTGGGGTCCAGTTTGTTTTGTGGATTCCTAATTCTGTGAAAACTGAAAACCCAACAGCAGCCAGAGTGCTTTGGAATAAGCCTCACATGACACTGCCTTGCTGTGTAAAGGGGAAGTCTCCAGAAACTTCACCGGCTCACCTTCAGGAGACACCTCCCTGGACCAGCAGGGTACAATGCCATGTGTGCTGTGGGTGTCTGAGGCGCAGTGGGCACTCACTCAACATCAGAGAAGGGGGACAGAATGAGTCAGGAACAGAACCCGCAACACGCGGAGGGCGGAGGCAGGCCGAGTCTAATAAAAAATTGCTGCTGCTCAGAAGAGCTGGAAAACCATGCTCCACAAATTCTGTGTGGCCGTGCCGAGGTGCTGTCACCTAATCTGGGAGAAGAGGAACAATCGCGATGCCGGTGATAGAAAACCGCAGGGTACAACAGTGATTGTTAGTGTTCAGCTGGGCAGGAAAATAAGAGGTGTCTCACTAGTCCTCAGGGGAGTGACAAATAGTGACAACCATCGCCCAGTCCTTCTGGGGCCAATGACCCAGTTTGTGGAAGTTCCAGACACCTATCTGCCCCATTTCCCCATCTTCTGCGTGTCCCGTGGAAACGTCACCACTCACTGGAGACATTTTTAGAAGAATAAAGCAGGGTGCCTACATCCGCTGCTCTCATTACCACGATTATTAGGTGGGCACAGAAGTGAAATTCAAACCACTTGGATTTTCCATCCTGGAGTGCTCTGCCAAAGAGATGGCAAGAGAATAAGTTCATTAAAATGCATTCATTAAGCACCCACTATGTTGGGAGCAAAATAGGTTTGTGCGTCCAATCAAACGGTAGGTTTCTGAGAGGGAGAGAGAGAAGGGGGAGGCCCGAGACATTGAAAGGGGCTCTTTAGTCATAATTAACTGCAAATAAACAGTTCTCTCATGGAACGGGCCCCCCTTTCCTACCACCCCGCCCACTACCCCACATTTCAATTAGCTCTGGGTTATTCTGGTCCCTATTACTTCAGCTCATCAAGGGTTGGCCAGAATTAATTGTAATAGTGTCCTCAGGAGCCGAGCCAGACGGCAGCTCGGGAAGGCTGGCCAGAGCGGCTCGTGTCTCCCACGTGCCCCGCCAATAGGCCACTCGGAGCCCGGTCTTCACAACAAGATGGAGCTGCTCTGTGGGGCGGGCAGGGGTGTCGGGTGGGGTGAGGGTGTTGGATGGGTGGGGGTGCCAGGCGGGGTGGGGGTGCCAGGCAGGCAGGGTGCCGGATGTGGTGGGGGTGCGGGGTGGGCAGGGTGACCGGTCACTTCAGGCATTTTTGCTGTATCACGGTGCCGAGCAAGGTGCCCACTGCTCCCAGCCCTCTGCCCAGCTTCCCTTCCCAGTCCTGGCAGCCCTGAACCCTCAGTGCCAGTGATCCTTAAATAAGCACATCTTATCCACACAAAGGAATACTATTCAGCCATAAAAAGGAATGAAGTTCTGATTCTCGCTGCAGCATGGATGAACCTTGAAGACATGATGCTAAGCGAGAGAAGCCAGACACAGACCACACATTTTACGACTCCATTTGTGTGACGTGTCCCCAACAGGTAAATCCATAGAGACAGAAAGCAGAATGGTGGTGGCCAGGGCCTGGGGGAGCCGGTAACCACTAGTGGGCAGCAGGTGTATGATGGGGTGACGAAACGCTGTGGAACCAGAGGTGGTGGTGGCACGATGCTGAGAATGTGCTCAATGTACTGAACTGTTCACGTTAAAATGGGGAATTTCACCTGGATCAATAAAACAAAACAAATGAAAACAACTACGTTTTCCTGAGCACATGTGTGGTGCCCGGTCCTCAGCCAGCGCAGACCCCCGTCCCTAAAGAGCCCTGCTGGGAAGCCACCACCAACTCTAAGAAGAAACGAGCAAGGCCTAGGGAGACGATATCCCGGGGTGAGGCTTGATTTGAGCCCCATGTGGCAGGTACACGCACGTCACCATGTCACTCCAGTGGCTTTCACACCTGAGGTTCTGGAACCTGTGGGAGCCAGGAGAGTGACTTTTGCGTCCTACGGTGTCACGGAAACAGCTGGAGAGAGGCAGAGGCAGCAAACGAAGGTGGTGCGAGGGGTAGGAGAGAGGATGAGGACAGAAAAGGGAACAGAAACTCAGAGCTTTTTTTAGTGCCCACAGGTGCGTGGCTGAGAAAAGGGAAGAGAAATGAAGCAAGAGGCAGCACACGGAGGGAAGATGGCGGGGGTGGTGAGCGCTGGGCGCAGGGCTGTGAGAGGAAGAGTGGGCCTGGACGGGGGGCTGGACAGTGTCAGCGTCCTGTCAGCCATCCTCCTCCTGCGAGCCCGGACCATACGCATCTTTCACACAAACTTGAGAAATTTCCTGTAGGCCGGCTCACCTGTTTGAAAGCCGTGAGAGAGCTTGAAATGTAAAAATACAGCGACTCATATTTTCCACGTAACTGAGATAAAGGAGTCAGGAGGAGTTGTCGCAAAACATCTCAAAACACAACACTGATTTTCCTTCTAAGGAGAGAGTTCTGTAGCTGGCCTCTCTTTTAGTGATCTGTTGTGTAAAAGTGTCTTTAAATGAATTTGTCGGGGTTGCAGGCTGGTGGGTGTTTCTTTTCACTTTCTCTATTACCACGCACCAGCAATACAAGATCGGGTTTTTCAGATGGTGTTGGAGGCTTCCTACACATTTGTGATGGAAATACTTTAACAAGTCTCTGAAGTTAACAGTGAATGGAAGTAGGGAATCTTTAAGCTCAGAGATAATGTCTGGCTTCTTGCCACGGAAATGAAAGCTTGTAAATCAGAGGCACACCGGAAAGCCTTTTTGGGGGGTGGTGTTGCCAAATGATAACAACAGCCAGTGATTACATGAGGCACCAGGACGCCGGACAGCAGAGACCGAGGCTGTTAGGAACAACCAGCTGCTTTTACGGTCCTTTATCTCTGCTGCCTGCGTGCCAGGAGCTCTGTAAGAAGCCAGGCTCGAAGGCTGGCCACCCAGCGTCACACAAGCATATTGTAGGCCAGGCTGGGGCTTCATTGGGCGGGTGGTGAAATTTCTGCATTGAGGGATGTTATCTGCGGGGTGACTTTCAGATATCATGAATTTATCACTCATTTCTCATCGTAAAGGAAGCCTCTAAGCCCCAGGCGACTTCCTCAAACCAGTGACATCAGTTTGACCCCTGAAAAGTAGACTAAGTCTCTAGTCAGCAAAAGCCCCCTGGAGCGGGGAGTAGGGGCTGCAAAAGTTTCTTCGAGCCTACGGGACTTCATGGCTTCCTGAAACATTTCATTAGGAAACCAGGAACCTTCAATGATGCCTCCAAGAGGTCCTGGGCAGGGAGGTGAGCTTCCCTGGTCCTTCTGCCCCCCTTGGCCAGCCTTTCCCCCTAGAATTGTGGATCAAGGTCTCCCTCCTGGTTCGGCTATGAAGTGACTCCTTCTCATTCCATTTTGCTGGTGGCCGGGGCTGGGCCTCGGTGAGCCTTCGGGTTCACTCTGTATGCATTTCTCCGTATGCAAAGAAAGAAGCCTGAATGTCACACAACAGGCTTCTTTCTTTGCATACGGAGTCTTAATAAACCTCCGAGGAACTGATGGAAAAGGGCTCCCCAGGAAGGGCGGGAATCCAGAGAGGCCAAGGCTGGGGGCTCCAGGTTAAGGCAAGGGCCTGTCTTCTGGAAACACACACTGCACGCACGTCCTCTCCACCCCACGGGAGCTGTGGTATCTCACAGCTTCACCAAGAACATGATCTGTCACGCACGCAGCCCACTTCTCAGCCCTCTGCACCGTCCTGCATCAGGATAAAGTCAGAGAAACCCAGCACATCACAATGGAGCGCTCTGCCTGCCCAGAGCAGTCACCAGGCACATGTCGAGAGCCCTCTGTGGCTCAGGTCTAATGCCCTGTGCCATCGAAGCTGCAGCGTGCAAAGCTGCCCAGCACCAGCTGCTGAGGGGCCACAGGTTAAGAAAAGAGATGAACAGGAACATGCATGAAGCCATTAGAGCACAGTGTGGACGCGATACAGAGAAACAGCTGGGGCCACACAGTGGCCCCTGATCTGCTGCAGAACATTCTCTGGGAACAAGAGTGGGGCTCCACTCGCTCTGCTCCGGAGCAAAGGGATAAGCCAGGTGAGAAGTGTACTCACATGTCTGCAAACTAGCTCGTCCTGGGGGGGGTCTATCCGGGGTCCTCTCAAAACCCTCTCCTCCAGCGCGTTGCCAGCCAGGCCCCCAGAAAACGCTGATGCTGCAGCCTCTCCCGGAAGCCCACACACACCCCACAGAAGCCACCTCTATTTTTAGCAGGGGCAGAAGTGGGGGCTGGGGTGGGCTGCCATACTTCCCTTTTTATTTTTGTTCTGAGCAGAGTCTGTGGGTGACTTTCCATGGGGCGGGGGCTGGGAGAAGAGAAGGGGCTGTGCTCCCCGGAAGGCATGTCAGGTGGGAGCTGTAGAGAACTGGGGGCCATGTCTGTCCCGGGGTGGGGGGCAAAAGGGGAGAGAGGAATGGGCAGGCTCCAGGCATCACCCCAGATCTGCCTGTCCTGCTGGCCTGCCACTATGACGGACGTCACCCAGGAGACCACAGTCCCCTGACTGAACTGCATCAAGGAGGACGATGGTTGGCAGGAAGTGCAGGACCTAGAACATTCCTGGAAGATGCTTCCAAAAGTCTCACACTGTGCTGCCCAGAGCCCATCACACCACCATGTGCTTCTCTTCCCAACATCTCGGACTCCCCGGTCTGCAGCAGAGACCTGAACACCCCATTCCCCTGGCAGGCCTGCAGTGTAGATGCTTGGTGCAACTATCAGGCAGAGAGACTGAGCAGTGGGTGGGTGCATGGAGCTTCCCGCACACAGAGGGGATCCACAAAGGTTAGCCCCGCCCCCTTTCCTAGAGGCCTGCCCGTCCCCTCCAGTCCTACACAGCCGGACACAAGTCTCACCCTATGCTCCACGCCTCTTCACACATTGGCCAAAGCCCAAGTCCTCTCGATTTCCCAGCCTGCATCGATTGTGAGGGAACTGACTGCTCCCTTTTCTTCTCTAAAGACAGTTTGGTCTGATCAGCAAGCTGCATGCACCACAATCATACAGTTCAATGAGTATGGAAAAGAACACACTCCCGAGAGCAAGACCCGGTCAAGAACACAGCATGGCCACCACCTAGAAAGTTCCTTCCAGGCCCTTCCCATCCCGGGCCTTCACCCCCAAGGTGGCCGCTGAGGCAGTGAGTTCTATCAGTTTTGCCTTTTCTCGAACCTCAGACACCAGAAGGCACAGGAGCCCTCATTAGGGGCTGCCGGTTTCTTCACTGAGTGCTTGGCGGTGCGGCCGTCTGGTGTGTGTCAGCAGCTTGTTCCTTTTTGTTTCTCAGCCGTGTTCCATTGACATGCGGTCCACTTTGTTTATCGGCTCACCAGCTGGTGGACATTTGGGGTGTTCCCCAAATCCACTTAGTGGGACATTATTGCACAGTCTTTGCCTGTGTGTGCTGTCCTTTCTTTTGAGTGAACACCCGGGACAGGACTGCTGGGTCATCTATGCTTAACTTTGTAAGCAAGCGCCATGTGGCTTTCCGAAGTGGTCCCATCATTCCGTCCTCCACCTGAAGTGAGGCCAAGTCCAGTTCCCCCACATCCTCGTCAACACTTGGCCGTTAGGTTTTGCCATTTCAGGCCTTCTCCTCGCTGAGTAGTGACACTGTCCCGTCACACTGCACACCCCACACTCCCCACCTCACACCTAGGTCCTGCCTCTCCTTCCACCTGGGCCTCTTATCCTTTCACACGTTCCCACGTGTACTGGGTTCAATAGTGTCCCTCCAAACCCATGTCCACCTGGGATGTCAGAAAGTGACCTTATTTGGAAATAAGGTTTTTGTAGGTGTACCTTCAGAGGAAGCATGGCTCTGCCTGGATTCCTCCTTCATTTCAGACTTCCGGCCTCCACAAATGTGAGAAGAAACTGCTGCTGTTTTAAGTCAACCACCTTGTAGCAATTTGTTACGGCAGCTTCGGGAAACTCATACATACCCGGTAACAGCTCCAACCACGTTTCCCAGTCAAACTCCTACCAGCCACACTTCCTCCCACAGGAAGCCTTCCCTGACTGCCCTCACCTTACAGGTTTTCCTCTTCCCTGGGCACCTCCAGGCAGGACCCACATCGGCTAAGGGCAGGACACTGCAGCCACCACTGACCAGCTGGGTGACCTTGGGCAACATGTGAACTCTATTTCAATAAGAGGCTGGCAGGAAACAGACATCACATAGCTGGGTCCAGGAAGAGTGTAATAAAGGGACAATCTGCAAAGGAGTGGCTGGGAGTCCATAGGGAACAGTGCGGCCGCCTGGGGCTGTAACCACTGGAGTTCCCACCAAGAAATGGCAAAACCTAAAGGGGAGGAAGGGAGTGGACAGTGAAGCATGGAAACTCTGCACAGGAGCCAGCCTTCAGGAGAGGGGCATGGCCACCCCCAGAGGGGGCTGGGGGACTGAATGCCTGCCCCCGCCCCATCCTGTTCCCCCATGAATGGGGCTTATTCAGGGCAGCCTCTGGGCACAGCAGGTGGGGTGGGTCTGCAGGGTCCAGGGAGGTCTTCTAGCACATTCTCTGAGCCCTGGGTCTCTCCTCTGTCTGGTGGGGACAACAACAGTGTAACCTCGCAGGAGAGTGAGGATGAAGAGACGCTGCTGGCCGAGGAGAGGACAGCGTGGGGAGGGCCCCTGCCTCGCCCTGCTCAGCATGGCAGCCTCCTTCCTGAGGCCAGAAGGGGTTTCTGGCATCTCCTGGTTATCTTGCCAGGTCCTCCGCATTTACAATATAATTGCTGATTTGAGCTGAAATGAGGAGGAAGAATTGAGCCCGCCCCTGCCTCGGGGCCGGGGAGCAGCCTTAGAGGAATCCCTGGAAGACACAGCTCCTCAGGCTTCCTGCTTCTTGGCCTCTGATCTGAAAGCTGTCCCTTACAGGAGCGCCACACAGGGAAGCCCCGGGGAACCTCAGCTCCTTCAGTTTCGTTCTCCCAACAGCCCTGTGCTCTGGTTATGGTCAGGAAACCGAGGCGCAGAGAAGTCGTAGGATTTGCCCCAGCTCGCGTGGTGTCAGTCAGCTTGGGCTGCTGCGACCAAGTCCCACAGGCTGGCTGGTTTAAAGAACTGGCATTTATTTCTCTTAGTTTTAGAGGCTGAGTCTGATTCGGTGTCTGGTCGAGACCACTTTGCTGCATTCTCACGTGGCCTTCCTTGGTGCACGCTCCAGACGCGGAGAGCTCGGGTTTCTCCTCCTCTTCTCATGAGATCACTGATCCCACCCTGCGGGTTCCTCCCTCACGGCCTCATCTAACCAGAATCCCTCCTGAAGGCCACCTCCAAATACTGTCCCACTGGGGTCAGTGCTTCAACAAACGATTCTGGGGCACACGTGTTGGGCCCACAGCGTGTGCTGAGTGGCAGGAAGTGCTGACAGCCTGGCTGGCACAGGATGGAGAGAGCACTCGCCTCTGCTGCAGGGCCAGGGCCTCCCTCAGTTACCTGCTGTGCTGTGGGCACCGCTGGGACCTTGTCAACTGGGTGGCGGCTCCCTGAGCGAATCAGTCGGAGGGAGGTTCGGAGCGAAGATTCAGTTTTCCGCGATCAGAGCACGAGGCAATGGACTCTCAGAGCCGGGAGGGGTCTTAGATACCATTCCTCCACCCACATTGCTGTTGCACAGTTGAGGGAATACATGTGCCACGAGGTAAAACGCACGACTGGCTGAATCACAACTGCCCACGAATGGCCCAGGGCCTGCTGCCGGCAGTCACGGGCCCCTTGTGTGCACGCTCTCCTGTCGGTGTCAGACGGCCGCCCTGGAACAGGTCCTTCTGGCCTCCATGTTGCAGGAGAGGGTCTGGAAGTGGAGGCGTTGAACGCAGGGTCCTGGACGGAGCTTGGGGAGGAGCAGGGACTAATCCTGATCTTCTCACAGCCCTGTACAGATCCTTCCCTCGCCCCCACTTTTCCCTTCTTCCCACGGAACAAGCAGGCCCTTCCCAGCTTAAACAGGAGATCATATCAGGAAGCTGAACCGGCCAGCCGCAAGCTCAGGGGGTTGCCCAGTCCCGGGGGCTCCGGCCGCACTCGGCGGGAGGTGGGAGACCCACCAAGGCTGGAAGCCCCTTGCACCTCTGGGATTGTAAAACACTCCTTGTCGGAGAGACTGAAGGTACAATTTTCCGTGACTGCCTGAAGAGATCCCACTGGGCTTGTCATGGAGGGCACACAAGGGGTGACACCACCACTGAAGAGTAGGAGGAGACGAATCCTCCTGAGCAGTGCTGAGAAGAGGGGTCACTTGAGGCCATGGAGGAAAGGGTGCTGAGAAAGCCCCCGGGAAGCCGGCACTGGCTGTCACACGTGGAAGGAAGTGGCATCTAAGTGCTTCCTGCAGACACAGCCAATGAGGCTGGAGTCTGAAGTTGTGGGGAAAGGATGATTCTTCTGGTATGAAGAAGAAAAAGAACACAACCAGCTGGCTCTGCAGTAAGGTCAGCCCCACAGAAGCCTGGCAGCCCTGGGGAGGAAACACACCCCACGGGACTCGGGGCTTTGGTGTGTGAGGCCCGGCCCAGTCCCCGGCCCTTCCAAACGCGAGCGGGCCGGGGAGGAGCTCCTTGTCCGCTGCCGCTCCCAGGATGGCCAGGTCTGTCCTGCCGAAGCCCGAAACCAGCTCAGGACCAGGCCTGCCCAAGAACTCAGGATCCGACCTGCTCCCCGACGCTGTTTTATTTATCTCCGCTCTGAAATCCCAGCTCTAAACAGAGCAAGCCCTCGACTGCTGACTCAGCTGCTGGAGCCCAAACTCATAAAATCCTATTTCAAAAAGGTCCAATGATTTTATTTTCTGATCATAAATATGAAATTTAATTAGCAGCTTGCTGTTAATGAAGTCACAGTGGAAGCCAGCCCGGAGACGCAGAGAGGGGAGGACAATGGCCCAGCATAAAACAGCACCGCTGCCTGTTAACTCTTTCCTCTCCCCGCCCCTTGCTGTGTCCCCGCAAAGCCTGGATGGACAGCAGAGAGGTCTCCTTCAGCCTGGTAGGACGAGTGGACCCCTCACTCAGGCAGAGAATCGGATGTGAGTCACACGTCCCCTCCTCGGGTCTGTGGGAGGTGCCTGGGCACTCTGGCCAGGTCGGAGGCTGGCTCTGTCTTTCTCTACAACTCCCACTGTCCATGGCAGAAAGGAGGGATTAGGAAGAACCCAGAGTCTATGCAGAGAACCTGAAGGAAAAGCCACCAGTTACTCAGT
This sequence comes from Rhinolophus hipposideros, assembly GCF_964194185.1. NCBI lineage: Eukaryota > Metazoa > Chordata > Mammalia > Chiroptera > Rhinolophidae > Rhinolophus > Rhinolophus hipposideros. The sequence continues at coordinate 43,792,852 of NC_138069.1, read as the reverse complement.
TTGACAGCTGGACATCAGCGGGTGAACAATTCACGCTTCATGAAACACACCACACTCAACACCCACCCTGTTCCTCCAACTCCCCCTGGCCTCAGTTTCTCTAAGAGAGGACTCTATACAGTCTATAAACAGTTTCTCTATAAAGTAGGACTATTAATACCCACCCAGGGCTGGTGGCATCTAGACGCTGGTCAAAAGCACTTCTAAAGCACATCCCTGGATGACAGCAGGTGCTCAATTTGGGGACCTGTCATCGTCATCCTCCTCCTCGCATGAGTTCATGAGTGAAATCTAAAGTCCAGAACTCACTACGCTCTGAAGTTCTATCGAGGAGAAAGGGACTATTCCAAGCCTTATCCAACAAGCTGAAGTTAAACCTCATTCATTTCCTGAACAAGACAGGGAAAACCCAGCCCACGTGGTGGGTGGTGAACTAACGCTAATGTCACCTAGTGTGTTTCACTTTAGTATCTACAACGCACACGTGTATGGACAGTGAAAGGGTGTGTCCCCTGCATGTGCAGAGTCATGGTGGGCATACACCCTGCGTGGACATGGGTGCAGGTGTACTGACACCCCAAACATGAACAGCGGCTACACAGGGGAGCAGGCCCCGTGTCCTCCTATGGAGTCTGCAGCCTCAAACCTGAGACTTACTCGGTAGTCAAGACACCCAAATCACATTCTAGAAAAAGTTTCTGGCAGAAGGTAATAGAGTTTTGGAAGGTTGTTTCCTTTCTTTGAAATGGAAGTGTATTGCCAAGCTGCCGGCATTTGGGCTCCTGAACAAGCAGGAACAGCACACATTTTGGATCCTTGTGTCTCTGCATGGGATTCTCTTAGGGTCACAGCTGAGATTTCTGTGATGCTGGAGCCTAACCCCTCAGGTAGAACTGTCAGCCCCAACAGGTGCAACTGGCTTTGGGGATTCAGTGTGACGGGGGAACTAAGTTTGTGTGAAGCAAGCCCTTTCTCTCCCTTTGCTGGGTTTAGTGCTGTGGTCTGCCCTGTACTACAAGCATCAGCTGGCCGCCCTCATGTGGACCATCCCAATGGGAGCCCTGGCCCACACTCAGTTCCTCACTGATCACAGTGCTGTTTATGGCCCTTCAGGTCCCCGAGATCCCGGAATCAGAGCCTGCATTTTAACAAGCTCTCCAGTGGGGGTCACAGACCCTGAGCAGCTCTGCTGGGACTCAGGACTCGCTGTCGGCAGGCAGGCCTTGTTGACTTGCCTGCTCACGCCCCTCCTAAGTCCTCTAGAACCTAGGCTTGACACACGTGCCAGTCTCTACTGGCTTGCACTCTGCCTGGTCTTCGATGGCATTTCTGCCCTCCCATGTTGGCTCCATACGCTCCAGAGTCCTCCGGGTCACTGAGCCCCAAGCGGGACCAGATCTTCATACTTCATCCCACATGGCCCTCACCTGGCTCTGCACTGGCCAGGAAGCCCAGGCGTTCAGACATGCTGTGACATTCTGGTGGCCCGTTGATTCCATACCTGTCACCTCCACCTGGAAGCAACTTCCAGGACTTGGGGCTTGCTGCCCACCGCCTACTTCTGCTTCACTCATCTCTCAATCTCTCAAGGTTTAAGGAAGAACACTGCTTGCTTGTAACTAGTCTTTTTGTAAACAAGGATTCTTTTGCAAAGTAAGGATTAAGCCCCACAACTATTTCTTAGGAAAATCTAGTATTTCATACAATATAGTAGGGTATGCTTGAAGTCTTACTTGGGCACAGGGTGCTTAATGAATCCTGATTACAATAAATCCTAAACCACTGGCAATCTTTTACAACACCCTCTTATCTGGCCTGGTGAATTCAGATGAGTTGTGAGGTACGTGGCAAGTAACACATGATGAATAACAGTGAAAACATTATAAAATGGGACAAGATATTTGAAACAGCTGTTTGTAGACACTGGACAACAGGTGGTTCAAGTCGACCTGATGGTGGGTAATTCACGAAGTGAGTCTCACGACCGCTCTGGCTTTCTGCCTGAATATACCGTATACAGGTGGGGCGGAGAGATGGAGCTCAAACAGAGCACAGCCGCCTCACCGAACTGAGGACACAGATCAGATCAGGCTGCTGAGCTCTGCCATTTGGGAGAGTGATACCAAGAGGAGGAAACTACAGGGAGAAAGCGTGTTTGGCTAAATACTAAAGAACATATGCACAGGTAAGACTCCACGAGCTTGGCGGGAGCCACCACCCAGGGGCTGTGAACTGAGAGGTTTCCAATGACACCCAGGACTGAGAGATGCGGGGTTGTGCCTAGCCAGACCACAGGGATCTCACTGCGATCCCTTTAGAGACCTAGAAAGCCCATACTTTGGGGGTAGGCTAGTCAAACTCCAGAAAAAAGACCACTCTAGGTGCACCTAACAAAGCTTCAAAATAAGTTTCAAAAGAATCAAGCCTATTCACACATTAATTAACTATTTGCCAGATCAAAACCTATAACTTACAAACATCAAAATCTAGCAACCCGCCATCCACAATGACCAGAATTCAGTAACATTTTACTAGACATGTATATAAGCCAATAAATTTGACTCATAACCAAGAGAAAAATGACTCAAGGAAAACAGACCCAGAAATTACAGAAAAGTTGGAATTTGCACAGGAAGACTTTAAAACAGCTATTATAAATATGTCAGATTTGAAAAAAATATGAACATAAAAAGGCAAAAGATATGAAACAAGAAATAACCAAAAGGAAATTCTAGAATGTACTAGAATATATGAATTTATATATAAAAATTAGACTGTATGAATTAAAAATTCATTAGATGGGTTAAATGACCATTTAAAATTTGCAGAAGAAAAAAACAGTGAATTGGGAAACAGGGCAATAAGAACAATACAACTAAGGCACAGAGGGCAACAGAAAGGTTGAAAAGAATGAAACAAAGAATCAGTGAATTGTGGGATGATATCAAGTGGTCTAACATTAATGTTATTAGAGTCCCAGTAGGAAAAGAGCAAGGGGAATTGTGGAAGAGAAGACTTTAAAGATATTTCCAAATTTGGTAAAAAATATCAACACACATATCCAAGAAATGCAATGAATTAAAAGCAAAATAAACAATAAAACCAAGCATAAGGTGTATCTTAAGCAAATTGCTGCAAATAAAAAGAGCAATCTTAAAAGCAGACAGAGAAAAAAGACACATTACATACAATGGAATAGTGACGAGAATCAGAGTTTATTTCTCATGAGAAACAATGCAAAGAAAAGGACAATGAAGTATATCTTTAAAGTGCTGAAACAAAACATCTAACTTGGAATTCTTTATCCAGTGAAATATCTTTCAAAAATAAGACAAAATAAAGGTCTTTTCTTTGATAAATGAAAAGCTGAAAAATATTTATCACCAGCAGACCGACAGTATAAGGAATATCAAAGAATATTCTTAGACTGAAGAAAAATGATACCAGATGGAAACTTGGATCTGCAGGGATTGAAGAGAGCCAAAAATGGTAGAAACGTGAGTAAATATAAAATATTTTTATTTGTAATTTCTTTAAAAGAGAATTGATAGCTGAGAGCAAAACTAAAAACAATCTATTGTGCAGTTTATAAAACATGTAGAAATTATATGATAATAATAACACAAGGGATGAGGGGGGTTAAATGAAAGTATATGTTGTAAGTCTTTATATGTGAAGTGATATAATGTGAATTCAAGATCGGCTGTGATTAAGTTAAAGATACATTTTTATAAACCATGGAGCAACTACACACACAAATAAAACAAAGCAGTGGGCTAACAAGTCAACAGAGATAAAACGGAATACCAAAAAGACCTTGATTCATCCAAAGGAAGGGAGGAAAGGAGGGCAGATGAGACAAAGAACAGATGGATCAAAGGGGAAACAAATGCTTAGATGGTAAACGTAACTTTTCAGTTAAAAGACAGAAGTTATCAGAGTGGATGGAAAGATGATTAAACAATATGCTGTTTCTCAGAGACACACTTTAAATATAAAGACACAGATCAGGCAAAAGTAAAAACATGGAAACACTATTCATAGAAACTTCCATAAATTCTTTCATAAAATAGAGGGAGAATACTTCTCACTTCATTTTATGTGGCCAACAGTAAGCTATTCCAAAACCAAAGACAACACAGGATAAGAAAAGTACAAACCAGTACTCCTCATGAACATAGATGCAAAAACCCTTAAATGTAATTTTAGCATAAAATTTCAGAAATGTATAGAAAGGATAATACATCATGACCAATCAATCAAGGCCAGTTTTTCCCCTCCTTTCATAAGATGTATTTATATATCGTGATTTAAGAGTACTTTCTGAAAAGTACTTCATATTTTTTAAATTGCCTTGTTTGTCTTCAACATTCTTAATTGTCATGGATTACACAGATATATGTGTAGGGGTATATTGTGTATATACATGTGGGTTGTGTTTTTTCCATTGCATGTATTGGTTCCATGGACATATGACCCCCCCCCCCAAGCTGTGGGAGTGATTGGCCAGGCCTTGTTTTTGTTCTTTTGAAGAACAGAGTGGTACATAGAAAATAAATCGCATTATAAATCTCTTTTAAAAAAAGAAAAAAAAAATCTCCACCTCTTATATTGTTTGATTGAAAAATTGGTTGATTCCAGGAATACAAGGTTGGTCCAACATTCAAATATCAAACAATATAATTAATCATGTAAATGGAGACTAAAGTAGAAAAAAATGATTATCTCAATACTTGCAGAAGTCATTTGGCAAAATTCAACACCCATTCTTTGAAAAACTCTCAGCAAACTAGAATAGAAAGGATTGAAATCATATGGTTTTCTGCTTTTTCTGTCTGACTTATTTCACTTAGCATTATACTCTCAAGATCCATCCATGTTGTCTCAAATGTTCCTATATCATCTTTTCTTATAGCCGAATAGTATTCCATTAACAACAAAAGAACAAGACAAACAAATGAGAAACAAAAACTCATAGACACAGACAATAGTTTAGTGGTTACCAGAGGGTAAGGGGGGGGAGTGGGGGCTGGGTGATGAGGGTAAGGGGGATCAAATATATGGTGATGGAAGGAGAACTGACTCTGGGTGGTGAACACACAATGGGATTTATGGATGATGCAATACAGAATTGTACACTTGAAATCTATGTAATTTCACTAACAAATGTCACCCCAATAAATTAAAAAAAAAAAGAAAGGATTGCCCCCAACCTGATAACTGCGCGGCTGATACTTTGTGATATTCACACTAATCACGTCTACTCAGCATTGTGCTGGGGGTTCTACATAGTGCCGCAGGCAAAGAAGAAAAAGAAATAAAGGGAATGAAATTGGAAAGGAAGAGGTGAACTGTCATTATCTGCAGACAACATGATTGTAAAAAAATCCAAAGGAACCCATAAAAAACCTACTAGAATTGATAATCACTACTAATAATCATTCACTAATTTAGCAAGGACACAGGACACAATGTCAAAATCTGACAATAACCCCCCCCAGTATAAAAAACACATAAAATACTTGGGATTTAATTATACTGAAAGATGTATCAAGTGTCTACACTGAAAACTACTAAACGTTGCTAAAAAAAAAAAATTAAAAGGAGCCCTAAATCAAATGGAGTGATACATCATCTTCCTGAACTGGAAGACTCTTCAATATTGTTAAGATGTGAGTTAGGTCCAAACTGACCTACGCCGCCAATCAGTTCCAATCAAACACCAAAAAGCTTTTTTGGCAGGCACAGTATGAACAAACCGATTCTAATAGTTATATAGGAAGGCAGGGGCTAGAGAGCGACAACAATTTTTGGAGAAAACAGAATAAAATTGGAAAAATATAATATATATTCATATATGTGTATTAATTATGTATTTGTTGTTATACATTTATATATATCTGGTCCACCTAGAAGCATCACTAACATCCATGGGTCCTGAGAAACTGAGAACACACCCCTGACACTTGTTAACGCTACAGGAAGGGGGTTAGGGGTGTGCGGGGAGAAGCTCACGTCCACAGATGGAGCCAAAGGTCGGGCCCTTGCCTTTTCTCCTGGAAGGAGTTTGGCTGTTTGCTTTCTCCACAGAGGAACTAACCTGCAGGTTTAGCTGCGGAACTGGTTCTCAGCAGCTCTGTCCCTAATGCACCCCACCAACCTACCCCTTCCCTTTCTCCAGGCTGCAGGAAACAGCTATTCCTCACTGAGGAAGTTCAAACGCCAGGGACCTGAGTGTGTGTGTGTGTACTTTCTGGAAAAGGAGGCCCTCAAAACGACACTGTTTATACACAAGAAAAGGGACAGTTAGAAGGTTGAACTGGAATGGGTTCTACACAAGAATGCCTTTGCCAGAGAGAAGCTCTGAAGTCTGCAAGAAAATGCAGACTTGTTAAAAATGCTCAGTCCCCCGTTGGTAACTGTCTTAGTCAGCTCAGGCTGCCATAACAGAACACCACAGGCTGGGGGCTTAAACAACAGACACTTATTTCCTCACAGTTCTGGAAGCTAGAAGTCCAAGATCAAGGTGTCAGCAGGGTTGGTTTCTGGTGAGGGCTCTCTCCCTGACTTGCAGACGGCTACTTTCTTGCTGTGGCCTCACATGGCCTTTTCTCTGTGCACACATCCCTGGTATGTCTTCCTCTTCTTACAAGGAGACTCATCCTATTGGCCCAGGGCCCCACTTTTATGACCTCACTTAACCTTAATCACCTGTTTAAAGGACCACCTCCAAATACAGTCACATTAGGGCTTAGGGTGTCAATGTACGAATGGGGGGGGCACGATTCAGTCCATAACAGTAATTAAGCCTGCCACTCCTTCCCCGTCATGACAGAACACATGAACCAAAATGGACATTTTTAAACAAAGGAGATCTCACTGATAGCACCCAAATGAACACAGCCCTTTGGGATGGTCTTTCCAACAGCCCTGCAATTACTCAACATATCTCATGGAACGTCCTCTGAATTGCTTTCAGTTTATAAATAACAGCCCCAAAGCTTGGAAAGGACTCCAATTCTTCTGTACGCAATGACTCCATCACTGGAAAAGGTAGCGTGCCCACACAGCAGCCACGCCAAAGCACCTGAGGTTTCCTGCCCACGTTTGCCCGCTGTGTCCTATGCTGGCATGGCCCCTCACGCCATGTCCACTTGGTGAGTCCCTCACGTCCCTCACGGCTCAGAGCACCACTCCCTCAGCTCCTTCCTCCACGATTCCCAATCCCTGACTCTGAGACTACCACTTGTCACATGGTTCCTCCACTCCACAATCTGCCCGTGAGGGAGGAGACCTGTCTTTTCACCAGTGGAACCAAGGCATCGTTACAGTAGGTGCGCGCCACATGTCTGACCTCATCTAAGAGCCGTTCTAGCCTCCCCTCACCCTGCCCAGACCCAAAGCAGCCACAGGCCCGTTTTGTCCCAGAGATCAATGAGAACCATCAGACCTACCGCCGCTCTCTGCATCTCTGTGCCTGAAACCTTTTCCCTGGAACTGTTAGGCTGCGCCTGTGTGTGATAAGCCAGAAGTGCTTATCTAATGTTGCTCAGGAATTGGTGAATAAATAATACCTGGTCCCCCCCACCTCCCCCAGCTCCTTGAGTGGGGTCATCCCTGGCATGTGCTTTGCCTGGTTACCAGAATGTCTCTACAGGATGAAGTCCCCAGCGCCCACAGGGGTGACAGGCTTAGGAACACACCCTTCTTGACTGGCTGCCTTCTCTTCCCCGTCCCACTTCCCCACTCTGTGGTCCTCAAACAACCTGCACTCAAATCCTTGTCTCATAGACAGCTTTTGAGGGAACCCAAATGAAGCCACAGTCTGGAATGGCAGACAGAGCTCCGGGCAGGTGAAACTGGGTTCTAATCCCAGCTTTGACAAAAGGCTTGTTGGGGCTACAGTGGCCTCCCTTATTCACGGGGACATGTGCCAAGACCCCCGGCGGATGCCTGAAACCGCGGATAGCACCAAACCCTGCATATACCGTGTGTTTTCCTACATGTGCACACCTGTAACGAAGTCTGATTTATAAACCAGGCACAGTAAGAGAACAACAATAACCAAGAATAAAATAGGCTCGTTATAAGCACGTCCTGTAAGGAGAACATGTAGTGGCTTCGGGGCCATTATGAAGTGAAATCAGGGTGACTCGAGTACAGCACTGTGATCGGGGACCACAGACCTGATAACGGACGAGTCCGAAGTAACCCACGGGCGGGAGTGTCTGCAGCGCGGAGACAGCGGCCGAAGGGATGAGTCACGTCTCGGGCAGCAGAGTGGGCGGGTGCAAGATATCATCGGTTACTGAGAACGGCGCGAAATTTAAACCTTAGGGATTGTTTATTTCTGGAATTCTCCATTTAATGTTTTTGGACTGCAGTTGACTGCATGGTAACTGAAACTGCGGAAAGCGAAACCACTGATAAGCCGGACAATGACATTTGGATTCCAACTAAACAACACACACAAAGGCCCCCATACGCTCCTCAAACTGTAACCAATGCCCAGGTAGGTGGACGTGTACCATTTCTCAGGGGTAAGAAAGCCAGGAAGCCCATGGGCTTCCGCAGCGCAGCCCGTGAGGGAGGGGGGCAAGGCCCAGGGCGGGTGTAGGGGAGCAGAACTAGGTGAAGTTTGGTGCCCGTCTTACTGTAGGCCTGTTCCAACCGAGCGATAGTTCTGAGACGATAAGGCCCGAGGCTGGACGTGGCTGTTGTCACCACCCCTGTTGTGGAAAACGAGCTTCCCACTGCTGAAACACCCCACACAGCAGCTCCTGGAGGCCCTCCCTGGGATCAGGACGAGGGTCTGGGCTCTGGGCACTCAGCTTACACTGTCAAAAGATGGGGTTATTTTTATTTCTATGCAGAGTCAAGCTGACAGGGTCTAGTGTTCCCCCAAGGAAAGACCAAGAGGGAAGTTCAAACTTGGGATTGTAGAGAGAACTCTGTGCTCTATGTTTAAATCCCAGTTCTTTTAAAGGCTACCTGCTGCAGTTTTAAAGCATGACTCCCAAATTCTGTCAGGCTTCTCATTGGTAAGTAGGGCCTATGGCTCCTCCCCTCAAATCTGTGTGACCACGTGATCTACAGAAAAAGGTGGCCTGTCTGTGTCCATGTCTGGACAACTCAGGCCTTAAAAACCGGGCAGTTTCCACTGCTTGTCTCTTGGGACACTCACCCTTAACACCCGGCTACCACACTGTGAGAAACCGACGCAGCCATGGGGAGGCCCACTGGAGTCCAGGTTCCCAGCACTCAGGCCCAGCTGAGCTCCCAGTCCACAGCCATCGTGGGAGAGGACCCTCCACCCTGGTGAGCCGCCCTAGCTGATGGCACGTGGGGTAGACACATGGGAGACGACCCTCCGCCCTGGTGAGCTGCCCTAGCTGATGGCACATGGGGTAGACAGATGGGAGAGGACCCTCTACCCCTGTGCTCTGCCCTAGGTGATGGCACATGGGAGAGGACCCTCTACCCCTGTGTGCCGCCCTAGCTGATGGCACATGGGGTAGACACATGGGAGAGGACCCTCCGCCATGGTGAGCTGCCCTAGCTGATGGCACATGGGGTAGACACATGGGAGAGGACCCTCCGCCATGGTGAGCTGCCCTAGCTGATGGCACATGGGGTAGACACATGGGAGAGGACCCTCCACCCCTGTGCGCCGCCCCTAGGTGATGGCACGTGGGGCAGACACACTTTTCCCGCCACGTTATGCCCAAACTGCAGATCCATGAGCTAAAGAAATTATCAGTGTTGTTCAATGTCATGAGGTTTGGGTGGTTTCCAGGCAACAACACTTAACCAGAACATCAACACTATGGCCTCGGGAAACACTTAGCTTGTCTGGATCTTGGCTTCCTCACCTGTGAACAGCAGGATTCAAAGACTTGCAGGGTACCTTTCAGCTCAAATACTCAACGTGCACGAATGTCCTCCCTGGCTTTATTATAACACAGAACACCCTTTGTCCATGTCACTAAAACTTCCCTATACGTACAAGAGCACTTTGTGCTGCTCAAACATCAGTGCCTGTTATCTCACTGGGGGTCTTGCTGAATGCAGATTCTAACGCGGGGGTCAGAGGCCGGGCCTGGGAATTTGCATTTTCACATGATGCTGGCCCACTGATGGCATTTTGAGTGACAAGGCCTCTGCCCCCCTTGTGCGTCACCAACAGCTGCCGTTAGTCATGGGACTAAACACGTAAAGGCAGTATCTCAACTAATCTTCATGACAACTCTCTGAGGAAAATTTTGGAATCAGTCACACTTGACAGACTGGAAGCCCAATATCTGGAGATGTCAGGTGACTTGTCTAAGGTCACAGTTAATGGGTGGTGTGGCCAGGATTTGAGTCTAGGTCAGCTCACAGGTGCTCATTCCCCTGCCGCCCTCTTCTGAACAGGTGACGTGAGTGCCACCTTTTTGGTTTTGTCTCTCCCCTTCGTGTCTGCAGCTAGCCAGCTGGGATGAAAATCTATCACGAGGACAGAAGTGAGGGCGCAGGCACACACCAGGAATAACGAAACAGACTTAACAAAGACAGAGGTGACTTTTTCAGGTTTCCTATCACCAGCCGTGATTAATTTACGGCTCTTTACATGCTAATGTTTTCCTGCCTTCTGCCAGTAATAAATAACCAATATGCTTTAATACCTAGTTATTATTCATCCCTTTCAAGTATTTGGATTTTGATTCTTTGCGGTTCAATCACATTGAATTTCTTTAACCAGGGCAGCTCCATTAAGAGTCCCTCCAAGGACATCCTGGCAGGGTGGTGACAATAATGGATAATGGGTGACAACAGAGAGTGGGGAGCTGTGACACGAAATACTAGCAGCCATGGGGAAAAGGGGGGGAAACCATAATAAAAAACACCACCGAGGTACATTTAAGTAACACTAGGGTTATGGCACAGCCCAATACAGCCAGGAAACGTACAGGGGTGCTGCCCGCCTGCACTGCAGTGAGCTGAGAAGGTCTCTCCACCCCTCACTGTGTATTCCAGAAAGTCACTTGCAGCTTTCTCCACCCCAACCTCCTCAGAGTGTCTGTCAAGCGACAGAGGCCCCGCCTACAAGCCAAAGCTGGTGAGAAGGCTCTTCTCCTTCTGAGGAAGCTGTCTCCCCTCCTAGGACTCCAGGACTGTCCATCTGGCACTCCATTCCATAGCTGGCAACTCGCCTCTTCTGGGCTGGCTGAGGAGTGGCTGTGACAAGCTCCCCTGTGCCCAGTGGCCGCGCCAAGAGTGCAAGCATCATTCCCACCAGCCTCTGTCTGTCGGCCCTCAGCCTGCTCCGGTTTGCCTGCTCCCTCCCCTGCAAGGACCACTTGGGGTGCTTCCGTGCAAGAAGCCCTTCCCCTTGGGCAGCGCTTCTTAATTTTACTGATCCACTTGGTATCCAGGACCATTTCCAGAATACCATTTTTAAATATGTGAAATAACATACAGAGGATCACAAAGGAACACCATTATATTGAAATACTTACCAAATATTTAAAGAACTGCGATAATCTAATATGTGTGCTTTCTCATTAATCAAATAATATCTAGCACTGGGGTCGAACAACTCCCCTGGTTTTGAAATAGGGATATGCAAACATCCCTATGTTGTATGTTGAGGTATTTGCAAAAATGAAAACATTTGTGATGTCTGTTGGTGACAGTTAAAAGTACCGCTGATACTACTGTGGCTTGTCACCTGCAATCACAATGGCAGGAAATCCTAAGTTTTCATTAGAGTTAGTGAGAATAAAGATGTAATTTGTTCCAAGTTCATGGCTAAGAAACCCTACCCTGAGGTCATACCCCTGCCATTTCCTTGCAAGCACTCGCAGAACCGCCTGTCTTCCCTGCAGGATCCCAGAGGTCAGGGACCCCATCTGTCTTATTCCTAGCGGCAACACGATGCCTGGCAAACCGCCCGGCGTCTCTGCAGATGCATGAGACACATGACGCGAATGAGTGACTTGGTGTGGCCTCAGTCTGCGTCTGTGCACGAGCTTCCGGATGGCTCACTGAGAAAGGCGGTTGTCAGGTTTGCCTCCGCGGATTTGTTCCATCTACACATATTTACACATTTATCTATTTTAATTGAGATCTAATTCACACGTGGTAAGGTTCACCATTCAGTGTGTTTCAGTATATTCACAAGGTTGTGTGACCACCACTAACATCTAATTCTAGAATGTTTCCATCACCCCCAAAGAAAGCCCGTACCCGCTAGCAGTCACGCTCCCTCCCCTCTCTCCCAGCCCCTGGCAACCATGCTTCGGCTTTCTGTCTCTATGGATTCCCTCTTTGGACATTTCAAATAAATGGAATCCTAGAATATGTGGCCTTCTGTGTCTGGCTTCCTCACTTGGCATCATGCCTTCACGGTCCCCCCACATTGCAGCAGCACACATGAGCACTTCACTCCTTTTCAGGCTGAATAATAATCCACTATGGGCAGAGACCACATTTTGCTTATTGATTCATCTGTTCATGGACACTTGGATTGTTAACAAATACTTATTTGGCACTGACATGTGCCTTCATGGAGGGTCCGTGCCCCTCACTCTGTCAGAAGAGCAGTCTGAGGCCAGACCCTTGGGTTGGGATGCCTCAGTTTCCCCAGTTGTACTTTGTAGGGTTATGGTGAGGCTTTAGAAAGTGACCACATGTGAAAGACTTAGCACAGTGCTTGGCACACAGTAAGTACTGGAGAGCAGAGCCAATGAAATATGCCCATTCCACAGGGGGGTTAGCGCTAGGACAGGAACAAACGCAAGGAGGAGAGGACACTTAAGACGCGTCAGTCCAGGAAGGCCTGTGTCCGTCTTTATTCAAGGCCCAAATGATAAGAGATCACTGGAGGGAAGCATCGGGGGACAGGGGTCTCGGCAGAGAGAACAGCGAACGTAAAGATATGGAGATGAAAGGCTTGTGGGAGTACAGGGCCAGCACTGTCCAGAGGGAAGAGGTCGGCCAGGAAACGAGACAATGGGCACATAGCGCTTAGCTCAGGCCTGCCCCAGGGAGACTCAGTTAGTATTTCCTATTAGCTGTACAGAATTCTGCCCGTAGGAGCCCAGAACCAAGTCTGGAGACACATCTGCTCTGTCAGCACATACTCTGAGCACCTACTGTGTGCCAGCACTTGGTTGGCACTGTTTACGGTGGTGGATACAATGGTGTGACCGCTGCCTTCATAGAGCTTACGGTCTGGTGGGGACGTCAGCATGAAATAAACAGGCATACTAACAAACCTACATCCAGAAATTGTGATAAGAGATTTGAAGGACATGCACCAAGTGTTAAGAGAGAGAGTGTCAAGGTGTGGGGTAGCTGCCCAGTGGACAAACTCAAAATGAGAGCAAGGACACGTAGGTCTCTAGGGTTAGAATTTCTTTCAAAGTGTGTTTAGTTTAGCCAAAAAAGTGTGAGGAGGGGGGCATGTGAGATGGTCAATTTGATTGGAAGCCTGGGTCACTGCAGCACTTCTCAGAGCCTTCATATGTGAACGTCACCGAGGGAGGTGCTGCACGCAGTCTTTCCCAAGTTGTCTGACCATGGAACTCTTGTGTACGAAGCAACTCACAGGACTAGTGTTCCGTGGCGTACACTTTGAGAAACACTCCACCACATGCGTCTATTGACCTAGAGAAGGACTCATGCACTCCAGGTCTTTCTGTGTCTATTCAGAAAATGGGAACTTGTCAGCAGCATCGGGCCATGCTCTCCCCAGGACAGCGCAGACAACCCGTGGCCAATTCTGACTTTTAAGTAAAAATGGCACCCTTCTGTCCTGGCGCCCCATTCACGATGGATAAGCTCAATGAATGAAATCACTGTGCATTCGGTTAGAGTTGGCTTGGTGTCTATTGATGAAGTGTGGGAAGGACCCAGTCACTCCAGCGACCCAGTTTCACTCTTCCTTTGTGTGGGGGTGACCCCTGCTATGGATCACCTCATTCATTTCACCTCAATTCTTGGGTAGAATTTCAGAGGATGGCATTTCCTGAGTCTACTCCCAAATTCTGGAATGGGGAGGAAGGTGGCGCCACGCTTGGTAAGGGAGCATGTGCAATGCCGAGGCCTGGGCTTGGGGCTTGACATAACCAGCGGCGTAACTTGGGCAAGGCATTCCTCCAGCTATGAAATCAAAAGGACAACATTCCCTCCGTTGTGATGTGGCGAGTTAGTATTTATAAAGCAAGTCTCCCACATCAGCATGAGTGTGTGCGCAAAACTATACATCCTCCCCCAGGATATCATATCACTCTCCGCCCCCAAGAAACTCATACTCCAGCTAGGGAGAAAAACCCACATTCCAGAGCAATCAGAAAACAGGAGGACAATTACATGCTAATCTGCTAGGATTAACAAACAGTACATCCTGATTTTAGCTTCTGACTAATTTTCTATGATAACCTTGAGGATAAGATAACAGAATTTGGGTTGATTGTTTTTCCTGACAGGTGAACTCACAAGTTGTTGAACAGCATTAACTGACGGGTACTGACAGCATCTCTATCTTTACAAATGTTTGTGGAATAAATAAATAAACCTTGGGCAAGGTCCAGTGGTGAAACCAAAGAGCTCATTTCTGGGCCCTGTATTGTTCAGCATTTTTGGCACTGATGTCAGTGAAGATATAAAGGAGAATCTTATCAGATCTGCAGATCCCACAAAGTTGGAAGAGATAGTTAATATGATAAATGCACTTATCATTATTCAAAGAGATTTGACAGGCAAGAATGTAAGGTCCAAACCACAGATGGAATTCAATAAAAATAGATGTAAAGTGCTGATTTTTGCCTTAAAAAAGTGTACAAGGACAGGATGGGTGAGAACTGGCAATGGCAGAGGCTTATGGGGGGGGGTAGAAGGAAAAAAAGAGAATAGAAAAAAAAGTACTGCACTTTTGATTAACTAAATCTTCAAAGTGACCTGGTACTGTAACAAAGGTATTTAAAAAATAATGTAAGATCGTATGAAGAACTGTAGATGATGCAATTCTCCCCTCTCTCCCATACCGAACCCAGTGGACAAGAAATTATGAGGAATCTTTCCATAAGACTGAAAGAGAAAACCTAAGGCCAAACAGCTGCAGAAAAGGCCAATTACAAGCTTGAAAGTGACACACACAGGAGTGGCCCTCAGGTGACAGTTAAAAGCCCCCTCCCCCCCGGAGCAGCCAGGCTGGCTGACCCTTTGCAAACCCCTCCCCCTCCCATGTGCAGGCAGCACATCACAGGATGTCTCCCCCAGGCGGGAGCTGTGACTGTGGACCTGGGGGTCAGAGAGGCAGGGCTGTACCTGGGCTGGGGGATGGGTGTCAGTAAGACCAGGAGGAACAGGAGGCCTCAGAACCACAACATACCTGAGAACATGTCTCTCACAAAAAGCCTGCAGTGAACAGGTGCAACTATGGCAGACAGGACACGGAAAATGTCCAATGTAGATACTATCCCCTCACCAAGAAACACCAGACATTTGAGGAAAGTCAACACTACGACAGAGAAACCACCATGTGCAACACACAGAACCTTCACCAGGGAAACTGTTTCCAGAGCTAGCAGAACAAGTCACCTGAACATGCATACTTAATGTCCTCAAAAAGATACAGGAGATATTGGTTTAGCCAACAGAGATTTAAAGCATCACTGAAACAAAACTGAGCAGGTGGACTGAATTTGCAGAATGGACAGAGCTCGTGACCAAATTACTGAGCTGGAAGATCGGACTGAGGAATTCTCCCAGCATCTAGGGAAAAAAGGGCTGGACAGAATGAAAGAAAAGTCAAGAGAAATGGGAAATAGATCCAGATGTTCCAACATTTCTCTTGCAGCTGGTCCTAAAGGAGAAAACAGAAAGGACTGACAGGAAGACAAATTCAAAGAAATTCTAGGAAAAGAATTTCCAGAACTGAAAAAAGGCAAGAGTCCTCAGCTTAAAAGGACACACAAAGTGCCAGGAAGATGAAGGAGAAAAGACCATTCACATTGTGTTGAAGTTTCAGAACACCAGCCTCACAAGGAAAAATCGTAAAGGTTGGCAGAGATATACCACCCACAAAGAAACAGAATCAGACAGATTGATTGGCAATACCAGATCCAAGAAGACAACAGGGGCAATTCTTCAAAATTCTAAGGAAAAATAATTTTTAAACTGAAATTCTATGTTCAGCTCAACAGTGACTCAACGGAAAAAAAGAGAAAAATAATTTCTTTTTTACATAGGCAAGAACTCAAAATGTTTACCATCCACAGATCGACAATGAAACAATCACCAAACAAACAATGTACATCAGTAAGGAGGGGAAAAATTCCAAGGAGAAGAAATGGGATATAAGAAACAATGGCACCTGCCAGCTCTCATCTGAATTGTGTCCCCCCAATTAACATGTTGACATCCCAACCCCCTGTACCGCAAGTGTATTTGAAGATAAAGTCTTTAAAGAGGTGATTAAATTAAAATGAGGCGGTTAGAATGGGGTCTTAATCAGGATGGAAAAACATATTCCATGCAAATAGTAACCAAAGAGAGCTGAAGCAGCTCTGTTAATATCAGACAAAACAGATTTTAAGTACAAGTTGTAATAAGAGACAAAGAAGGACAGTATATATTGATAAAAGGGTCAATCAATCGATTAAATATAACAATTACAAACATATATGCACCTAACAACAGAGCCCCCAAGATACATGAAGCAAAAATTGACAGAATTAAAAGGAGAAATAGCTCTACAATAATAGTTGGAGACTTCAATAACCCACTTTCAATAATGAAGAGAACAACTCGGCAGAGGATCAGTAAGAAACAGTGATGAGCAAACCATTACAGGAAAAAGAGAACAAAAAAACTCGATCAATTCTACAAAAGGCAGGAAGATAAACAAATTATGAGAAATAGAAAATCACGGGATAAATATTAAGACTAAGTCAAATGATTCATAAATTACAACAAATATAAAAGGGTGAACAAGAAAATAGAATTTAAGGGGAAGAACTTAAAAAGGGATGGAGATTTTTATGTTATGAAGGGGAACTATCAAGTACCATTTAATGTTTATGAGCCTCACAACACAGCTTTGAAGCACATAAAGCAAAACCGAGAGACATACAAGAAGAGATTGACAAAGACACTGTCATACTAAGAGATTTCACAAAGCCTCTAAGAAGGGGACAAATAAGTATGGTCACAAAGGATTCAAAGTAACTAACATGTTTGCTCTAGTGGATCTACAGAACTCTGTGCCCAACAAACGGGAGACAAACTGTTTTCAAATACACATGGAGATGTTACAAAAAGGACATTTCAAGCAATAATGCAAATCAGAAATAACATATGGCATATTTGGTGATGAAAATATAAAAATAAAAAAACTGCAAAATAACACCTCCAGAAATAATGTAAAAACATAAATTAAAAACTAAAAATTTTAAAGCAACAACAAGGAGACCAGAAACTGCTAGAACTAACGAGAGGTCAGTAAGGAGGCCAAACGGAAGGTCAATGTTATGTCTCTCCGGATGTTAAAACATATTATAAAACAATAGGCCACAGAGACACAGAAACAGATAATTAGATCAATGGACAAAAGTCGAATAAACAGCTCAATTATGTGTAGAAATTTAGTGCACGATTAGGGTGACATTTCAAATCAATGCAGAGAATAAAAGGAGTATTCAATAGCTGTTGGGATAATTTGCTAACAATTTGGAGAAAGTAATATTCTTATCTGGCCCCTTTGCAAAAATAACTGGAAGATAAATGACTTACAAATTAAATAATGAATTCCTAAAGTATTAGAAGAAACAACTTTTAAAACATGCTTATAACCCTGGGGCAGGGCAGGCCTTCCGAAACAAGGCATAATATGCTAGTGTCATTTGGGAACTATTTATGTATTTGAGTACACCCTAATTTAAAACTTGTGTTTGATGGGAAACAGGGCAACAGGTTAAAAGCGTAAGATATGGTTTAGGAACACACCTGTGATATATGAAATAAAGAATAATGCACAGAGCATGAGTAACAAAAAGACAAGGAACGTGGTAGAAAAGGAAAGAAGGAAAAGGAACCTCCAAGTCACAGAGGTTTGTGTGACTGACGAACATGAAATGATCGTTGGGCTCAGCAATAATCAAGAGAACAATTGAAACGCTGTGATTCCTCAGCTGTGAAACAGGACGGTGAAGGACTCCACCCCACAAGGTCGCTGTGGGGTTAAATGAGTCGGTACATACAAGCAGAGCTCTTGGAGAAGGGCCTAGAACATAGTCAGCTGTCCATTAGCAGCACTATCGCTATTATCTGCAGCATGTCTTAGCAATCAGAGTGGCAAACATTTTCAGTCTTGGTAATACAAAGTTTTGGCAAGGGTACAGGGAAAATAATACTCTCACACTGCCTTAGTGAGAATATAAATTGGTCCAGCTAATTTTGGCGGGCAATTTGGCAAAAGCGATTAACACATACAATGCACGTACCCTACACCTGAAAATTCCACGTTGGCACCTAACCTAGAGAAACAGTCACCTCTTTGTATAGGAGGCATGTGCAGATGAGAAAAACAAGGATTGGAAAGAATCCTACATGCCCATCAATAGGGGGCTGATCGCATTAAACACGGTGATTTTATACCATGGAAGAACTTGCAGGTGTTGATAAGAATGGGGTGGAGGTTCTACTAAGGTGGAAAGATCTCCAACATGTATGTTTCAGTAAAGAAAAGAAGTTGCAGAACAATAACTAGTGTATGAGGCCACAAATGAAAACACGGATTCCTGTAGCTACCTACTCGTACATATGCCTAGAACTCACATGAGCTACATACTCGTACATCTGTCTGGAAGGTGACACACGGCACTGAGAGAGCTGGTTCCTCCGGGGAGCACACCAGGATCGATGATATGCTTGTAAAGAGAGAAGGAGCTTTGTCTACATTCCTTGAAAATTTTAAAAGAACATTTTCATGTATGAATTTTTAGAACTAAAATAATAATAAAAAAAGAATAAATAAAATATAAAACAAACCCAAACACCAACGCAATCTTTGGCTACTTCCTAATAGTGAGAGCAGAGTGTCAGGTTCATACAAAGTAACGGCCCCACTGTGTGTGGGGCGGATCAGACAACATCTGGAATTCTGTGTCAATTGGAGCCTCATGCTTGAAGAAATACATCTGCAACCGGAGTACACTATGCAGGGGACATTTCCCAATTTGCCCAGGACAACCCTGGGGTATGCCAACTGCTGTGTACTTAACAGTGCCCTTCTGATGCTCAAGAGTTTCCTGGTTTGATTTAAAGGAGCTCCAAAAACACAAAAAGCAAAGACAAAACAAAAAAACTTGGATATAAATCTCCTTCAACAGCTTTAGGATCTATATACCGAACAAATGTGGATGAAAGAAATCAAAGAAGACCTAACTACATGGGGAGACATACAGTGTTCATGGATTTAAAAAACTCAGCATGGTAACGATGTAGGTTCACACCAAATGGGTCTATACACTTAACCCAATTCCAGTAAAAATCACAGCAGGATTTTTGATAAGAGACAAGCCTATTTTAAAATTTATATGGAAATGCAGACACTAGAATAGTCAAAACAATTCTGAAAACCTGGTTTTGAAACTACTATAAAGCAAAAGCCGTGAACAGAGGATGGTACTGGTGAAGGGACAGATATGTGGATCAAAGGAACAGAATAGAGAGTGCAGAGATAAACCCATAGAACTATGGCCAATTGATTTTTTTTGACAAAGGTTCAAAAGCTACTTAATAGAAGGAAAGTCTTCAATAAATTGTGATAGGATAACCGGATTCCCTATGCAAAACAATGAACTTCAACATATACCTTATACCTGGTATAAAAAGTAACTCAAAATTGATCATATATTTAAATATAAAACATAGAACGATAAAACTTTTTGAAGAAAATATTGAAAATATTTGCAACAATAGGTTAGACAAAGGATGTTTAGGCAAGACAGCAAAAGCTCATTAAAGGAAAAATGGACAAACTGGAATTCTTGAAAATTAAAACCTTTGTTCTGTAAAAGACGCTGGTAAAGGAGTACAAAGATGAGCTGCAGACTGGGGGAAAGTACCTGCATATCACCCATCTGACAAAGATGGATCAGGAATATAAAAATGACTCTCAAACGTTAGCACTTAGGAAACAAACAGCCCAATTTAAAGACGATCGAAGGACTGGAATAGACACTTGACCAAAAAGGACACGCGGGAGCTAAGTCAGCGCTTGAAACTCCACATAACACGGCCAGCCAGTAGGAAAAGGCACAGCAAACCCATGAGAGATAGCAGGGCACCCCTGTCCGCATCCTGAAAATAAAAAACATGGACGGCACCAAGCACAGGTGACGACGTGGAGCCACTGGAACTCTTCACACGTTACTGATGGGACAGCAAAATGGTACATACAAGCCACTCCGGAAAACTGTTTTGGCAGTTTCTTATAAAGTTACACATAAACTTACCCAGTAATCCCACCTCAGGTATTGACCCTAGAGAAATGAAGCCATACGTGCCCACAAAAAGTGGCACACCGATGCTTGTAATCAAAGTCTATGCACGATCCCCGGCCTGGGAACAACCCAAATGTCCGTCAGCAACGAGCCAGACGGCACAGCCCCATGGGACAGCACTTGGCGATGACAGAGACTACGCACCGACACAGTAACGTGGAGACATCCCAAGTCTCCCCAAGTAACGTGGAGGCCTCCAAGGCTCCACAGGTGTGGTTTCACTTATACTGTATTCTTGACAAGGGGAAAAGTGCGGTGTCAGACGTATCAGTGGTCGCCAGGGCCGGGGTGAGGAGGGGGCGCAGGAGCAGCTGGAGGGAGTTACTTGGGGTGATGGAGCTGTTTTGGACCCGGATTGTGTGGTGGTCACTTGAATCCATACATGCTCCAAAATTCTTAGACGTACGCACCAAAGGGGGTAATTTTCTGTATGTTAACTGAAACGCAAGAGTCCTGGTTCGGACAGTAACTATCCAGACCAGGTTGGTGATTAATATGAAAACCCAAACAACAGCAGTGCAGGGGACTGGGGTGGTAAAGACCAGCAACGCCTGACCCAGCCGTCGGCTGCTCTGTGCCCGGAGTGGCCCTAAGCACCTCACAGCCGCTATGGGACTCAGGCATATCTGGCAGATACCAGCAGTTGGCAGAAGACGAAGTGGAGCTCAGAGGCCTTGGCAGTGTGACCACCAGCACAGAGCTCCTCCTGGCAGAGGCCAGGCTGAAACCCAAGTGGAGCGGCTCCAAAGTCCCAAATCTTCACACCAAGCTATGCTGCTTCCTCACACCGCCATGGCTGGGCAGCGAAAGGCCGCAACAGGAAATGATAACGCCCCACGTGGCTGTGAACAAGGTAGGGGGGGCAGGAGGAAGGAGGCAGGGAGGGAAGGCCCACACCTCCTCCCACACCTGAACACCTGTCACGTGCGTACACACTCCACTGGCTTGGGTCCCTCCCCTCATCGCATGGCACCACTCAGACTCCAGGGGTCATCGGACGGTCACGGACAGGCCATGGGATTCCTGCCTCACCTGCAAGTTTGGACCGGATTACGTAGCTTAGCTCTAGAATCCATGATTTCCTCCTTTTTACTGAGGTGAAATCCACATGTCCTAAAACTAACCATTTTAAGTGTACAATCTAGTGGCACTGAAGTCATACGCAGCGTCCTGCATCCACCATTGTTACCTGGTTCCAAACTCATGCCCAGCAGTCACGTCCTCCCCCAGCCCCCGGCACCCGCCAGTCTGCGTTCTGTCTCCAAGGACGCGCCGCTCTGGTGTAAGGGGACAACATGTGGCCATTTGTGTCTGGCCCCTCTCGTGGCGCAGAATGGCTTCAAGCTTCTCCTCACTGGGACATGTGTCAGCACTTCACCCTCTCTGGCCCGATGACAGCCCAGTGTATGGATTTACCACATCAGCTTATGCATTCACCTGCTAATGTATATTTGGGTCGTTTCCACCTTTCAGCTCCTGTGAATAGCATTGTCGTGAACATCTGTGTACAAGGATTTGTCTGAACACCTGCTTTCAATTCTTTTGGGTGCTTACCTAGGAGTGGAATCGCTGGGTCACATGGTACCTCCATGTTTAACCTTTTGAGGACCTGCCAGGCTATTTTCCACGGTGGCTGCACTGTTTTACATTCCCACCATGATTTCTTCTTTAAAATGCAATAGAAATTCAGAGAAGCAGGCAGCAGTGCTGAGGAAAGCGGCCAGAAGAGGTGCTGTGGGGCGCGAAAGAGAGACTGCAGGCCCCGGGGACACGAGTAGGGCAGGCAGGCCTGGCAGGGAGGGCAGGGCCGGGAGCGAGAGCAGGTCGGGCCTGTCAGGTAACTGCTCGGCTGAGCGCATACATTAAGTCGTAGGAAGTTTACCTGATCGGCAGTGTGAGGGACCTTTAACACAGGCTGGCCTCTGCCCGGGGAAACCAATCCCCGACACCCATGCCCCTTTGCTGCCTAGTGGATAACGGAAAACCTTCAGTAAGAGGCGGGCGGAGGCCTGGTAGTGAGCTCATTCTTTTGTCCTGTCCCCTCGGTGGCAGAGGCAGGGCACTCAAAGCTGTCATCCATCTGCTTCCAACTGTCATAGAAGAGATGTGCTGGGGGCGGGGGGGGGGGGGGAGATACTGAATGAGAGTCCGCATGCAGCTGAACGGGCTCAGCCAGCTCCTGCTTCTCCTCGCTCTGACTTTAAAATGAACTCCGGAAGCTCCCACAGTAGGACGGGCAGAGCCAGTTCAGAAAGGACGAGCTCAGCACCACGACCACCAACCAGCTCACGCTCCGTAACAGTGGGAAGGTCAGTGGGGAACAGCAGGTGTGGCACGAACTTTAACTGCTCCTGCAGCCAATCCTTCAGCTCTGCTCTGGGGACCAAAAAGCCGCCCGTATGCTAGAGCCCCAGGACCCTGCACTGCAGCCAGCTGCAGTACCTAACGTCACACCCACTTTCTGGTGTCCAGGCAGAGCGCCCTTGGGCCTGTACACATGTGAGGCGGAGGGGGGGGGGGTCACATCAGAGAAGGGAGGGGTCTGCAGGACCCTGGGCTGCCATACAAAGTACCACAGTCTGGTCGGCTTAAGATTTAAGCTCATCTGATGACACTGTCACCCAGAGCCTGAGTTTGGCCAGCGAGGGCACTGTGGGGAGACCTCTGTGGGGAAGGCGTGTGGGACCAGCCTGGACTCACGTGGGGCACTCAGCAGGCCACGCTTAGGCTGAGATGTGTTATGACTCACAAGCAAATGAAATGCAAGGGGAGAGCCAGAGAGAGACAGCACGCCCCACTCCTCTCTGAGCAACACCAAACCAGGTCAAACCTTCAAAATCCTGGCAACCTGTTAGATTACCCCCAACTCTGAGAGCTTCGACTGAATCCAAGATCCCAGGAAAACAGGGCTCTGCGACTGGCACCACGAGTGCAGGCACCTGACTGTAAAATGACGTGGAACTTACACGCAATGCACAGAAATCTACTCTTTGCCCTCAAGGGCTGTTTCTGATTCTAGAATGTTCTCCCAGATTCAGGCTGGGAACTGCTGAAGGCCATGGCTGTTTCTTACTATCTCTGCATCTGCTGGTTACACCTGGCTCTCCTGTAGAGCTTTTAGAACGGGAAGCTCAGGGCCCTGCTCCAAATAAGGACGCGATGGCCCAGGCAGGGTCAGCTTGGAAAGCTGGTTCTAACGTGCAGGGTGGGAACCAATGTACCAGAGCTTCTGGCTGTAACAGGGACCCCAGGGGACAAGGGACGGGGAGCCAGGCTGGGAGGAGAAGCAGAGCCAGGAGAAGGGGCCCCAGAGAAGCCTTAAGTGCTGAGCAGTAGTAATTCTCCAAGTTACTGTGTAGGAATCACTGGGGGCCTGAAACAATCCAGAAGACCTGAATTTCTACCAAGAGCCCAAGAGACGTCAGAGCTGCTGGTCTGAGGACCTCACTTTGATGAGCATCAGGGGGAAAGTTCAGCAAATAGAGAGAGAAAAAATTACTTAAAATGCTTTTAGCTGGATTTCCAGTTAAATGCCCACACATTTCTCTCCACTCACTCCTGAAATTGCACCAATTTAACAGTAAAGGAATGAAACACACACACATTCCCGTGGACATGGAGAATGTCAAAGGCCACAGCACGTGAGTGTCACCGATACTGTGGCTGTTGGAAAGCAGGTAGAGCCCACCATTTCTGGGGAGATTCAGCCGTCTGAAAACACTTCGCCGTAATAGATCTAAAGCGCCAGATGAAATACTTCAAAATATTCATCAAAGGGCACAAGTAATCTGGCCAGACAGTAAGGAGAGTCCTCAGGGGCTGAAAGGAAAAGCAAAGCAGGCGCCCAGGGACGTTAAGGAGCAAACACTGGTGCTCCGGGCTACCCTGACAGTCCCCCGCAAGCCAGGTGAACCAACCTGGGGCCAGACCTAGATGGAGAGTCAGATCGGAGGCCCGGCATAAAGCCTGCAGCCCCTCAAGGGCAGTATTTCCAGAGAAGTGAGGGATTACAGGGCCCACAGCTGCAGACAGAGAGGAAATTCAACCACTGGAGCCTGAGCTGAGGGGAGGGGAAAGGCCTCACTCTGGATTTGCAGCCACCATTTTCATGCGGCTTGAGGATCTTAATTCACCAGGCCTCACACACTAAAAAGCACCACGCTGTGAACGAATATAAATCACCCTGGACTCTTGCCCTGCTGGTGGAAATATAAATTAGTATGACCATTTTGGAAAACTGTTATCCATATTAAAAGCAGAAAGACAAGTATCCTGCAACCCTCTGATTCCACTCGTAGGCATATGGCCTGACAGAAGAGCATAGCACAGTCACACAACACAGGCACGGGAAGGTCGCAGTAGCGCCATTCGTCATGCCCCAGTGGAAACCGCTCACGTGCTCAAGCATAGAGGGGATCAACACAGTGGAATACTATACAGTTACATCTACCTACATGGAGGCATCTCACAGACATGCCGAGTGAAAGGGGCCAGAGACGAAAACAGAGTACAGACTGCACGATTCCACTTCTACGAAAGCAGGTAAAACTGCGCTTCACTCAGTTAGTGTAATCTGAAGGGAAGAAGTGACCAAAATGAGCAGGAGGGAATTCTGCAGTTCGATCACTTTCTGTTTCTTGGTTACACAAGCTGTTTGCTCATGATCTGTATCCTTTTGTGCATGTATGTTATACTTTAATAAGGTGTTTACACTAAACAAACACATATGGTGCCCAGGCATCAGGCAGAAGCAAACCCACACCGTCTTTGGAGGAGCACATCCTCAATTCAGGCCTCAAAACTTTTCTGTAGATAAAGTTTCAAAAAACACGAGCTCACAATTTTAAAAATCATAAAACGAAACAAGGCCCAATAACCAATTGTTAACAGAGCAGCAAATGCAGCATCAGATCCACAGAAATTCAGATATTGGAAGTTGACCAAATATAGAATACAGAATTATCATCTTTGATGTGCTTAAGGAAATAAAAAAGAGAACCAAAATATAAAACGTAAGTAACTACTCAAAATACATAGGCAGCTTTGTAAAAGAACCAAATAAAATTAGAAATGAAAAACTGTAATGACTGAAGTTAAAAACTCTACGAGAGTAAAATGGTTATAGATGAAATGATACGGAGCTTGTGATTTGCTTTAAAACAATCCACTAAAACAACTTAAAAATGAGTATATTTGATACACTGAGAGAGGAGATAAACTGGAATCAGGAAATGCTCAATTAAAACCTGAGAAGGCAGAAAGCAAAGTAGGAACGAAGATAGCCTGGTAATTGTTTGGCAAAGGACAAGCAGTCCTAAGAAACAGAACAGCCGGCTCAGATTTAGAGCCAGGAATATACAGAGATTTGAAAATGAGACGTTCGGCACCACAGATCAGAGAGGGCAATGGAGCTGAGCTAGCCGTCGGGAAATTAATTTCATTTAATAAATTTAATAGGATTTCAGTCCATTCACAAAAACAAATTCCAGACTTAAGTGTGAACTCTTTTTCTTAGTATTCTTTATAATATGTGTATGTTCTTTTGTTTGAATCTTTAAAAGAAATTTAATTATAATTTAAAATATTTAAAGACTTACAGTAGAGAAGGACAAAACTTAAGTGCTTAACAGTAAAAAAGCTGGTCAGAAAAATTTGCTCGGCAGAACCCCAGAAAATACAGGTTGGCCCACCCAGGTTGCTCTCCAGCCCTGGCAGGAAAAGGGAAAGGGAGGTTTACTCACTGGAAAACTCGACCTGTGAGGCTATGGCCTGGGGACACCCGGAATGAGGGGTAAAGGACTGTCTAGAAAAGTAGTGATTAAAATAGCCAAGGAGTGGGACTCAGGAGTGGAAAACTGCTATTTTTTTTATTATAAGCCATGTGGTAGTATTTGACATTTTAAACCAACATATACATTACTTAGAAACAGATAAAATTTAAGCTTTAAAAAGAAAAATAATGACCACCACCCAAAGTTACGGTCTCTACGGGACCTGGTCTTTGGGGTGGCTCCTGGGTACAGAGCAGGAGGCAGCAGCCCCATGAGTCCACAGCCTTCCCAGGGGCAAAGCCTGTGGCTGAGATTTGCAGGTCTCACGTCCTGCGCCCTGCGCCATGAGTGGGCCCAGGCCTGCAGGAGCAAGAGTGTTGGTCTGGGGAACAAAAGTTCTTCCCATCGGAGTCCTACTTCTTTCTTTCATCTTTTCCCCAAACTTGGTAATCTATCATTTATCTTGCCTTGCTTCAGCCTATGCTATTGATAACCACACAGACAGCATTTTTGGCTTGTCACCTTTCTCCAAAGGAACTGAGCTTGTCTCTACACCTTTCATGTGCATACACAGCACCTGGGACTCTTTTAAAATGTGGATTCTAATTCAGTGGCTGTGGGGTGGGGCCTGAGAACCGGCGTTTCTAACCAGCTCCCAGGTGAGGTGAGCTGCTGCTGACCCATGGGTCACACACTGAGTAGCAGCAAGGGACGTGGGGCAACTTTATGGTGCGACAGAAACGTTCGCCATCTTGATTGTGGTCGTGATTACATGGGTTCATACATTTATCAGAACTCACTGGACTGCATACTTAAAAAGGGTGTATCTTATTGTGTGTAAATTACTCTTTCATAAAGTAGCTTTTT
Source organism: Rhinolophus hipposideros (assembly GCF_964194185.1). Taxonomy (NCBI): domain Eukaryota; kingdom Metazoa; phylum Chordata; class Mammalia; order Chiroptera; family Rhinolophidae; genus Rhinolophus; species Rhinolophus hipposideros. The sequence continues at coordinate 43,765,662 of NC_138069.1, read as the reverse complement.
CAAAGAAACTCCATTCTAGATGGATTATAGATCTAAATATGAAAGATGAAACGATACAGCTTTTACAAGGAAACACAAACCTTGGGGTAGGCAAATCTTTCTTAAACACGACTCAAAAAGGAGTTAACCATAAAAATAAAAACCCCACATGAATTGGACTACATTAAAATAAAAAAGAAAAACAACAACAAAAACCTTCTGTTCATCAGCACGCTCTACTGAGTGAAAGGACAAGGCAGACACTGAAGAAAGGTGTCTGCAATATGCATAATACATCTGACAAAGGATCATGCCTAGCATGTGTAAAGAACTACTACAAGTCAATAAGAAAAAGACAACCCAGGAGAAAAACAGGCAAGACACTCGAACAGGCCATTCACAAAGCAGGAGATCCAAAATGGCCCATGAACCCATGAAAAGGTACTCAACTTAGCCATAAGTGAAATGCAAATTGAAACCACGAACTTCCTTGTTTTGACTGCACCCCCTCCCCCCCAGAGTGGCTAAAATGAAGAGACAGCCACCACCAGCTGTGAGCAGACATGGAGCCCCCGGAACGCTCACCGCTGCCAATGGGTGTCGACGGCACAGGGTCCTGAACACTGTTGGGCGGCACTGCTGCGAGCTGACTGTAGACACCCTCGAGGATCCAGCAAATCCACTCGTGGAAACACAAGCAAGTGCCTCCAAAGGGATGCCTCAGAGTGCTGGGAGCAGCCTCACACAATGGCCCAGACTGGAAACAACCCAAACATCCACCAGTGGAAGCACAGATAGAATGGAACTATTCATAAAAGAGACTTGGTGGCAAGAAAAATATGGAAGAACTACATGCAACGACATGGATAAAGCCAGCTGGCGGTACAATACAGGGCGCCCAGTTAGATCTGCATTTTGAATAAACCATTTTAAAAAATATGAATGTCCTGTGCAATATTTGGGACACCTTTACACCAAAAATTAGTATTACATTAAAAGTCATTATTATTATTAATCACAATATCATATTTTAGCTGATCATGTTGTCTCTTGATCTGGGGGCAGGTGACACTGTGGAAATCCCCTGAGCTTCACACTTGGGATTCGTACATGTCTCTTGTATACGTTATACTTCAATACAAAGCTTATTTAATATAGTAAAACGAATCCTGGCCCGTGTCCCCTGAAGGAGAGCCCTGCCTCTTGCCTCGCATTCCCCATCTGTGCTCCCGCTGCCGTCGTGACCTTTGAACCTGCGCATCCATCCTGGCGCATGTCCCCCCCACAACCCCAGCGGCTGGCCTCACCCACAGGACAGTGTCCTTGCAGCATCTGGGGGCTCTCGGTGGCCTGTCGTCCTGTCCCCACATCTTCACGACTTTTTTCCAACTGACACTATGCACACGTCTGAGGCTCTGTGCTGCTCAGAAGGCACCCCCACTTCTCAGCCTGCTGAAGGTACGCCTCGTCTCATTTCAGCTCCCACTGGCTCTGGAGGGTCTTTCTGTCTCCCTCGCTCAGGCAGGCCTGGGGGCTCCTGTCCCTCAGATCCGTCTTCACTGCATGCCACCTTCATCACAACTGTGTTATCCCACACCCAACTATCCCGTGGCAGACTCCAGGCTTCCCGGGGTGGGGACCCCGGCTGTTCACCTTTCCATCCCTAGCACCTAGCGGGTGCCCGTGAATGGCAGGCACTGAGAACGAGTTAAGGGACGAGGAAGTGGATAAGGGTAGTCCTGGACAGATGTACAGGGATCAGGCAAAGGAATCAAGTAAATGTTTTGCAGATGGTTCATGCCAGATTTTAGATTTGGATGGACCCTTCAGAACTTGCCTTAGGTCATCCTGTTAACGAGTGGCCCACGCCAGTGTCATGAGTGTGCACGTATCGCGTGTCCCTCCTGAGTGACATGCTCACTGCACACGCTGAGTGCTGGGCAGTGGTAGCTCGTTTAATTTCCTGGGAGAAGGGTGCTGTGACCCCACTTCACAGATGAGGAAAGATGCGCAGTGGCTCGTCCGAGGCTGCGTGGCAGGTAGGAGGCAGCGCATGCTCACTATACACGTTGTTCTACAATAACACCGGGTGTTGAATCACTAACATGCCCACTGAACAGGAAAGGTGAGGGGGGAAGTGTCAGTGCCCACTCTGCCCCGGGCAGTGTTCTGACTCAGGCAACCTTTCTGGTCCTTCTCAAATCAATCTCTGTGGGTGGCCACCCCCTCTCCGTGGAACGGCCCCTCAGGAAGGGGCATTACCCCAAACCCCGAAACATAGTGTTTAGCTTTGTTCAGAACCTCTCAACTCCTGCCTGAGATTTTCAGGTTTTAAGCAAAACAAAAAATCTGATTCACTGTTTCCAGTCCTACAGGAAACTCAAGTCCTTTATTTTTCTGCCACTGAAAAAAAAAAAAAATCAAACCAGAAAAGAAAACCCTTTATGTCTTAGAAGAGTTCTGAATGCTTCTCGTTTCACAGCGCACCAAACATTGTTCATGACAAAGACTGCAGAATGAAGCCCAAGTAGAAGACAGAAGGAAATGAAGCGCATGACAATAAACACACTCTCTAATAAATAAGAACGCCGGCAATGAATCCCACTCAGAACACACCACTGGCAAGAAGAAACGCCCCAAAGCTTTGCTTAAACCAAATAACATGAGGACGGATGGCTCCCCTGGGTGTCTGGGAAAAGTCAATGCATACAGGAAGCTGCACGCGGACACTCTGGGATTTGAACAACATTCAAGGTCAAAGAAGGGAGACTTGTAGGTTTAGGGATGGAGATGCTTTCTCATCAGGTAACAAAGTAGATATATCTGGGTCTCTCTGCTGGGCTCCCACAGGCTGCAGGGCACGCACCCCCTCCTGAAATTCACCAGAACTGCACTCGGGACACTCCAGGGAGACCTGCAGTCCCCAATTGCCTAACTGGGAAATTCACTTAACTCCGGACATTTGGGTAATCAGGATGAACTCTCAAGGAAGACAAAAAACTCACTTTGGGAAGATGTCCCCCAACCCCCTGTTGCGCGTCATGCAGTAGTGGGGACCATGGATGGGGCAGATGCCAGGGACACAGAGAGACTGAGCTGGAAAGCCCTGCAGAAAAGCTCCTGGCCTGGGAGGTAGAAAATCCACAGAAAGATCACCCCCCCCCCCACCCAGCAGCCATGGTAACCCCTTCCTCATCACCAGGGAAATCAAATGCCACTGACTGGCCAGAGCGAGGGGAAAGTGAAAGTGAAGGCTTTTGCCCAGCCCAATAAGATAGTTCGGAGGAAGGCATGACTAACAGGAATTCCTGACTAGAGAGTTCAATTAATAACAACGAAACCTGACATTTATGTAACATTTGGTTATTTACAAAGCAATGTCTCACCCACTATCTCCTATGCTCCTCAGAGCAATTCTGTGTGATGGGAAGGCAGGAATTATTTATCCCCATCTTGCTTGTGAAGAAACAAAACCTTGGGACAATGATTTGTTCGAGGTCACGGTGCAATCATGGATTTTTAAAGCTGCAAGTGTTCTTGGTCACAACAAGCAAGGGCAGAGATGACTAATCCAGGCACCAGGCTTCAATTTCCAGTTTCCCCCCCACAGCCTGGGCAATCGATCACGGACTCTCTTGCACAGAGCTCGGGTCGCTCTGAAGCACACCATCACAGCGTGCCTGGGTCGGTCCTCAAGATGAAACCCATTTGCCATTCCAAGCCCTGTCTCACATCTCACCTCACATATGAGGAAGCTGAGACCAGAAGGGAGAAAGGACTCGGCCAAGACTGCCCAGAGGGTCAGGGGCCCAGGCCCCAGTGACCTCTACAGCACACCACCGTATGTGCCCCACCTGCTGCGTGAGCAAATCTCCCTGGGAAGATGAACTAACAGGGCATCTACTGCAGGTCCACGTAGACACGGCAAGACAGTTGGCTACCGAAGTCAAGAGGGGAGTCTGAGCAGGAGACAGAAACGTGGGGGTCATGAGCATAGGGACGACTTTTACAGCAGTGACACTGAGCTCACCCCAGAGGGAGAGCAGACAGACAGAGCCCCAAGGCACTTTGACCTTAGAGGTCAAAGACATGGAGATCAGAAGAGAGACTAGGAAGGAAAGGCCAGTAAGGAGGAGAAATACCAAGAGAGTGGGGGCCCCAGACAAATGAACACCTGCTCCAGGAGGCAAGAAGGACCCACTGTGTCAAATGTCACTGAGGGCAGGTCCTATAAGGACTAAGCCCATGTGTTGAAGTTCTAACCCCAGGACCTCAGACTATGACTGTAGTTGGAGAGAAAGCCTTTAAGGAGAGGATTAAGGAAAATGAAGCCCCCTGGGTGCGCCTGATTCCAACAGGACTGGTGTCTTTGTAACAAGAGGAGACCAGATGCAGAGATACCAGGGACGCGTGCACACAGAGGCAAGGTCGTGAGGGACAAGCTGAGAAGGTGCTGTCCATCTACAAGCCACAGACAGAGTCCGCAGGACCGTGAGAGACTAAATCTCTATCGCCTAAGCCCCCAGTCTGGCCTTAACAAACGACTATAAAAGGGTACAGAGCAAAGCAGTGACAGCGGACAGGGAGTAGGAAAGCAAGGCAGGTTCTGTTTCCCATCTGTACTCTGATGGACACGGTCCCAGCAGAGAAAGAAACGACGATGATGCAGGGGAGAACAAACAAGTGGTAGGAAAGCATCTCTGAATGGCCCAGGGGGCTCCGAGCTGGAGGGCAGGGAGGGCCCGTGGACACAGACGTGAGGGGAGGGGCAGGCTGGTCATCAGCATAGGGCAGCAGGGCCTCGTGGACCCAGCCAGTCTGGTCTGCCACCGACATAAAGGTTGGGCTTAAAAAGTGTATTTTAAAATTCATAAAATGATACAAAATTACAAAATTAAGGGGACAGTGAAGGCTCCATTCCCTGGGAACAGCCCCCTGCTTCTGCTTCTGTGGACTGGTCTCCTAATAGGGAGCAGCTAGAGAAAAGCACTGCTTCCCGCTTAGGCCACTTTCCCCTGCAACCCCAAAGCTCCCCAAACCCAGAACTCTCGTGCCTCCCGGCCCCTGACGAAGAACAGTGCCTGAGTGTGGGAAGACACGCTTTCCAAAGGTGGACAACTCCCCCAGGAATGGGGGGTCTCCACACGCCTCTTTCACCCACAAGCAGGGATGACCTTGGGCTCAGCTCCTCAGGCTCAATACAGGTTAACAAGTTGGCTTTTGAAAAGCATCTGAGAATTGAAAACAGGAGGCCCGGAGAGA
>NC_138069.1:43088524-43160221 GCF_964194185.1 Rhinolophus hipposideros | reverse complement strand
ATGCACAGCAGTGGGAAGAATCTTCACCTTCTCATATAATGTTCTTGCCATTATGTCTCTCTTTTCCCAAGAATTCTTTTTAACTAACTTTAAATTTCAGAGTAATGTATAGAAAATTATTTATGCATGTGACAATTAAAATTGGACAATGAAAATTATTACTGATTTTTCATGCACTTTGCCCATTTTTGATTGGTTTAAACATTGCGTATTGCATATATTTTCCCAATTTTATCATTTGTCTTTTGTTTTTTACATCCTATTGTTCTTAATAATTGCTCCTGAAACAAAAGAGCAGCCTCTCAGTAAATCTAATGATAATAAGTCATCTGAATGAGTAAAAAGTTCAAATAACTAATTTAGAATTTTAGGTTTATTATGGTGAAGGCATTTTGTCACCCTTGATTGTCAAACTAGGTCTTAGCAAATAGAGTTCTTTGGGAACATGTTTTAATAACTAGATGGTGGTTTTATTTCAGAGAACATTTTTCATTTATAAGCGTAAAGAAGTTCATTTCTCTACTAGATGCATCTCTGACAGCTTCTAATATTGTTGATTGGCTGAAAAAATTTTATCTTCCAACCAATATAGATTATTAATCCCTAAGTGACTTATCATAAATTTTGAATGAGTCATTTTCCAATTATATAGTGAAGTAAAACAGTGCATGTATACCTCATTTTATTGTTATATCAGTATAGTTCTAGATTCCTTTTTAGTTTCAATTTTAATCATGAGAAATTTATTAAAATATCTTATCTCCTATAATCCACCCAGATTTACTGGCAACATCAAGTGGGAGGATGGTGTGTGAGAATTGCCTTAGAAAGTAAAGATGTTTGCCCTCCTTGGTCTGGTGTGGGGAGAACTCCAAACTAGCCTTGATTTTTTTAATATCTCGCCCTCGGTTCCCCTACAGAGATATTCTGCTTTACAACTTCCATGGGGCTGTTTCATGGCACATCTGTTTAAGGTCCTGTAATATCTGTGACACCTGTCCATCACCTGCGGGTTGAAATCTGTTGCAGACCACAGCTCTGAAGTCAAAAAGACCCATGTGCATGTCCTTTGTCCGTCAGGCACCATGTGACTTGCAGCCAAGTCTGCGTTCTCTCCAAGCGTCAGTCTCCCCGTCTGTGCAACACGAGTGGCCGTGGCTCCCTGAGAGGACTGCGGGGGAGACTGAAGGAGAATGCAGGTGCAGCCCTCAGCTCATCTCCTGGCCTCCAGAAATGGAGCCACTGCTTCTGCACGGCACCCAGCCCCTCCCTCGCAGGCCCGTCTTTACACTTATATAGCTAGATGGACAGGCTGACCTGTCAGTGTCCTATATAAGGACATTGAACTATTTCAGTTTGTTTCTATTATGCTCGTAAGTAATGCCACAAGGAATATTTGTGCATTTGGTTGTGTATAATTGGAGGTGATTTTACCCTCAATCTTGAATGACAGCCTGGATGTATATAAAGTTCTAGATTGATAGTTTACTTTCTTTCAACCCCTTGATGCTATCATTCCCTCTCCTTCTAGCCACTTTATTCTTCTGGTAAGAAATCTGCTGCCAGCTCACTTATCCTGGTGCGGGTAATCCTTCTCTATGGTAGTTCCTAAGATTCCCCCCTTCCTCTTGGCTGTCTGGTTTTACTAGGTAGTTGTTTCCCCTGCTTAACAATCACTGTTTCTTAAGTCTGCAGAATCATGTCTTTCATCACTTCCAAAAGTCTTAGCTAATTTTTTTTTTCTGAGTATTGCTTTTCTTTCTCGTTGTAGTCTCTCTTTCTAGGACTTCTATGTAAACATATTTTGGACCTTTTTATTTTCTTAATTTCTCTTAGCCTCACTTTCATATTTTCTAATCTCTTCATCTGTCTTTGCTACATTTGGGGAGATTTCCTTGACCTCTCTTCAATTTTATTATTTCCACTTTTCTCTCTCATCTGATGTTTATCCTCACCTTTGAATTTTCAATTCCAATGACTATGTTTTTCATTTGTACAAATTGTATTTGCCACTTTTTAAATCTATCTTTTCTTTTTCACGTCATTCTGCTATCTTGTTAGTTTCCATTTTTTCTCTTCTTTTCAGTCATTTCAAACTTCCTTATTTTATGGTCTCTCTCAAATTATCCCATCATCTCAAGTTCAGGGGTGAAAGCTTGTTTCTGAGTACACCGAATTTCCCTAATGGTGGCCATCCTCCCTGTATGCGCGGAGCAGGGGTGGGGTGTGCCGGCCCCATGGGCCTTCTCTGTGCTGGCCTCGGAGGCTGGCATGGCTGCCTGGCAGCTCTGTTGGCCTTCTGTACTTAGTGTGTACCTGGCGCTCACGGAGAAGACAGACCCAGGAGACAGCGGAGAGCAGAGGCCGTGTGTGTGGTCCCCACCATGCCTGGCGCAGCATCTTCCAAACACCAAGCGTGTGGAGATGAAGGCAGTTGATGTGTTATGTGATATGAGGTTGTATGATTTTTAAGAATAAACACATACACATTTTCTAAGTAAAAATATTTTTTTATTAGTTTCAGGTACACAGGACAAAGTAATTCTTAGCCGTTTATCATTTGTATCGCTCACACTGTGTGAACCCCCTTCCCCCATCCACTATCCCTCTGACATCGTACAGAGCCATTACATTTCCACTGTCTCTATTCCTAATGCTAGGTACAACTATTTTTAAATTTACTACAGGGAATCTTAATGAATAAAGAGTCCTCTCTTAATTTGCGTGATCTATGGCTTTACCTTTTTGTATATCTTACCTGTTTAAAGTAAGGTAACTCTTAATACATAAATCAGCCCCTTTTTGAATAAAAGTTAAACGCAACCGGGCTGAAACACAGCCTTGAAAACAGAAATGAGCAGTAAGGATCATTATGCATCTACACCCCCCAGGGAAGTGGATGTTTTATATGAGAAAAAGCAGGTTCATTTAAAATGTATAAAAATAATGAAAGCACTCATGGGTTGAGAGACCGTCTGAAAGGACTGTTAACCTTTCGGTGCTGCTGAAGTGGGATGACTGTGTCCCTTTGCGGGGAGAACAGTGACACGGGGTGACACGGTGAGTGAGGGGCCCCGGCCTGGCCTGCGTTACTTTTCGGTGGAGTGTGCACGCTCTGTGCCTCTGCTCTCCTTCCAACACGGGCCAAAAACATTGTGCTGCCACATCGCTCAGCAGTGTGCTCTGCTCAGAATCGTCTCGTGGGGCACAGTTATGTGCCTGTTATGTCCACAAAGGTGCTCTGTGTTGGAGAATTTGCACGTGGAGGGAAAACCGTGGCACGTTACAGAATATTGCCTGAAGAAGCAGGGAATCTGTTTTCTGAGCATTCTGGAAGGTGTCTGAGCTCTGCTAGGTCACAAAAAAGTATGAAGTGACTGTACCTTTGTTACGCAGATGCTATCATCCTGGTCTGAACCCTCTCCAGCTTCTCAGAGGGGTTTTTGCACAAACGTACCATCTAGGCACATCGGTAGACGCAAACGAACTTCCTTATTTCCCAGTTGGCCTGCAATTTGAGCCTGTAAGTTGTCCTTGGTATTACTTTTTGGAGTGCCGATCACCTGAAAGCCCGTCCTTTGGCCCTTCTGCCTGAGTAGCTGGTTGATTTTTCCTCTCGAATCCTTCATGATCACTTATCCAGAAAAAAATGGATTATTCGGATCGTTAAATCCCCACAGTAGTCTGGATAATCGACGTTCCATCATATCCCCTACACGTGACACATGCTGCAGGACACAGTAGCTATCTTCTCTGTCTTCAAAGTCACAGGCGTGGCTTCCTGCTGTCCCCACACGCTGGCTTGGCGTGCCCTTCCCAACACCGCGCCCTTGACCTGATGCCAGCTCTAAATTTCGTGGGGACTAGAGTGGACCAGCTGGGGAATTCCTGTGGAACCTCTCTTTGTTAACTGGGACAAAGCTAAAATGACACATAATACAAAACACAGATCGATGTGAATGTGCATGGCCTCAGGCAGCCACCATGGCTGTGACGTGCTTTTCTCTGCCTGAGGGAGAGATGGGTTTCCAACCTATGTTTATCTGGATGCCAAAGCCTGTAACCTTATTAGGGAAAGTGGCGACGGTAGAAACTAGGTGACCTACCAGGGTGCTGTAGCTAGTAAGTGGCCTGGGCCCGCCAGCTCTTCACTGGACCCCGTCTCCCCCGCAGCTGTACATCAGCTGTCGGGGGAGGTCGCACAAGAGAGGAAAATAGGTGAGGTGACTTGGGAGCAGCCTGCCCTGGAGGAGCGTGAGGGGAAGTGACAAGTCGCCCTCGGTGGTGTATTATGGGAGTCGCCAAATGGAGGGTGCGAATAAATGACCTGAGAGTTAGATGGAGAACTCATCTGGCTATGGGGATGGTTGGAGTGCCATGGGCAGAAGCGGAGATTCGCAGACGGGGACAGCATTTCGGGTAAGGGGTCAGTGTGAGCAGACAGGTGGGCCCCCTTCCGGGAACAGAGGCTCGAAGATGAGCCAGGTGACAGAGAAACTTGACGGAGCTGGAGGTCTATTTGTGGCCTCGTGGGCGGGTGTCAGACAAGCAGCCCTGTGATGACGGCTGTGCTCTAGGGAAGACACATGCTCCAGGGGCTGAAGGTGACAAACAAAGCCAGCCTCTGGCCATGGACCCCAGCAGGCTCGGTGCTTCCCACCCCCGGGGCCCTCCTTTGCTGGCTGGCTGTCCCATGTCCTCCAGCAGAGTCGAGCATGGGGCTCAAGACATCGTGTGGGAGGAAGAAGAAGGAGACGCCAAGGGCTCTGCAGCTAGATGGAGGGACGAAAACCTGACTTCCTTACGCATTCACGGACTTGTTTGAGAAAATGCTCAGCTTTTACCCGAAAAGCCTGTGATGTGCCACGACACCATCTGTTCTTACTAAATGAAGGTGTCTCTGTGAAGGCTCGGGGAAGCTGGCAGCAGGGAGGGGTTGACAAGCAGACACTGTGTTTTCCTGTTACTCTCCTCCCCTCCCCTTTCAAATGGCAGTCTGATCGAGGGGAAGTTCGTGGCAGAAAGAGGGTGAGGGTGAGGGTGAGGGTGGGGGAAGGTACTACAGGACACATCTGCGGAGGCAGAAACCCATGGCCCTGTCAGGGGAGGCCCGCTTGGATGGTTCCCGGTCTGAATCCGCTGGGCTCAGTTCCTTCTCTGCCTCCCGCAGGCCTCTCCCTTCTACCTTAGCGTCTCCCCCAAATCCTCTGGCTGTCCCACTGCTGTGGTAATATCCTTTCCCTCAACTCCCAGCCCCCGAAACCTGCCTGAGTGAGCTCACCAAAGGCTTCTCCATGTCCATCTGTTCTTGTCGCCTCCGTGTACAGTGAAAATAAGAAAAGTGATCGGGGCTAAGACAGACCTGACCTCTCCCATTTCTCTGGGATTTCCCTTCACGTTTCTCCTCAGCCCTTTGTTTCACGGCTCTCCCAACACACTGACTTAGAATCACCCCAGGCACCATACAGGAGGCCTGCAGGGGCGGCCGACCTGGTTAGTGGTCGTGCTGAGACTGGAGGCCTCTCTTCCTTGGCAAGGCCTGCTCTTCTGGAAGTTTCCCCCTTTCACTGTAGATAGGAGAGCCTGCTCCACATGACAAAGAAAGGTACAGAGCAATTCCCGAGGTCCAGGAGTGGGGGTCGCTCGTGTTCCGCGTTTGCTGGAAGCCCATCACAGCTTGTCGTTGTATTGGGCTCACAGGCTCACTCGGACCTTTGTCACAATTGGGCACAAGTCACTGCTGCAGTGTTATTATTGTCTCCATTATTATTGTTTGCCTTTTCTTCATTCCTCCTCCCTCCTTACGCTCTTTTGTCTCATTGGCTTCATGTCCGATCTCTTAAATGTTTGTAATATTCTGCTTTCTGTGATCGAGGTAGGAGGCAAAGGCTGCTCTGTCAAAGCTTCAGGGAAAATGAAGAAATGTGTACACCTGTGTACACCTGGAGAGAAACTGCGTTGAAATCACAGCGATTGTGGCAGAAATGGGGAAACAGAAAACTAGCGATGTGAAGGGTTTTCTCACTCCCGGAACTCAGAAATGGCATTTTGGCTGCTGCACAGACGCAGCCGAATTGCTGTAGCTGTTTCTGCAAAGGAGTTAAGTGACTGAGGTGGGGACGCCCCCGGCTGGCTCCTGCGCACGCACGCATCTCTCCCGCTCTTGTGCCACTTGATGTTCTGCTTGAGGACAGTTGGGTCCCTATGATGACCACAGACACGTGGGCTATGAAACAGCTCCCAGAAATGCTCTCACAGGAGCCATTCACCCCACTGTGTGATTAAACGCTGATGGAAAGTTGAGAAAACGTCCATACGATTTGACTGGTTAATGTACTTGCTTTTTGCGAATTTAAATGAGACCTTTACAATCATTTAAGCTTTTAAAAAGAAATCATTACAAATGTCTCCAAAAGTGAGTACTTCCGCGGATCTCAGTGACGGTGAGTGCGCACGCAGTCGACCTGGGTGTGGGTAACGTGGATGCCGGTGTGAAACTTGAACCCTCCGCCGTCCGTCCCTGGTGTCAGGCACATTCCGTCAGACAGCCCGCAGCGGCTGATCACTCTCCCTCATGGGCCCTGTGCCTGGGAGCTCTGCAGTGGCCCCCGGGACCGTAAGGGGTCAAAGGTAGTTGTCAGATGGCAGAATTGATAGATGAGGGCTCAGGCAGTGGCAGGGGTGGGATGAGCTCAGTGTCTCCCATGCTGGCCATCTCCTTGGCAAAGCCAGGTGGCCATGGCAGTGGGGAAGGACCCCCATGGAGCGGGCAGTCTGTGTGCTGGGTGCACTGGGGCGCAGGGGTTCTCGCCAGGCACCCTCTGCGGCCAGTCAGGTTACGGAGACCGAGGAAGTGTCCTCGGGGCTTAGTACTGAGGCACGTGTCCTCTCACAGCTTCTCACACTGCGGACACACTTCCACCCAGAGCTCTCCATCGAACACGTGGTCGGCCGGGCACATGGGGGTAGCTGCTCATTCTGTAGTATATTTTCTTTATTTGCAACCTACTGTTTGTTTCTTTATTCTTTACCACCTCTATTAATAAGTGGGAGGAAGATTGAACTCTGAGAGTAATTTCTGATAGAAAAAGGAGTATTTGTACTCCTGCTGCCCTTATCTTAGGAGACAATTGAAAGTTGACTACTTATGTGTGTTATAGTCAAATCAAACATTCTATGCAATTCCTAGGTAAGGTTTAATATGGCCTCAAATACTCAGAGACTGGCTGGGATTATTTATGTTTGCCAGTATTACTCTGTGTGTGCGTGTGTGCACACTCTGTATTTCTAGGGAAAATATTGAGTAGCAATTTCTTATCTGAATAATTATTAGAGAAATTTAGCAGTATTCCTTCCAAATTCTATGTAGTTCATATTACCCTTCATATTCCACTCCACCTGATGGGAGGGGAACGGTTACAGATGCCGGGTAGGTAGGTAGGTAGATAGATAGATAGATAGATAGATAGATAGATAGATAGATAGGAGATACACAGATTGATTTTAGCTTCTACACCAAGTCCCTATTGAGGCACAGGCGTATAATTTCTGTATGAACTTTGTCACATTCCTGAGGCCTGACAGCATTTCACCCCTTGGATGACTCTTCTGGGCCCAGAGGCTGACAAACCTAAAGCAAATCTCCATCTAAAAATACTAGCATCACCCCTTAACAAACCACCTCCTACATAAGTGATTATTTTCTATCAAATGAGTCCTGAGGCAGTATATAAAACAAAGATTCAGGCTGCTGCGTGGACCACACATACTCAAAAGTCTTTTCAGGCTCGTGATTTTAAATCTGACTTGGTAGTAAATGAAAGTCACTTGATAGCGGGTCTCTGATTTCTGTCCATTGCCTTGTGGGCAAGTGTCTCTATTTCCAAGTCACTGTTCAGAGTGTGTTCAGCTATTTGCTTGTTGAACCTCCGTTTTCTGTTGGGAGTTCTGCGTGACAGAGGGTGACGCCAATGTGAAGTGTCCAGCTGTGAGGGTTTCTCTCCCAAAGTAGGTGGGAAGTGTCCTTGTACCGAGATATACGAAAGCACATGACAGATTTCCCAAGGCAACCTGTGCTCAGGCATCACGGAGTTAATGTTTGAACTGGACCCTGAGGAGCGGGTAGAGATGATAATGAGGAGAGAGCAGGAAACTTAGGCTCAAAGTTACTTTCCTGCTTGTACACACATCACATGCATATATAGGTACACACACACACACGTGCACATGCACACACACACACACACACTCCTCTGCCTGCACTCGGGGTTTATGGTCATGACTGGAAGATGAGAACATCAAGGCCTCATAGATTCTGTTCAAACTCTCAGTGAAGCAAAAAGCTTCTGTTGTCATTCCAGTTTTCTGTTTCAGGGCCAACAAAGTCAGTTTCGTGGCCTGGAGCGGAAGTCATAGTTTCAGGAGCCTCCATCTAGGCAGAGAAAATGCAGCAACATTTCCTTTGACTGGTTGTCAGGTCAGCTGACAGATGCTGCCTTCCCAGCAAACTGAGTGCAGGACGGGGGACCCAGGAGCCGCGTGGGGCCCACGCCTGCCACCTCCACACCATGGTATCTTGAAACACTCCGGAACCATCTGCATGTCACTCAAATCTCTGTAGGAAATGCAGTTCTATTGAAAGCCTTCCTTCTTTAGCTGACCTAATTCACCCTTTAATAAGTTTCCACACATGTGGAAGGCTCTTTTTCTCGTGAACACATCCATACCACTTACAATGTTATGTTTCACTTCTTTTCAGATTGCTCTGTTGGCATAGAATGATTCTTCTATCCATTATTATTACAACATTCAATGCAATCATCATTAGGCCATTAACTCATAACTATTACTAGTATTGCTATTATCACTATTAACTAAATATGAGTAATTCCTGCTATCACTAACATAATTATCATTATTAGCTATATTCTAGAATATCACATAATCTGTCTTTGCCGTCTCATCTCCCTCTACTTCCTCTCACTTTCTCCCCGCCTTAAGTTATAAACCCATGGAGCTGGTGTCCCTCACAGAGCTTAAGAGCCAGATCTGTCTCTGTGGGACATAAGTGACCAGTGAACAGGTACTTTGTCTGCAGAGGCAAGACCCGGGGTCAACTGCTGGTTTTGCCACTCATGTGGGGATACCAGCCATGCTTTGTGTGTAGGTTGGATGTGGCGTTTGCTGCTGCCGTAGGGCCCACGTAATGTTGCAGGGCACGAATCAGAGGCGGGTCACATGCCCTCTCCCCCACATACACACACACCCATCTAGGGATAGCAGGTGGCAGTGGAGGGGAAGGAGAAGAGGGTCTTACTCTTCCTGGTAAACTGAGAGTTGGGGGGCAGTATCCGTAATTTGAAGGCACTGACCCAAATATCCCCATGCGTGCTATGCTCCACAGAATCTGTTCTGAGAGCATCAGCCCTTGCGGTGCTTGCAGACTCTGACCTGCCGACTGACCGCATGTCGTAGTGCCGGGCGCTGTGGGCTGGCGATCGGCTGCTGGCTTGAAGGAACTTACAGTCTTGTCGGGGACGACGTGTAATTCATTAGGGCCGGCTCCGTGTCAGGGGCTGCACGAGACACGTGCTGCACACGTCCCACGTCTCAGACACGCTTGGACCTCAGCGAGGTCGTACTCCTTCGAGGGAGACATGAGCAAAACAACAGTTAGAGACGTGACCAGGGCCACTGACCACCAGAGTCAGCACAGGGGGCTCCGGGCTCCAAGAAGAGGGGCACCTGCTTGCCTGTGGGATGTGCCAGTCCTGGGAAAGCTTTACAGAGGAAATGACAGTGAGTTGAACCTTTCAGGATGAAAAGGACGCAGCTAAGAGGAGCGGTTGACAGGGTCCTGCAGGCCGAGGGAAACATCCCAGGGGTGGCCATGTCTTCACGGTGCTTGGAGGCCCGTTTGTGTTCAGGGAAGGGATGGAATATGGGTCTGGGGCTGTCAGGGCAGGTGGTGCTGTGCAAACTGAGACTTCTGGACCTTGTGCTGCGGCTCATGCTCATTCATTAGGACTTGACACCGGCGAGTGTTTGAGGAAGACATTCTGGCTGCAGCGTGTGGACCAATTTGAAGGAAGGCTTTTGCAATATGTCAGATGGGATACCAGAAGGACTTGAATTCCGAGAGGGGCAACGAGCGTGGAGAGAAGGCAGCACACTGTGAATCGTGGGGAGCTTTGTGGAACCAACAGATGTTAATTATGGGGCTAAGGAGAGGGGAATGTCTTCTGTGACTTCCTCGTTTCCAGCTTACGTGACTAGATAGGTGACATCGATGTCGCCAGGGGTCAGGATTGCACAAGGAGCAGGTAGGAAGGTGGGAAAGCCCAGCAGAAAGACAAGGGAGCAAATTCTGCTTCCACGGAGTTTTAGGTGCC
Source organism: Rhinolophus hipposideros (assembly GCF_964194185.1). Classification (NCBI taxonomy): domain Eukaryota; kingdom Metazoa; phylum Chordata; class Mammalia; order Chiroptera; family Rhinolophidae; genus Rhinolophus; species Rhinolophus hipposideros. Next base: position 43,149,830 of record NC_138069.1, on the reverse strand, counting down.
AAGATGGAAATTGGCAGAAGGCAAAGTGGCACTTCAGCTGCCAGGCCAGGGCAACCCCTACTCAGTGGTGCCATGTTTGTCGTTTCAGATCACCGTGGTGGGAATTCTTGCCCCAAGGAAATTGGCAAGTGCTGTGGATCAGGGCCGGTTGTTACGTGTCTGTCAGAAAACCACTGGTGTCACATGGAATTAAACTGTCCTCGAGGAGTTACAGGCAGTGGCTGAGAAGAGTAGAACATTTGTGATGCACTTTAATTCCACGGAAACTAGATGTAGCTTCATTCTATACTAGCATTTAATGTTGTAAAGAAGAAATCTGGAGAGTTTTTTGGATTCCTCTTTGTGTTCTTTTGATTGATACCGTGTATCAGCTCTGTGGACTCTTGTAAGTTTTATTTATTTGTCCACGAAGCTCAAACATTTTGCTGGGCTATGACTCCATCGCCCTCTCTTCTTGCTATAAAGTAAGCCTTTTTTTAATTTTTTTTTTTTTGAAGATTCAAATTTTCTTTGTTTATGTCAGGGAAGTTTTTCCACATTATTAATTTGATTAATGTTTTTCTTTCACTGACTGTTTTTATCTTCTGGAATTTTTGTTCTGCTTATATAGGCTTTCTTGGATCAATCTTCCATTTTACTTATTTCGTCATCATAGCTCATTTAGTCTGTTTTCTCTGAAAAACTCTCAGTGCCAGCCAAATTCGTTGATTTGGTTTTATGTACTATTCAATCTGTTCTTCAGGGCTTCTGTTGTGTTTTTAATTTTGACAATCGTATTCTCATCTAAAAGCAATCTTTCCTGATCTCACATTATTCCATTTTCATATTTACAGTATGTTGTTGACTCTTCTCAATAAGTTTTTTTATTTGATTCAGAAATTTTCTGCCATGTTCTGTTTCATACAGGAGATGTTCCTTTATATTCTTTAAATTGATCCCTTTTTAATGGACTTTTTTTTTATTATGGGCTTTATTATTAGGGTTACTTAACTTGTATTCTACCACATTAATGAACGTGTAGGTTGTTGTGAGGTGACTACAGTTCAGCCTAATTGGATGAAAGGCATTTTACTACAGGACTCAAGGAATTCGTTTCCACTTTTGTTTTTATTCTGAAATTGCTGGCTCTCCTCTTCTCTCAGCACTTACTGTGCTCACGGAGATCTCAAAGTGGGATACCCTGGGCCAGCAGTGTCAGCACCGGCTCAGAGCCTGATAATTTCTGTGCAGTTTCTCAAACCACACCCCAGATACACTGAATCAGAAACGGGGTGGGGGGGCTAAAAACCGTGCCTTCCCAGCCACCCAGATGCTTCTCATGCCGTCAAGGTTTGGGACTTCTCATCTGCCAGTCGCTGGGTTTTGTCCGTAGCAAGGTTAAGCCAAGTGCTGTGTAAGTCACGTTCAGCCACTCTGTCTACCCTCCTGAGGCACAGACTGGCCGGCCCTTCAGCCAGCCCCACAGACTGTGCTGAATTCGAATCCCTGCCATTCCAACCTTGGTGGTTTTGCGTGGTTCTCCAGGGATCCCTTTGACTTTTCTTTTGCAAATGAGGAATTTCAGTTCCAAAAGCCTTTGCCTCAGACAGGCTCATTCATACCCTCAGCAAAAGTTCTTCTGGATGGTAGTGATCTGATTTTCCTACTACAGTTATTTCCTTAGCTTTTTCCCTTTGGAAATGTCTGTAGGGATTTAAGAAGTGCAAAATGAGTAAGTTCAAATCATGTAGAGGTTTGATGTGGGTTTTTTTAAAATGACAGCGTTTAGGATGACCCGAGGGAGTGTAACCACAGAGCCTCCCAGGGTGGAGGGGAGTGACTGCAGCCTGCCTGAGGCAGCCAGTGATGTAGGGATGGGAGAGGTGGGCCTCCCAGGGTTTCTGGGAACAGCGGCTCAACTTGGTGAGCAGGGGGGTGTAAGGAACATGGGACGGGGTGGACTTAAGGAGCGCTCGTATGTTTTCTGACGTGGCTCCTGGATGACTTCTCAGAAGAGATTCAGCTGGTATTTGGCCTGGGCAGGCTGAAGGCACTGGAGAAAGGAGTGGAAGCAGGAGGCCATTCTAACAGGCCGTAGCCGGGACATCAAGCTGAGTGCAAACTCGTCTCAGTGGCAGAGGTGCCATCTCGCCTTCTCACGCTGCATCCCAGCTGTCCTGGTCACGCGCACGTTCACTGTCAGACACATGCCAGCCACCCACGATTCTCTTTGGGTCCCACAGTTTCCGGTTTGTTGCCGATGAAAACAGTGTTGGGACATTTCTCCAGATTCCCTGAGAGACAGGCAAGGACTAGCAGTGCTTTCCTCAGGCTCAGGGTCCCCGCTAGGTCTTCGCTTGGAGCGCCCCACTGCCATCCCTCAGAGAGTCTGGCATGCTCATTTTCAAGTTTACAGAGTAGCACTAAGGATAATAATGAATTTCCTCACCCGTTGCCCTCCTTCTATTAATATCTGCCATAATTCTTCCCACTCAGAATGTCTGTTTTCTTTGTTCCTGTGTGTGTGTGACAGAGGTGAGGGGCCAGTCTCCACAGTAAATAACCCACTTGTCTGGTACTTCAGGTCTCGGATTCACGGTCCTCATTACGGCCACTGTGATTCCCGCCTGGCTGGTGATGTGGGGACAGCAGCTAGAGTCTCTCAAGAGCTCCGACCTGCTGGATCCAGCCTCTTCGTCTGACCCAATGGATTTTGTCAGCTGTCTCCTTACCCTGGTGTGGCTTCGAGTGTCTGCTTGTCCTGAGCACGTAATGGCTCCGGGCGGGAGCTGGGCCCCAGCCCAGGGCCTCATCGCCCCAGTTCCCAATAGGCCAGTGCCCTCAGACCACAGGAGCCATGGGGACCCCATGCAGGGCAGGGCAAGATGGGCAGTGTTCTCTGGAAAGGAGCTTCAGTAGCGTGGGCACCTGTCACCCTCTGTTCACACAGCTGGCACTGAACAATGAGAAGGTGCCATGAGGAGAAAGTGAGTGGGAAGCCCTGTCCTCTGCGTTTGCCAAGAGGGCAGAGCGTGTTCAAGTTTCTGTGGGGAAGCTGTGGTCATTCACGCATGTGTTCTGTTACTCAAGTGGGTACTGGCGAAGCGATGGCATTTCTACCATCGAGAGAAACTATTAGTTACTCTCTAGTCACCAAAGTAAACAGTTTGAATCCAGGAGCAGAATGGAGACGAGTAGGTGCATGGTGCGGGCGTCCCAGGCGCACCGTGTTCCTGGTGGCCCGGCAGCCACGTGGCCAGGATGTTCAGCTGGGTGGCCCCCAGGGCTCCTTGTTACAGTCTCGCGGGACAAGACGCTCTGAATGTCGGCCACAGAGAGGCTTTGTGATGTTCTGTCCACGCTGCTGAAAAGGACCCAGCAGCTTTCCCTGGACGTGGTGCTCAACTTTGTCTCTGTCTTCTTCCGCCACTTTTCTCTGGGGGTGTTGACAGGGAAATGTCATTAAATTGTTTTGATCTCCAATTCCGCCCTGAAAGCGCAGGCGGTCACATACAAGCCAAGGTGTTCTAAGCGACAAGAAGGCGTGGTGGTTAGGCCTACTCTGGCCGCAGGCATATCTGGGTTCACGTTCCTCTGAATCCCTTTGTCACCAGGTAGCCTGGGCCATGTACCTGACTTCTCCATGTCTCAGTTCTCTTAGTGTGCAGGAGGATCTATCCTTTGTCATTTACCAGAAAGAGGAGGCGGGCCTTGTGGGGACCTGAATGTAAGTAAGATACCCCTACAACCTAGTCCTACTTAGGACTGAACTTGAGCTCCCTCAGTCCCCACACAGGAATTTCTGCTTAGCGTGATGGGCAGGTGGGGGCTGACACTCTTTTCTTTCCTGGATTTCATAGTTAGGATTTAGGAGGCTCAGAAATTGCCTGTGAGGTCTTATTGAACCAGGTCTGACTCACATTATATATGAAAGGTCTTAAACATGTTGGTATTTGAGAATTGTTTTAAAAATATGTGACCTTCCAAAGAAATCACATGACTTATTGAAATAGAACTTTTTTCATTCAGTAAACGTTGGGCTCTTTAGTCGCTATCCTGTTGTTAATTAGATAATTTGGGGCATTTGGTTTATTGAGTACCTACTGCATACCAGAGGCTGTGTTACAAGCACCATACATGTTATTTTCTCTAGTCCTGGCGACAGCATTACCTATTTCTCCCATCATAAAAGGAGCTTGGGGTAAACAGACGCTTGCCAGGGTCTGAGAGCTACTGAGCAGCAAAGCCAGAACTTACCCTTCAGGGTCGCAGGCCTGAAAGCCTACGCTCTTTCCATGCCACTGCCACTGGTGAGGGTACGTGGCATGTCGTGGCTAAAGTCCACACTCAGCTCCTGGCTGTACATCCAATAATTCGTCGGCCTCATCTTCTACGATTTTGTCCAATTTGTCTGTCTGGACACACTAGGTCGCTCTAGAAACTTCTGCTCAGCAGTGAAAACAAAATCCTTTCATTTCATAAGTAGATTAGGTTTTGAAGTATATTTCTTCGCAGGAATCTTCACTCATTGAATGTCTTTAGATAGTGGACGTGGTGGCCGGAAATGGTGGTAGCAAATGACGGTTCCTCACTGCAGAACTCCGGGACTGGCCCTTATTAATGAATACGGTCTTCATTTTCCCTCGCTTGTGGCAGCAGCTGCTGTCAGTTCTAAGTAGGACAGTACTTAGTGACAAAAGTTAAGACTTAAGGCTAGCAGCCTTAAGGTTGCAGCGGGGGGGAAATAGGAAACTGATGAATTCTCTTTCTGTTTGCACCTTTAGAAACAGGTCAATTGTTTCAGTGACTGGCTCTGTCTTGATTAAGAAGCATTAATAGCAATTAATGATATAACTTCAACAAAGGTATAGAAAAGTTAATAGAGTCTCAGGCAACATAAGTGACACTCGTTTTCTTCTGTATCCAGACCATCAGTGCTGCCAAGCAATTCTCTAAAGTGCAAGCAGATTTTTTGGTCTGAGTTCTCCAGATAATTGAACAAATCTTTTATTTTTTCAGCATAAAATTCCCTGTAGTGAGCTAATAATATTATTTAGTTTAAAATGCCTCAATTCTACAACTTAATTAAAAACCTTTTACAAGTTAATTTTATTAACATGTGCACATTTTATCTACATGTGAAAATATTGTTTGATTATGATGATGAAACTTTTTTAATAAAAAAGGAAACTGCTAAAGTATGCCAAAGAACAGTTCAGGTCAAGAAATAAGAAATTGTAACACTGAGTTCATGTGGCTTTAATTCTACCCAGCAATAGAAACAGAACGCATTTTCTTTGGAAACGCCAATAACACAGAAAATAGCAACAGCCACAACAGTGGTGACCAAAATGGCAGTAGCTCACGTTGAGTACACCTTCACCCTGTACCTGGGTTGTGTACCTCACGTGAGACGACCCCTCATATCTGCAGCTTCCTCTGAGGCAGGAGGCACTTCCCCTCTCCACAAATGAGCTAACTGAGACTCAGAGATGGCCAGGAGCTGACCAATGGGAGAGCTGAGATTGGACACAGGTGGGTGTTTCCCACCGTGCCCTCTCCATCACTCAGCTGAACTGCCACACGGAGGGTGACTTATTGTAAGAAGGTGAAATTCGCCTCACTGGACCCGTCTGATAATCTGTCCCATCTGATGTCTTTTCCAGTGTCATCAGGGGACACACCCGATATGCTGCCGTTCACGATGTCAATTCCAGGCACACAGGAGTATTCCTCGAAAGTCCAGGCTTGAAACCTTATTATGTGCTGGGAACCCCTGCGTTATATCGCTCGTGGCCAAACTGTGGTCTGGGTACTGTTGGTTTATGGTTGTCCTTCTGTTCGTCCTTACTGTCAAGGCCTGCCCCAGATTCTGTCACTCAGTCCTGAGCCTCTGTGTCCCTGCTGGTCTCATGCCTGGGCCTCGGGACTTCATGTCCTAGGCACACCCACCTGTGCAGTTGCCGTGACTGTGGATGTATCTTTCTGGCTCATTCTTTCTTCTCTGGAGACCCAGCAGCCAGGAGAGCATTCCAGCTTTGTTCCGTAGCCTATAAGGAACATATAAATAGGGTCTTTTGTTCCAAGAATGTTTTTGAAAGTTAAACTTGGGATTTTGTTGGCATTCTTAGACAAAGCAGCGGAAACCTTCTTCTAAACTCCTTGAAACAGAATGTTTATTGAAGTGCTACTTTTCGTGATATATTCTGTGAAGGTTGTATGAATTTGGAAGGAAGGGTCGGAGGGATTAGGGGAGTTTCAGAGGCGGAGGGATTTGATGTGTCCCCTGAAGGATGTTTCCGGAGCTGGATGGTTTATGAGGGTATCTGTACATGGGTGGGGAGGATGGGGTATTGAACATGGGCCAGGCGCAGGGCTGGGCAGCAGCAGACCACACAGACCGGGCAGTGGGCAAGCAGTGTGACGTCAGTTAAGGAGCAGTATTGGGAGAAGTGGAGAATAAAGTTAGATTGTTGAGAGGGGCTCTCGAAAGCTCAGTGAGTCGGTCGGGATCAAGGGGCATGCTGCAGGAGAGGCAGCTTGGAGACCGCAGGGCCACGGACGGCCGCTCACCTTACGTGTGCAGTGCGGGTCTGGAGGGGGAGCAGGGTCTGCTCACTGTGGGGGACTCAGACCTGGCTGTGGGACGTGCCGCAGGAGTCAGTCAGCCCACTGTGTGGGGCACAGGGCATCTCACACAGGCCCTTGAGGGTGTGTGCGTGAAAGTGACACAGGCCCCTCCCATCACATTTATGGGCAAAACCAGTTACATTGCCACCCCCAGCGTGTGGGGGACAGGGAAAGGTGATCCCCCTTGTGTCAGGAAGGAGAAGAGAACTCAGAATGTTGGTGGCTATTATTAAGATAATGTCCCCCTCCCCCAACAGAGGGTTTGGGCTTGAATTGGCAGGCATGGGAGTGGTTGTCAGGTCCTAGGAGGAGCATGTGTTCGAGGAACATTAGCCTGAGCTCAGCATTTGAAATGACCATGCTGGCTGAAGGTTGTCCTAGTCTTTGCCTCTCACTGGGCTTTTCTCTCTGCTGCTCATGCGTAGCCACACCCGGGACCCCTTTCTTGGCATCAGGGAGGGCTGGTAATTAGGAGCACAAACTGTAGCCATAAAGCTGAGTTTATATTCCAGCTCTGCCCTGTGATGTTGGGAGGTAACCTGCCCATGAGTCTCAGTTTTCTTATGTGTCAAAATGGGATCATACACAACGATGAATATGAGATGATTTGCACAGTGTCGGGCCCAAACTAAGCAGTTACTAAGTGTTTGGTCTAACTCTTATCATCTCTGAAAATGTTCTACCTTTGGGATCTTTGATTCTGCCCCATCTTTCTTCCATCCACCTTTCCTCCCTTTGCCCTTGTTGCTGCACGAGTCTTCTCCTACTTCTTTTCCTTCCGACACACCATGTTGTCCACATTGTAATTCCTCCCCTGTGCGTGTCAGTCCTCTCCTGACCTGCCGGCATACTCAACTTGCTAAGACTCAGCCCATCTCCCGCCTTCCTCCCCTGCAGGACTGAAGTTCCACCTGACTGAAGTTTTTCTGGTCTCTGGAGATGTCAGTGCTACTCAGAAATCCTTTGATTCATGTCAAGTGTCACCCACCTCTTGTTCCCTGGTGGTTATCCCACCCCATGCCCCCCTCCGCCCTTGTTCCCTGGTGGTTATCCCACCCTATGCCCCCCTCCGCTCTTGTTCCCTGGTGGTTATTCCACCCCATGCCCCCCTCCGCCCCAGCAGGACTACTTCCAGCTGAGTCTGTCCATGAAGACATCGTGTTTTTATGTTTTCTTTTACCTCATTGATACACAGATGAAAATAATCCTAGTGGAAGAATAGGATCACCTAGCACAGAGTTTCTCAAATTAAATGAGCATACACATCACCAAGCGAGCTGTTAACCCTTAGCTCCTGATTCAGTAGGTCTGGAGTGAGGCCCACAACCCTGACCCCTAACCAGCTCCCAGGAGAGGTCTGCACTGCCGGCCCCAGCTCTGCTTTGAGGAGCGAGGAGTTGATGGTCGTGTGTTGAATGTATTGAATACTCACCATGTGCTGAAAAGCAAGATCTTTTCTTTGGAACAAGTGAGAGCTCTGCTGCCAGGCTTCACCTTGTAGCTGATTAGATGCAGAATCTTGGCTCCACCCAGACCTGCTTATTTAGAATCTGCATTTGAACAGGATCCCCAGGTGTGCACACAAAGGTTTTCAAACCACTGGCTTAGAAGATGTAAATAAAAAGGTCTTACAAACATTTGTAAAGTCATATGTGGTGTTTCAGTGCTCTGGCAACTGAAAATACTAATGTTCAATTAAACTAATTAATAAGTGGGTTGAAATTAATTAACCAGAAAAAACTCTCTGAGGAAAATAAGTTTTGTACCAGGTTCAGAAGAAGAAAAGTGCATTTATAGATATATTTGAGTTGTATTTTTATTATCATTTAGAACATCTTAGCTACAGCCATTTCTTAGAAAAGCCTAGTTGTAAAACAATAGTGATTTTCACATCTGTCTTACTGAATTATTTTTCTTTTTTATGCTGTTATTTTTAATTATGTAAATAACAGCAAGTACACATGCATAATCTTGTCTTATTTCTGCCGCCTTTTCTACCCCAAGAGTCACAACACGTGTCACACCTGCTATTCAGTACTTTGCTTTTCTCACTTGTCAGTACACCTTAGAGACCCTCCATGCCAGTCTGTGAGGAGCTCTTTGGCAGCCAGCGGTGGCTGTGCCACGTTAATCTTCTCCTCTTCAAGTGACATTTAAAAGGCTATTCCACAACAGTCACCCACACTAACACACGGGAGGTCATATTCCCAGAAAACAGTTACTAAATCTATGTTAAATGTCTCTACCTTTTCTAAAAACTAACTCCTTTGTATAACCACCATGAGTTCCAATTGGGGTTATTTTAGGCTAATGTGTCTTTCCCAAACAGTATTTAATTTTCAAAATAAAGAAATAGAGCATTTGTAATCTGAGAGACTTTGTAAGGATCCAACCAAAAGTGGCTCCCTCTTAGGGGAGGAATAATTTGGTAGAAAATTGTTGACTTACATATGTGAGGTCCGTTGTAGGCTCTGCAAACACCCCTCTGTGTCCCTTGGTGAGTCTCACCAATCATCCATACACTGATCGGTCCTATGCTGGTTTCCAAGAAAGTGCCATTCTAGCTTCAGTCCCTCTCTCTCTCTCCTCTGTGTGGGCTTAGAGGCATTTTACTGCTTACAGTTGAGTTGTTCCATAAATTGAACATAGACTAAGTTATTTTAAATAAATAGATGGCATCCTCATATTGGAAGCTTTGGGAGAGGTTTGGTGGAAGTGCCTATTGTCATGATTTGCCATTATTTCTTTTAGATTTCCTATAAATTCTCTCCAAGTCTGTTTTTCTTGCTGCCTCACAGAAAGCTGAGCACCCACGCAGCTTTAAAACCACAGAAGACGACTAAGTGCGTGAAATGCACTCATTGCGTTCGTCTGTTTGAATTGATAGTTTGCACAGTCCGGATTTGCTGAGCAGTCATCGACCTTCCACATATTAAATAGGCCCATGCTGACCAGCTTCTTTCTTAATATATTTGAACAATCACACAAATGGGATTAGGAGTCTATTTTTTATTCACCTGCCTTCCAGTCTGCGCAAATGGACTTCTTACTCTTCTACCAGCAACACACGCCCCTCTCAGTAACACTTGTGATAATGTATTTGTAAGTGTGTATCTTAAGAGGGATCTCGGCTGTGTTTTTGTACACTTAATTCCTTATAGACACAGCTCTGCTTTATATACTCGTCCTCTCTCTGTCATCAACCTTAGATTTATTGTTGGTGCTGATTTTAGACCAAAATATAAATGAGCTTCTGTTGGCATTTTTTAAAAAGCCATACCTTGTAGCAGATTGAGTAGAGAATCAGTTTGTGTAAATAGATAACCTTGGGTCACATCAGAAAATGTCTTGTTCCAGCTGAGGATTCTACTCTTGCACTGTGGGACTGACTTTATTCATTTAACAGAAGCTAGGGCAGACAGGAAAAGAAATATTTTCTTCTCTTAAGATTTCCTGATTTGTTTGTACCTCCGTTGTGACACCCAAGAGTAATTCTGATATAGCGACTTCTAACAAAAAGAAAAGAGAGGGGAAAACAGAAGGGGGACTTCCTCTGCAGTTATGAGCTCTCATCCTTCACTAGAAAGCATGCATGTGCCCCAGCTTCTTCCGTGGCTTGTAGGCTGCACTCCTCATCCAGGACAATGACCCATCTAATTCCCAGAGATAGACGGGGAGAGAGCATGCATGCACAAGTGAGAGAGACCAAGAAAAGCCGAGACTCCCCATTCCTGTCCCCTGTGTGCTCAGATGGGACGTGGCACTGCTCTGCAGCCAAATGTGCTCAGCCTTGTTATTTATTCTTCTCAGGGTCCGGGCTGTCCCCGCAGGGTGACAAATACCCAAAACAGTGAGCCCAGACCCTGCCTGGTACACTGGGAGCAGCCAGGCTTGCCATGTTGGTGGGGGGCACAGCCCTGCCAGGCCCACCTGGAGATGACATGCAGTCCCCACTCCATCTTCCTTGATCCTGATGTAAGAAACACAACGCTGCTCCTTTCCTGAAACTGTTCTGCAATGAATATGGTTGGAGGAGTTGGTTATTATCGGGTTGTTTGCTTCCTGTTGATTGTTTTGGAACATTCAGTACTCACAGTTGCTTTATGATGGTTAGGATAGAAATTCTGGCAGATTTTCTGCCTCAAGAGTTTGCCCTCCTCTAAGATGAAGTAAACTAGAAATTGATTATGTAAAATCATGGCTGAGGAAGTGTCCATCAATATATTACTTGGATGAACATTTGTGATTAAGGTGGGAATACATAAGAAAAGGTCATGTGATTGATAAAATATTTCTTCAGTTCTAAGTGTAAGCTCCTTTCAGCATTTCAGTTTTATGAAACAGTAAATGTTTCAGTTTTATGTAAATGAGAGTTTTTATTTGGTCTTGGATTTCTGACTTGAGAAGCTCTGGCATTATTTATCGGTCTTATATGAAAACATTGAAAAGAGGGTCGTCTGTAGGCCCCTGGGGTGCCCCTTCTGGTAAGGAACTAAAACTTTGAGAAACCTGTTTCTAAAAATATTGGCGCCTCAGCTCTGTGTGTTTTCACATGCCTGGGGGAGGGTATAAAATATAAAGCTTTCAATTTTATGTTGTTCCAATCAGGCGGTCTTCAGAAAGTAAGAGCCTGGGAGCGTCCCAGCAGTATGGCTCCCCACGTAGGCTCCTTTGTAACTGGAGTAGGAGTTTACCTTGGGCTTCAATGGCTGTAATTTCTAGTCTGTGAGTTGAACAGTGGTCATTGTAGTGAGGGAAAAGACCTTCAATTTAGTCTGGTTTTCTAAAGATCTGGGTTGTATTTTAAGGAGAAGGACACAGTTGTGATTTTTAAGACATATTCTGCTGAACAGACTGTGACCCCTTCTCTCTTATTTATCTTCTTTTTTCTTTCTCTCAGGTGCTGGAAACATTTGTTAAGGTAATTTTCTGTTTTCTCCAGGGACTCAGGATCGAATTTCTTTGTTCTTGGTTTTATCTATTAAAGACACTTTTCTAGTTATGGATTCTGTTTGTGAGTCATGTAAAGAATGACTGATTTCAGCTGGATCTGCGTCTGACAAAGAGTCCTACGCTGTCCTCTGGGCAGAGTTACGTTCCTCTGAGAAACTTATTTGCAGAAGTCTTGTCTTAGGGAGAGACATTGATGTCTTAGGAACAGATATTGATATCTATCTGGAAAGTGTAAACTTAGATACATTCAATGTGACAGGCATCTATGAGGCACTTACTGTTTGCCAGAAGCTATGAAGTATACAAAGGTTTACAAGTATCACATGCCTTCGAGGTGTTTAAATTGGAGGGGCAGATATGCACAAATGCCCTTGTCTGAAAGAGATAGGCTTTTGTCTACTTTCCGCAAAAAACAGTGTGTGAGCTCAGTGAACCTGTGAGTGCAATAGTTTATTTAGAGGTGATCACAGGAAGTAAGAGAGACAAGGAAGGGAAGATGCCCATAAAGGGTGCATTAGCGAGCCATCACCTGGGTGAGCACCTGTCCTCAGTCCCCCCAGGAGACCTCAGGAAGGCTGCGCAGAAGCCACTTTAGTGTTGCTTACCCAATGGGGAGAAAGCAGGGGGATTTACTCATCAACTCTCACGGACATGAATGTACTGGCATCCTGGCCTGTCTATCCACCTCACCCGGTAGGCCAGGCGTACCCCTAGCCAGAGAATGACCTCAGTTAGGAACTGGCAGACACGTGCAGAAAGCCCTGGATTTGTAAGTAAATGGTGAGTGACAGAGACTCTGGCCCTGGCCTGGGCAACCTGCCACAGCGTCGTATTAACCAAGTGTAGAAAGTGCACTGCATGTCGTATACCACCCAAACCACATCCAGATTCAAAATGGATCATAGCCTGAAACCGAAGACCTAGAACTATAAAACTCTTAGAAGAAAACTTGGGGAGGAAGCTTCATGACATTGGATTTGACAATGGTTTCCTGGATATAACACCAAAAGCACGGGCAAGAAAAGAAAAAAAAAAAACTGAATAAATTGGACTACATCAAAATTAACGTTGTGCATCAAACGACACTATCAACAGAGTGAAAAGGCAGCCTGTGGAGTGGGAAAAAATATTTGCAAATCATACCTGCATATCTGAAAAGGGATTAATACCCAGAATATATAAAGAACTCCTACAACTCAGCAACCAAAGAAAACAACCTGATTTAAAAACTGAGCAAAGAACTTGAATTGACACGTCTCCAAAGATGATATATAAATGGCAATAAGCCCCTGGAAAGATGTTCAACATCACTGATTATCAGGGAAATGCAAATCAAATGAGATACCACTTCATACCCATTAAGATGGTTACTATTTAAAAAACCCAAACAAACAGAAAATAACAAGTATTGGTGAGGATGTGGAGAAACTCTTTTCGCATTGCTGGTGGGAACGTATAATGGCGCAACCACTATGGAAAATGGTACGGTGATTCCTTAAAAACTTAAACATGAAGTTACCATATGATTTAGCAATTCCACTTCTGAATATATACCCAAAAGAAGTGAAAGCAGAAACTACAACAGATATTTATCTATCCATGTTCATAGCAGCTTTATTCACAATAGCCCAAAGGTGGAAGCAAGCTGTGTCTATCGACAGATGAATGGATAACAAACCATAGTATATTATACAACCGAATATTATTCAGCCTTAAAAAGGAAATTTTGATACATGTTACAACATGTGGGGAACTTGAAGATACTATACTAAATAAAATAAACCAGTCACAGAAGGACAAATACTGTATGATTCCATTTGTATGAGGTCCCTAGAATAAAATTCGTAGAGACACAAAGTAGAATCCTAGTTGCCAGGGTTGGGGAGAGAGAAATGAGAGGTTATTGATTAATGGGGATGGAGTTTCAGTTTGGGAGGATGGAAAAGTTCTGCGGGCGGTTGCCTCGTGGAGATGATTGCACAAGAGTGTGAATCAGTGTCACAGAACTATACACTTAAAATGGCAAATTCTGTGTTATTATATTTAATCACAATTTAAAAGGGGGGAAGGGGATTCATGAGGAAATGAGACGGAGGAGGTGCCATGTTCCCCGGCCTCGATGGCCTGGTGGGATGCTGGAGGCAGCAGCACAGGTGGGAGAGGTCGGAATGGAGAAAGTCGTTACAGGCTGGGCGCTCGAGTCTGAGGAGGGCAGTGGGATGTTTCAGAGTGCCACGTGGTCGGTGCGACTAAGCAAAGGAATATGGAACTGGAAGGGAGACACTGAGAGAAGCCCTGGCTGCCTGGCTGTGGCCCCCTGGGGCTCTGCCATGACTGGTGCCTCAAGGAAGCTGCCTGCGGAGTGGCTGAGGGCTGGAGAGCAGGACGGTTCTGAATGAGACTGCTCGCACGATCTGAAATGTAAGTCCTCAGTTCTGTGACATTTGGTCCAGCACAGGTGTGCTGTAGACCCAGGAAGGAAAGACTTGTCCCAAGACCTCACTCTGTTCACGTGACAGACATTTAGGAGTACTCACTAAGTGCCAGTCACTGTTGGAGGCCCTGGGAGGGTGGCCGGAACAGAACAGACAAAAATGCCTCTGCTCCTGGTCTCCCCTTCTTGTGGGGGGACAGGACATAAACAAAACAAAGAAGCACAGCAAGTGACAAGCCAGGTGGAGTTAAGAGCCATGGACAGGGCAGCAAAGCCAGGAAGGGGCACAGCTTGCCTGGAGCCCTCCAGTCACAGGGCAGTGGAGCCTGTGTCCTCAAAACTATGGCTTCATTGTCAAAAAAGTCCGATGTGGTTTGGAGCCTCCCTGCAGTTCACTAAATGCAGTGGTGTTCTTCAGGCACATCTACCGACCTCTGAATATTTTGTGTCTCTCATTTGAACTTTGCAAAGTGCCTTTTGCCATGGAGCTCCCCCAGCTTGGGGGCGGGGGCGGAGGACCAAGGCTTCCCAGACCCCTGCTGGGGGCTCCTGCAGTTACCCACTGTCCTCGCTAATGGCCTCAGATGGGCACCAATTGCTCTGGTGGGCTTGGGCTCCATGCCCAGATCTGCATGTTTGGCAAAATTATTCAAGGCCATTTTTCTTATAGAAGGTAAAAGTGACCTGTTATTTTGCCTAGTTATATTCTCAATGATTTTAGAATGCCATTCAGAAAATTGATCTAATCTGGTGAAAAACACCCTCTTATTCCTCTAACCCACCCAAACTGCACCGAATCCCAGTTCTTCTGTTGGTTATAGTTCTTCTATTTCCTGATAGATTGTGCATTTATATGTTTAAATGAAAAGCAGGTTATTTGCTGTTGTCTTGTGAATCAGGTATTTGGGGCGTTCCGGTGTTCAATCGTGCAGTTCCTGAAGCCGCACTCCTGTTTTCTGGTTACCAGTTTGTGCTCATTCCAGAATAAATAAATAAGCCCCATGTAGAGTTGCCTTTTATCACCTTCATTTTTCTCTGCCCAGTAAAAAGCCGATGAAAATACATTCTTTGTTACGTTCCATTCATTTCCAAATGTGCAAGTTTTCAAATACGTTATAAATGAGAAGAAAAGAAACTGCCGGATTGTTTGTCAAGCTGTCATATTATTTTATTTATCGTCTCTTGTCAATAGAAAAGTCCAGAAGTGTATTGAGATAAAAAATGGAAGTACATGCAAAGATAAAATTGTAAATGGGATACACTGCTGTATTTCCTCCCGTTTTCCCCTCCTGCTATTGGACAGTAAACAAGAAGAATTGAGTCTGCTGGCGCACACAGCTCCGAGAGCTTTTGTACCTGGGCTCGCCTCCAGCCCCACACACCCACTCTGCCTCTCCCAGCACTGTCCTAAAGCTTTCAGGATTTGGGAAAGGGCTCGGGCTGATGAACGATAAAAGACACAGAGTTTAAAAGAATAGGACTTTCCTTAGACACCCACACACAGATTATTAACCCAGAAATGCATATGCCCACCTGCCCTGTTCAGGAGCTGGGGGAGTAGAAATTAAAAGGTGAATTTGGGGAAAGCAAAAGGTGGGAGGGACTTTCTGTTTAGTGAACAAGATTTTGCAATCAGCAGAGAAATTGTGCTGTTTATTTCAGTTTTCACAATAAAGTGCGTCTTAAAATTGCCCAAGTTCTGCCTCCAGAAAATCACCTCTTAGAGTCCTGGGGAATGATCTGGTCTGCTGCTGCCTTCACACCTTTTATTATAGCACATTTTAATGAAAAAATAAATTAATTTCTATGGGTTCTTGGAGATACATATGTATTTGGATATATCTCATTCTCTTAAGAAATAGGTACCCTGGGGGGTTCGGCATTACAGGATTCCAGCTATCAAGACTCTGGCGTCCTGTGGTGGCAAGAGATCAGACACCCCGCTGAGCTGCTGTTGCAGGAAAGCACTCAGCCCCTTTGCCGGGCCATTTTCATAATGCAGAGGAAGATGACAGACTCTGAGGAGTTGCAAAAGTAATTGGGAAGTGAAAGAGCCTCCTGATTTTCTTTGTGTAAAAAACCTTGGAGCTGTGGTCCCTTGTCGCCCAGAAGAGCCCAGGGCACCTTGCCATGCATGGGAGAAGGTCAATCATAAAAAACTGGCCAATCAGGTTGTACTTTTTATTGCCAGAAAGAAGGCTGAGAATGGCTAGAGCCAGCCTATTTGCAGAAACCAAGCTCCAGAACTGAACAAAAGAGTGACTCAAGTTCTAGAAAGTTCTAAATGTTTCATGGTACAGTGAAGCCCTTCGTGCTGAAGGGTGGGACTTTCACTTCTGTGGAGCTCTGCATTCCTTAGCAATTGTCCTACAAAGTAAACTCAGACTCACCTTCAGAAATTGAACAGCAGCAGCCTTGACTATATACAGAAATTCCTGTCCACTTGGGAAAACTATAACCTCTCTTTCCTTCGTGTCAGGACACCTTCTCTGCCTACTTCCACTTCTCTGTGCCTTGGGCGTCCTGTGCCTGCTTCTTAGAAGTTCGTGCTGCCCTCGTTCTCCATGCTTATGGGGCGGTCTTCTTGTCTCTGAGAATTCCAGTGCCGCTCATCCCTGCGGACCAGCCGGTGTCCCCTGCAGCTGCTCACTTAGACTCTCCTTGGGCACCTCCTGTGGGGCCTGGGCTGCTTCTCCGGAAACTGCTCCCCTTCTCCTCCACCCTAACAGACCACCAGCATCACCCCGGCCCCTCTTTCCTCTAAGTTTCCCCCCGTATGAGTTTCTCCAGCATCCACCAAACCACTCCAGCTGGAAACCTGGAGAGTGCCTGTCCATTACCCTGGCCACGCGAGACTCCCTGTGCCTCCCCCGCTCCCTTGGGCCTCCCGCTGGCTCTCCCACTCACCCCTCCTGTCTCCATCCCTTGACTTTTCAGGCTTCGTCAGCTGTTCCTGAGTTCTGAGCCAGGCCCCTGCCCGGCTGCTTGATCTCCTGTCTGCCCTGCGGTTTGCTCTTCCTCTCACGGACTCTTTCTTCTCAAAGTCCTTCAGTGACTCTGCGCTCCCTGCTAGACGAAGTCCCCTCGGGGCCCCGCGTCCCTCTGCAGCCTCCTTGTGGCCAGGCCCAGGCCTCAGTTTGCCCTCAGCTATCAAGAGCTGCTTGCAGTTTTCCAAACAAACCACAATGGTGTCCACCTTCTTTATTTTTCTGTTCTTGAGATGCCTTTCCTCCCCTTGTCTGCCTGGTGAATACCTGTCTGTCTTGGGGACCTGTCTCCAGCCTTTCCTAGGCCCCTGGGAGAATCCGTCTCCCACCGCCCCCCCTGGCCTCCCTCCTCCTGTCCTAGCCCCACAGCACCTGCGAGTACTGAGCCCAAGCACCAGCCGCAGTTAAGCTCTGTATCCCCCAGCGCTGGCAGTAATGACCTGATAATGCTGATAACCCGCCTGGTCCATTGGGATGAGGTAGGACTCTTCCTTCAGCACTGCTTCCTTACAGAAGGCTGTTGCACAGGAAGAAGCCTCACGCCACACACGTCCTTCCTATTCCAGAACCGCACAGACCTGCCCACCAGTCACGACACTGCCCTGAGCTCACAGCCCAGGACCAGGGAGCCGGGGTCACTGCACGGCTGGCTCGAGAGGGCTCACTTATTATGTCCACAAAGGCCATTGCCCGAACTTTAAAGTATTTTTGTAACTGTTATCTCATCTGGTCAACACAAATAATGCTGTGATTGGATATTGAAAGGCTTCTTAAAGCCATGGAGCTTATTCTTAGCACAGAAAGCTTCCATAGGTCTTCTACTCCTTGGTTTGTTTTCAACCTTATTTTCTCATTTCTTCCCACTAATGTTAGAGCAGTTGTTTCTTGGAGCAGGAAGATTTTTTGAGGTTTCAGCTGGTCCTATAGACTCTACTAGCTGCCAGCTTCTTGATGGCATCCTGTTTTTATGTAAATAAAACCCCGAAACCCCACAGATATAGACACACTGGGAATTGGGGAGCTGCCTTAGAATGTGTGACAGTTGTCACACAGCTGTTCTCTGGTAACAGTCACCGCTCATGGATATATCTACATGTCTGTAAGAAAAGCCTACAGTTGCCTCACTTTGCACATGTTTACATGGAAGCTATGCACGGGTTTTGTGTTCGGACGTCTTTTGGCTGAGGGCAGCATTTGACCTCATTAGTTGCTGGTACAGCGCAGGGAAGCCTGGTGCTGTGTAGGTGACGGGCCCATGGCCTCATCCTCGTTTGAGCTGGTGCTGCAGAGATGTCCTGAGGTATGTCTGCCGGGAGCTCACAGCTGAGACTCAGGACACTCAAGCTGGTGGTTCTCGGGGAGAAAACCAAAACATGGGCTTTGCTTTCTCAGAGCTTCTGAAAAATGCCACTTCTTTAAGGCAAGAAAGAAGGCTATGTGTTTTTGGTGAGATGTTGTGGTCTTTGTAACAAGAGAGTATGGGAATGCGTATGTGCTCAGAGCCCCAGGTATAGTGTGTGTCGGTCTGTCTGTCTGTCTCTCCCCCCAACCCCACCCCTCACCCCTGAGCTGTGAATGGAGTCCCCTCAACATTCTCCGTCTTCACATACTGAGTGAGAAGAGCAAGTCACACTGTCCCTGAGCCCCTTCAGGGCGTCTGTGCGGACACCCAGCAGAAGAGATAGATGAACCCCTGGGACAGCAGGGAGCGAGGGCTTTTTTCCAACGTCACCACAGTGACATTAATGACCAGGAGTTGGTGCAGCACTTCAGTGCCAGGCACTGTCTCACGTGGGATGTGGCCACGTGCATGCGTTAGAAATGAAAGTATAGAATGTGTGCTCTTGTTTTGAATGGCTTCATGAAATGAATATCATGTTACAAATGATGAAAGCAAGGGTCACAGAGGCTAAGCAACTTGCTCCCTGATAATTAGGAGCAGGTACTTCCAGCCATTGGATTCCACCCTCTGTTCTCTTCACAACGACACCTTCCAGTTGTCGGGCACGTGGGAACCTCATCTGCATAACGGGAGGGCCGGGGCGAAGCTGGGAATGGAAAGGTCCAAGGATTGGGGTGGGGGCTGGAGCAAGGGGGTGCCTGATTGAATGTGCTTCCGGTGGCCTGGCTGCCACCCCATGTCACCGTGTCACAGTGTCCAGGTTAGAGCAGCTCGAGAAGAGAGGGCTGCTGGTGAACAAGAGGTGTTTCCTCAGGGTCAGCCATGCTTGTTCTCAGAAGGGGGCTGTCTCCTCACAGAGCAATTCAAGGAAATGACAGGAACTCGGGAAGACGAGCAGCTCTGGGAACAAGAGTGAGGGTGGGCTGGCATGAGATGAGCTGCGTGCTGGAGGGTGTCCACAGCCAAGACAAGCAACCTGACTTCAGGCTTCGGGAACAGCCCCGACTCCCCCCGGGGTAAGTACGCAGCTCGCTCTGGAGAGGGCCCGGGGAGGGCACACGGACTGAATGCTGAATGGCTGGCATTGGTGTGCGTGCCGGGGCACAGGGCCCATGGGGACATGGTGTGCCCCAGGCGGCATGCGTGAGAGGGCCAGGCCATCTGCACTTGCCCAAGGGCTGCCATGCATGGAGCCCAGGACAGCCCTCTCCAGACTATTCAGGACAGAAACTGAGACCCCAGCCTAGGAGATACTATCTAGTCATCACTCCATAGGCGTGAGCAGCTCTTTTTTCTTTTTTAACTGTGAAGAGAGAGACTTGGTTTTGATCCCTGTCCGTGGTTACTGACGAGGAGTATGACCTTGAACCAGAAGTTCTCAACCTGGGGTGATTTTGCTACACAGTGGACGTTTGCTGATGCCTAGAGACATTTTATTTTAACATTACAACCCCAGGTCTTATTTATCTCAGAGCTGGAAGTCTGTGCCTTGTGACCACCTTCACCCATTTCCCCACCCACACCCCCACCCCTGGCAACCGCCAATCCGTTCTCGGTTTCTATGGGTTCCACTTTGTTAGATTCTACAAATGAGTGAGCTAATCCAGTATTTGTCTCTCTCTGTCTGACGTATTTCACTTAACATAATGCCCTAAAGGTTCATCCTCATTGGTGCAAATGGCAGGATTTCTTTCTTTTTTGTGGGTAATATTTCACTGTGTATATGTACCATATCTTCTCTATCCATTTGTCACTCAGGTTCTTTGCGTGTCTTATCTGTTGTAAACAACGCTGCACCGAACCTGGGGTGCAGATATCTCTGCAGTCATACCCGTTTCCTTTGGGTGTATACCCAGAAGTGGAATTGCTGCATCATGTGGCAGTTCTATTGTTAACGTACAGTTTTTTGAGGAATGGCCAGCTCTTAAGAGGCGGTGGTGTGGACAGGACAGGTGCATGAAATTTGGGAGCAGACAGGCGAAAGGCCAAGCACGGAAGACTAGCCAGGGGTCACCAAGGAGCGTTGAGATTCGTAGGCACCCCATTTAACACGTCCAAAACCACGTTCCTGAACTGGCTTACCCGCCCTGGTCCTTCCCTGTCAGGAGAGGCGGTGTCCCTGTTCCAGCTCCAGTGCTGCAGCCATCTCCATATCGAGTCCATCACTAAATTGTGTGGCAGTGTCCTTGAAAACCATCCTAAATCTCGTGCCCCCCTCCACCACGCAGTCCAAACAGGGTTGTAACTTGCACGGCTCTTGCAGTGCACTGGTTAATCTCCGTGTCTTCCTTTACCTTAACCCCCCCGTCCATCGCCAGAATCCGACTATTAAAACAAGGTCACATCACATCAGTCCTCTGCCCCAGTCCTTCCAGTGACGTCCCATTTGCAGTTAGAACCCGTGGCCTGTGAGGCCAGAGCCAAGCTGAGCCTGCCGCCACCTCGTCCCCCACTTGTCCCCTTGCCCTCTCTGTGTTAGCCTCACCGCCTCCACGTGGCCCCTACAACACACCAACCCTTTCCTCCACCTGGAACCCTCTGTGCCCCGATCCCCGTGAGGCTACTGTTCCTTCCTCACACCCCTCATTCTCGGGGTGCCACCTCCTCCCACTCCTGTGTTCCAAACACCGTTCATCGTTATGCTGCTCTCCCGCCTACTGCACTGGGCCTGGCTACAATTACCCTCCTCCACCTGCAGGAATTCCACAGCTTAGTAGTTCATGTGAACTTTGAACCTTTGTTTTTTCTATTTGAGAGGTTTGATATTCTTAAAATGTACTTTTTAATTAAATGCAACCTGAACAACTTCTCCCTGCTCAGCCTCTTTAGTGGTGAAGCAGTTCATGTAGAGGAAATTGACTAGGATTGGGGTCCATATCCCTCTGCTAGGATTCTTTATTTTTACAGCTGCAAAGAGGCCTCTCAAAAGCACTTGCCTTTCTGCCTCTGAAGCTGCCTAGTGCCTGTTTGTGGCTGACCTCTGCAGAAATCCTTGTCTGATTCCACATCTTCACCTCCAGCCACCTAAAACCAGCCTGGGAAATGTGCAGTTGAAAAAACTACAGTAACATCTCAATTAAGGAAATGCTTGGGGGAAGGAGTGTTCTAGTTAATTTAATTTTTGGTTTAGCTGAGCACAAGCAAAGTTTTTATTAGGAGAAAAGAGTGTATGTAAAAGAAAGATGAACTTCGGGTGCAGACATGCCTTTATTTAAACCCTTTCTCCACTGTTTGAAGTCATGTGACTTAGGGCCTCAATTTTCTCATCTATAACAGGGATAATAGCTATCTTATCAGCTTGTTGTTGGATTAAATGCGGTGACGTTTGTAATGTGTAGTGCTGTGTAAATACAGTTCCCTCTTCCCATTTTGTTTTCATTCTTCTTGGAAATAATTCTTCATTGGTGTATGGCATTTTAAAATGTTTTTAATACAGAACGTTGAAACAGAGGGTCGTATTCCCGAAGCAGGTAGTGGTGGGTCATTCATTATTACAGAATATGTATGAAAAATTAACCAATCGTTGAGTACTTGTTGAGTGCTCATTTTGTTCTAGATACTATGGGAACAGCAGAAATAAAGAGGTGGTTTTATTCTTTTAAGGACGCCTTACTCTTCCATGCATCTTTCTTCTAAAATTGGAATGTGGGGGGAAATGTGGTGGAAAAGTCAGCATGGCCGGTTAAAAACACACATCGTTATCTCCTCTCACTAAAACAGCAGTAAAGAAAGACGAGCCTTAGGTCCACAAAGGAAGGAGAGACGAGCCATCAGCAAAGCAGAGATAAAGTGGCTCTCGGGTACAGGACTAATGACCGCGGGGAGAAGGTCTTGGCTTAGGGTCACCGAGAGCGGACTTGGTCACAGAGGAGCCAGCGATGACACAGAGCTAAAAACGGGGGCTGGTTGGGGGGGTTGTTAATAACGTGTGTCTGGCACCGCGGCTTCCTGCCCTTCAGAATAATGGGGAGTTCCCCCCTGATTGAAGTGAAGTTGCCTATTGACAAGCCAAACGTTCGCATGGCGGGGGGGAAGGGGGTGCGTTTCATTTTAAGCTTGTCTATACTGTTCTTTTAATCCATGTGCACATACGAATTTGACTGAATTTAAAAACAATTTTTTAGTTAAAAGAAGTGAACCAGCATTGTGTGCTGTAATGAGCACTGTCCTTGCTATCAGGAGATCGGGGTTCTGGGCCCTTGTGAAATTGGACTCAAATGTGGCTACAGTCGTTTACATAGGAAACGCACAGGCTTCGCAATCAGACCTTGCTTCCATCTTGCCGTGGTAGTTTCCGTTAGCCACGGTCACCTTCCCGGCTACCTGGTGTGTGCACTACAAATACCCTTTGTAGGAACTGTGACATTTTCATCTGCGTCTTGCACCTACTTCCCTAACAAACGTCACGTGTAGTTCATGCATCTCTAGAAAGAACACAGGAGACAGGTCAGAAGGCCCGGGTCTGAGAACAGACAGAGTTTCACCAGCCACGAATCGAGCTGGTCACTCGATTTGTCCTGTCGACCCCGTAGGGTGAGGGGACATTGAAATTGTGTATTTGTGTGTGCTGAAAGTGTGACAGAGAGAAAGTCACTGTCCAGTGTGAGCCACAGTCAGGACGTCATCTTTCCATCGGTGTGGCTGAAATCCACGATGGACTGGCTCGTGCAGCCTTTGTCCCACGCGTCCCTGAAGGGCTGCAAACTCAGCCGTGGTTCCTCGGGGTCAGCATGCAGTCGAGGCTGCCTGGCTGGGGGACTGTCCCCCTCCCCAGGCAGTGACAAGTGCTGAGCGCGGGTTCCCTCTGCTGCCGCCGTGGCTGAGCAGTGATTAATGCCATATGAGTACCTCGCTCAGTGACCTTTTAGCATTCCCTGCTGCTCTCCTCCACTTCACATAACTATTGGCAAATATTAGCTTCTCAGGTCATTTCTCCTCATCAACGACTTTCACAGGTGACAGGCAGGTTGTTAATGTGACTGGCATCCAGCTTTCGTCTTTGTCCCGTCGTGAATGTCTGTGCTCTGGCCTCGGTGATCTGATCACCGGCCCAGCAATCCCTACTGTGTTAGAACCAGTGTCCGGAGCAGCCTGCAGGGTCTGGCGAAGAAGGCAGGAGGCCTTCTTCCCAGGAGGCCCGAGGATACGTGAGCTGGCCCCACGTCCACCGTCCTTGGTGTGTCAGTTTGGGAAAACCTAACCTGTAGGCTCTGCTTGTGTCAAGATCTCTGTTAATTCCCACGAACTTCTAATTGAGCAATGGCATACTGTTTCAGCGAGCCAGGCCATAGAGCTGTGCGGCTTCAGTGTCGGTGTCAGGCCAGCCCTCCTTTCCCTCCTGCGCTCTCTCCGTGGCCCTGACCTACTGCCAGCCCAGAGGGCTAGCTCCCTTCATCCGCCCGCCCGAGTTCTCTTCAGCTGCTCAGAATGGGGATGATCTCCTCAGCACGAAGGACTCAGTGAAACACTTTGTATTTACAGTACTTTACATTTATTTTCACTTCCAGTCTCGTCCACCTCCACCCTTTATTGAAATTCCTGTTCTAGAAATGTTTGATCAGTCTTCATTTTCCCTAAATAAACAGTATTAGAGTGTACTGTGGGTAGTTTAATTTTGATATTACATGCATTTTAGAGAGAAGTGGCAACAATGTGTCCTATTTTTTTCTCCCTTGTCACCAGAAGTATGAGCTAAATTATTTATCATTTTATACTCACCAAACAGAGATGATTCAGGATATTTACTTTTCAGAAAAGGAGGGCTTAGAAGTGCCCTAACGGAGCTGACGCGTTGGTAAATGAGAGTGTTTGCATTTGGGCTAAATAAGAAAGTCTGCTGCTTGCTTGCGCACGCGTGCCTAGTGGAGGGACTGATCTGGGATATATTTGTGGAATTCAATGGATTTTAAAGAATGTGTAGACTAGGTAACTCAATAATTTAATCGATTAAAAAAGAATAAGGTCAGCAAGCATTTGGGAGAAGGTGCAGCAGTAGGAAGCCAGAGCGTCCGCGGAAGGCCCAGCCCCCGTCGTCACACCATTGGCTCAGGCTACAAGCTGTGGGTTCCACCCCAGGCTCTGAGCTCTGAGAAAGGCCAGGGACCGAGGGCTCTTCCTAGGGGGTGGATTGGGGCAAGGTTGTGAGACCCGGAGGTGTCCTATCAGCCTGGCTTGACAAGATCTGTCCTTTGTCACATTTCCAATGCCCACACTTTCCATACTTAGGAGAGTCCCATGGACTTGTGCTTTGTCTGCCACAGGAGACGATGGCACACCCGAAACCGTGGCTCCCATCATTGTGATTCCCCCCGGCAACAGAAGTGTGGTGGCTGGGTCCAGTGAGGTCACCCTGGAATGCATAGCCAATGCCAGGTATGCGGCTAGTCCCCCACGCGGGGACACTAATCCACGATGACTGCCATGGCTTCTGGTTGGTGCTCTCCCGGTGCTGGCGTCGTTAGTGCAGCTGGGCTGTGAGCACAACCTGGAGGGAAGCTAGGCAACTGGCTCCCCCAGCCTTCCATCGCAACATTTGTGTTATCCATGTCACGTGGGATATTTAGGTTGGAAAACAGTGCTTTTCAGTTTAGCTTCGGGTCATTGAGGGGGTGGGGGCTGAGGAGGAGAGAGGCACTAAGGTTCACGGGAAGAGTCCATTCCCCCCTGTCCACTCCTCAGTGTCCGCAGCCCGCTGAGTGGTCGCTCCAGAACCGAGTTCCCGTGATCACACTCCCATGCAGCCGTGCCCCCAGTAGTATTTCTTTTATACGTCCTCTCCCTGAGCAAATGGAGTCATTAGCACTACGGGCCATTGCTGCCATAATTAGCCACCCTCGCTCAAGAGTCCCTGAGCAGAATGTCTGGTCAGTGTGTGCCATAAGGGAACAGACTTACATCTGGACTGATTTTCAAATGTCCACTGTTCAACCCACCACAGTTCCTGGTAGAAATAGCTGTGTCTTGTGCTGAACGCCTGAGATTGTTTCTGCCTTGTCCGTGAGTCACAGTTATTGTCACTAATGCCCTTCATTCTCACAGGCCTGTCGAAGAGCTGAGTGTGACCTGGAAGAGAAATGGGGTGAGACTCACCAGTGGGCTCCACAGCTTTGGGAGACACCTTACCATCAGCAGCCCGACGTCCGCGGACAGTGGGGCGTACGTGTGTGAGGCGACGCTGAGAAGGAGCACTTTCGAGCCAGCCCGAGCAAAAGGCTTTCTTTCTATCATAGGTAACGCTCAACCTGGTGCACGGTGGTGCCACCACCCTCAGGTCGGGAGAGCCCACGGGCTCCTCCCTAGAAACAAGGTAGCAACAGCGGTGTTTCACCACCTTCATTTTTAACTCAGCAAATGGAGGTGGCGTTGAGTTTATCTTCCAAATGTATCTTGTCTTCCTTTTTCAATAATATACACCCACTGCATCCAAGCAGTTGATGTTCTAAGGACTTCCAGGAAATGACTTTGGACACCTCCAGTGATCAGGCTTGGGAAATAATGTGGTATCGCCCTCATCATGTGTGTCACCTTCCTTTATGCCACTAGGCTCTTCTGTAACTCTAACTTGGCTATTTTGGTCAGTGTTCAGGGATTATTCTGTTACTGTCATTTTGTTTGACCCAGAAGAAGGTTAGAAAGTGTTGGATTTTATCTTTTGGTAAATTAGAAAATGAGAACAGAGGTGATTCCTAGAACGAGCCAAGTGTCATTCCTGAACCAAGGAGAACACAAAGATAAAGTTGAGTCACTTTAAGCGCTGAGAACTCTAAGGGTTTAGGAAGTGTGTATCGTACATGGCTGAGGGAAGCCTCGCTTTATTGTCAGATTATACGATTACATTAAATTGTGAGGCGAGTACTTTTATTTCTCTCATTTGTTCAGCTCCTGTCATACTTTTATTCCTAAGTGGCTGTGATCAGGGTCGCAGGAACCCTGTTGAGCAGAGTGGTGGCCACTGCAGATAAGAGGTACCTTGAAGGTCAACTCCAGGAAGGACAATCCCTGTTTCTTCTCTTCAGGAAGGGGAACTGAGACCAGGAAAGATCAAATACATAGTAGCCCCTCACATAATGTGTTGTGCAGTTTCCACTTTGCAGACTAAGAAAAAAACTAAAGTTTATATTTTCATACAAAATGAGCAAGAGTAGCAAGAAGTACCGCATAAAAGGCCGCTTGCCTTGGGTATGTCACATTCCTTTAAATCATTAGGAAGTGGCTTTGTAACTTGGAAACAACTGCCAGACATGTACTGCACACCCATCGTCCCCCCTGAAAGAAGTGTAAGAATTATGGAAGTGTCCTAGAAAGCAGGCTAAGAGTCGCAAATTGTTGTTGATTCTACACCAAGGGTGGGAGCCGGTTCTCCGCCACCTTTCTCATCCTCACCATAGCTGTAGACATAAATACCATCTGCCCTCCCTGGAAGATTTTTTCATCAGCTTTACCTAGAGTTATATAAGCCCAACACATCATGGATTGAGCCAAAATTTAAAATTGTGATATGTAAATCTCCAATAGACAGGACTGTATCACATGAAAACATTTTAAGGTAATTTAGCAGGAGGAGAAAGTCATTTCCTTGTAATCTAGAATGTTTGTTTCCATCATAATTCCCTTTCAGAATATTTAAATCTATCATATGAACTTCACTTTTGCATTTACATCTGAATTCCAAAGCAGACTGCTTCTGTCTTCTCAAGAGTTACCATCTCTCTGAGTTCTGGCTTCTAAAGGGATGAGAACACACTTTGCTGCTGTATCCTGTCGATTTAGATCCCTTTCATTCATCAGAATTTGCTGTGACAGGTGGACTCGGTGATGGAGTCATCCTGGAACAGCGCTGAAGAGCCTCTGTCAACTCAGAGAGGTTTGGGAGATTGTAACCCCAAGCCCGCCGATCATGGAGTGGGGTTCCTCAGGAAATGTAACTGGTGTCACAGGGCTGTCACTGGTGGATCTGTGCAAGGAGCTGTCGTAAGAATGCGCAGAGGAAAGAAAGCAGCGACAAATCGGCTTCCAATCACTTTCCTTTCTCACTGATGAGAGAAGACAGACCAGCGCACGGTTTCCTCCCCTTCAACGT
Source organism: Rhinolophus hipposideros (assembly GCF_964194185.1). Lineage (NCBI taxonomy): Eukaryota > Metazoa > Chordata > Mammalia > Chiroptera > Rhinolophidae > Rhinolophus > Rhinolophus hipposideros. The sequence goes on along the minus strand of NC_138069.1, from coordinate 43,122,366 downwards.
CCCTGCTGTGTTGCTTCATTTCTGAGGTTGAAACAGCATAGGGGTCTGACTGCAGGCATCGTCACACCTGCTGACACACCTGTGGGCCCCCACTGCACAGGTAAAGCCAGCCTCCTGGGCTGGGCCCGCCATGTTCTCCTCCACCTGTCCTCCGCTGCTACAGTTTCTCCTCCCCTGACCTGCCCTTCACGGCAACCTCCCAGCTTCCCCGCCACACACTGCACGACTGAGCCAGACGCCTCAGCCACGTTCTCTGGCCCCTGGAGCTACAGTGGAACCTTGTGTGGCACCATCGGGCCCCCCGTGTGGCAGGTTGGAAGTGGCAATTAGCCCTCCCGGGAACAGCCCTCGACCAGCATAGCATGGACGGTGGATAAGCAGCCGAGCTCCCTCACCCCTTCTGGCGGGGACGTCTCTCTCAGAGATTGCTTCTACACTAGCTTCCAGAGTTTTCCCAGTGGGGGTGAGCCCAGCCCCCCCACAGTGGGAGCTGCCTTGATAAGGTGCTTTTTCAGCTGGCCTCTGGCCCTCCCAGCAGCGTTCCCATCACCTCCCAGGTGGGCTCCTAGCAGCGAACCTGGGCTCAGCGCCTGCTTTGGGGGTACGCCCACCCACGACTGGCCATCGTCTTGCAGACTGAGCACGTGCACAAGCCTGTGATGGGGTGATTGGCCTTCCGCCCTGGACACCACCTCACCTGGTTAGTGAGTCACATCCCTCAAGACGCCTCCCAGATGCCGCTTGCTTCTAGGAATCTCTCGGAGTCTTCACCCGACAGGAATGAATCTCTCAGCTGCACCCTGCAGCCCATGGCACACGGTGGGTCAGAGATGCACGGTGTATGAGAGGATCTGGAGACAGGACTGGGCTCCGAGTCTCACTGCACCAGCTCACTGGCTGGAACAAGGGCCTCTGCCTCTGCTGGCCTCAGTTTCCACGCCTCAAAGTGCAGGTATTCGTGTTGTTAGGATGGAAGTAATGTCAGTCACAGAGGCACTGAAGTGGCAGCTTCACTATCTGTTGGTAGAACTCTACCCGTCACGTTAGTCATTTACCATCCATCAGTTACATGAAGCACATTTTGCACATTCACCGTCTCTGAAATCGGACGTGTGGCACAACCCACAGAAGCACCTTTTCTGTCTTGGAGACAGCTGGAACCATGGTGCCTCTTGCCAGCGATGGTGGCGGCGTGCGTTCAGTGAGCTGCCGCAGGCACAGCTTGCAGACATCTGTCCAGACTGACAGCAGCCTCTTGTCCTCTTCACACATCAAGCCGTGGTGTTTGCACCCTTGTCTACTCCCACAAGCATGCACGTCCCGGCACGCTGGCTCTTTCACACCCACTCAGAAACACGTCAGTGACAGTAACTGCTGCAGACAGCTGTCTCTGGGCGTCTCAGATCTACTCTGGTTTCTTACTCACAAACCATTCAGAAACCCCAGTGAATTAACTATTTTTCAAGTAACACTTTCCTTGTAGCACCTCGGGGCTAATGCCAGTAGCACGGCTGAGGTCGTTCTGATACCACACTCAGGTCTGCTGCAGCCGAGGCTGAGTACCTGCTGGTGATTGTATCCCACGGAAAACGCTCCCTCCTTTCTGTTCTTCCTTCCTTGTCCTTGTCCTTTCTCTCCTCCACTTATTACAGAAACATCTGAGCCTACATCTTAGACCCTGTGCTAGGTTTTAGGGACAGTGGAGTGGAGAAGCGCCAAGGCCCCGGGCATCAAAGCTTCTCGTGTGGGAGACAGTGCTGCTTACAGCAGTCACAGCCCAGCAGAGGGGCCATGGGGCGCCCACCGCCCACCTGGCAGATGCGGGCCTGAGGCTCTCTTGGCACACAGCAGGGGAAGGCCAAACAGAATCCCGCCAGCAGAAGCCTCTACTCGTGGAGACGGGCAGAGAATACCTGCCTTCCAACTCATCACACTTGTTTTAGAAAAGCAGAAGTTGTCTCTTTTTATAGTTTTCACGTATGACTTCCATTCGAAGCACCGTAGTTAATCACTGGTGTCCTATCACAATTGTAGAACTTGTCTGTATGAAAGTTTATTACTGGCTGAAGCTCAGAAAATAGACCTAGCACAGAGCAGTTTCTAAAATCAAAGGTAAATTTCTGTGGGGCAAACACCAAATGATGTTTGGGTGACTGGCTTCTGAATGCAGGACTGGCAGGCCAGCGCTCAGTGTCCCGAGAGGGAGCAGGAAGTGTGCTCTGCTCTCCCTTACGCCATCTGTCCTTCCTGCTCCCTTCCCTCCGTCTTGTGTCTCCTCTGCCCATCCATCCACCCATCATTTACTGAGTGCATGGTGTGTGCCGCCACGGGTGGAGAGTAAAGATGGAGGATTTGCAAAGATGAATAGCACATATTTCCTCCCCTAAAGGAGTTTAAAGATTTCAGTCTTTGGGAATCTCCTCATCTCTTCTAGTAGTTTTTAAGTGTCATCTCTGAAATTGTGCTGGGTGCTAAAAATATAGGGTGATTAAGACGGCATTTTTCTGTGATGAAACCTCCAGTGTGGTGGGAGTACCAACATGCGGGCCCATCACACAAATATGGATCATCGGTACCAAAGGAGTATGTGGTGGGCAGACCCACCTGTGGCGGTCAGCGAGCCTGTGCAGAAGGGACAGCAGGACTGGTCCTGAAGACTGAGTCTGAACTTACCCAGAAGACAAGTCGAGAAAGACGTTCCCCATGTAGGACCTGGGACGAGTGTCCTGCTTGCGTTCTGCTGCGGTTGGTGCGAAAGCACCACCGACCTAACACTCATGCAGCTGCGCCGCCTCACAGGTCTGCTGTCTCTGTCCAGGCCTCCCAAGGCCAAAGTCAAGGTTGGGACTGGGCTGGGTTCTTACCTGGAGGCTCTGGGGAGAATCTCCTTCCCGGCTCATTCAGGGCGTTGCAGGAACCAGTCCGTGTGGTTGGGGGACTGAGGTCCCACGTGCTTCCTGGCCGTTGGCCAGGGTCATTCTCAGGTTCTAGAGGTCACAGCACCCCTGGCTTATGACCACCTTCATCTGCAGAGCCAGCAGCAGGCCACGTCCTGCTCACACTGCGAACATGTCTGCTGTCCGCCTGCCTCGTTTCTGCCGCCTCTATCTGGAGAAGGTTTGCTGCTTTGGGGCTCCTGGGATGAGATTGGACCCAGCCAGCTAATCCAAGATAGTCGTCCCATTTTAAGGTCCGTGGTCCTAATCACGTCTCTAAAGTCCCTCTTACCTTGTAGCATATTCACAGTCCAGGGACGAGGGGGTGGACGCCTCTAGAGCCAGTCTGCCACCACAGTGGGCCAAGGCCCTGAGTGTGGACGATGGCAAACAATGGCACACTGTAGGTTTACTGCTCCCTGAGACGTCATTCTGGGGCGAAGGGAAGACTGGACAAGGGAGCGTCTGTGGATTTGTGGTGAGCCCTGCTCAGGACAGGCCCTGGGACTCAGACTCCGGAGTGTTGGCAGAATCTAGGCCCAGCATCTGGCAGGACAGCATGGAGAATGCTTGTTATACGTGGGTCATCTGCTGTGGGGGCCTTCCTGGGGCCAGAACCAGGGCCTTGTCACCCTGGCATTTTGGAGAGTGGGGATTTGATAGAGACCCCTAATGAGGGGGCTGCCCGGAAGGTAGCCCACCTCCAGCTCTGAGACTGGACTGGAGGCTCACTTGTGCTGTCCGCAGCCCCGGGGCCAGGACGATCAGCATGGTCGGTCTTCTCATGGCACCGCAGCTGCACACAGCCCAAGGACGTTTTCCTGGTATCGTCATCGCATTTCAAAAGAGATGAACTGGGAGTTTCAGTCTGCAGTGTTATCAGCTGCAGCTGTGATAAATCTTTACGTCCAGCGTGCACCCATGTTGGCAGTGCACCCTTCCTGGAAAGAGCTGTGCCGAGTAGCTGAGAAAGGCCCTGGCCCTTTGAAGACGAAGTGATCGGAAAAGCCTATGTACAGAATGACTAGGTCCCAGCCACTTCTCCCCACGGCGCACCTCCCAGTCTTTCCATGGTTGATGTACCTGGTACCCCCCACTTTTTCCTTAGCTGACTGAGCAAAAGGAGCAGGGCATGGCGGGGGGGAGAGAAAAATCTTCAAGCACCGTTGACTTAGGTTAATGTGAATGAGAAGGGTGAACGTGAGAGGCACTAACTTCCATGAGGTAGGGACATAATGAAGTCACGACCAGAGCTGGGTGGGCCTTTCGGGGCCTGTGGCAGTCACCCCCACTCTGCTTGCTCAGCGACCTGGAAAACTCTGGAACAAGGCAGGAATTGTCAACAACTGGTTGTGCCTGTGCCGTGCCCAGCCTTCCTCAATCACCTGCTAACACGGCCCTGGGTGCTGGCCCCGCAGACGAGAGGCTGCCTTTCCAGACAGAGCCCGAGGAGCTTGGCACAGAGTGCACAAGGCAGCAATCTCGTGCCAGGCCCCCGCCACCGGCTGCAGAGGGGGCTGGCGTGCTCAGAGAGGAGTGGCCGTGCCAGGCCTGGAGGTCCCTCGTGCGCCTCAGCCCCAGAGCCACATACTAGTTCAGCATGAGCCGGCTTCGGGTCACTGTGTGAAGACTGCCCTGCGTCTCTGACCTCAGACTAGGTCCCTCCCCGTGACGGAAGCCATGGGCATTGCCCAGGGGCATTGGTCACTGTGCCAGACCGGCCGTAACAGTGCATCGGGTTTGGTCTGGGCCTGTACATGCTGACCATTCACATGTTTGTGTTTTCATCATCAAAGTGTGACTTATCTTGAATGAATCTCAAGGGCATTATGCTGAGTGAGGAAAGCCAACTCTACAGGTCACGTGCCGTACGATTCCACCTCCATAACGTTCCGGAAAGAACAGAATGATGGAAATGGACAGCAGGTTCACGGTGGCCGGAGAGCTTGGGAGGGAGCAGGGGTGGGCGTGGCTACAGAAGGGCCGCCATGGGCACCCACACGGGTGAGAACACCGCACAGCACTAACCATGCACACGCTCGTACATGTGCACACGCGTGCAAGCACACTGCGGAGATGGGAACAGTACATTGCCTGTTTCCATGTCACCTCGGTTGTGATTTTATACGATAGTTTCACAAGATATTACCACTGAGAGAAACTAAGTAAAGGATATGTGGGGGCTTCCTCTCTCATTCCCTGTAGTGGCATGGGGCTGTACGATTGATCCAAAATGTTTCATTTGAAAAAGGAAAACCAATTAGTTGTAGGCAAATGTTAATGTTTTACCGTGGTTTCTTCCTTTTCTTCTCACATCCCTTAATGACATCATGGCTGTGGGTACGGACTGTAACTTCCACTGCTGCCTGTGGGGCGTGCCCTGCATACAGGGCCGTGGCAGGAAACAGCTGCTGTGGACTTAGAATAAACTAATGCTGCTCTCGCTGGACTTAGAACAGGAATAATGCTACTCGCATCGTGAGGGACGAAGGAGACTGGCTGAGTGAGCATACGTGAACGTGCCGTGGAGACTGGCTTGAGAAGGACACCCAGTCTCTGCAGTATTTCTCTAGGCCTGGTCTGTACACACTGAATGAGTGGAGGTGTGCCTCTGTCTGGTGAGTTTGCAGCCGTGTCAGCCTGCGTGGTCGTTCAGGCGGGTTGTCTTTGCTCGAATGACCCACGTCATACGGAATTGATGCCTCAGTTTGCTTCCCATCATGGACCTTCAGCCTCTTCTCCTTGATCATTTCACCGAAACGCCAAGTTTTCGTTGCTCTTTTAGCTTCCACCCCATTTTAAAGAGACCGTGGGCACAGGAGGCAGGCCAGGCTGCAGCCCACGTGTGGTGTCCACACGCAGCGCAGTTACAGTGGACACAAACCCCTCTGGCAGCAGGCCCAGAAATTCATTTTCACGCAGAGAGCGGCTACAACAGCTTTTTGTTATCATGATAATAAAATTGCTACCACCTTAATGTCCCACGAACTCCGCCATGCCACTGTTGAATTTCTGCTGAATAAAGTGAGAAAAATATTGCAATTTGCTCTCCAAGGAAATTCCTTGTTTAATACAACCACTATGTTTTTTGGTTGAATAGGCGAGTGGAGTATCTAGAGATATGCAAGTGGTTAAGAGTTTCCTTGGCTTCTAAAGATGGATGAGAGGCCCTTTTGCTTTTTTCTCTTAGCTATCACTTTGTGTTCCATTGAAGTATGAGGTCTATATTTTGCAGAAGAAGAACTGCTAAGACTTCAGAAAATATGTGAAGAGGCTGCCCTGCTCCCTGGGGTAGGCGAGTGCCTCCTGAGCTGGTGTTTAGTTTAGATACTGAAGCAGGCTAGCTATAAAATACTGTGCTGTAAATATAAACCGGTATGAGCCTCTCGGGACAGTCCTTCTAAATGTGAATTAAGATATTCCATGATTCTAGCCCATAAACTGCGAAGTAGTCATTGCCCGAGTAGTCATTTGCTTCCAGAAACCGGAGACCATAAATGACTTGGCCTCTGCCCACTGAATTCTGAGTCTGTGTGTATGATGGGACCTGACGAAGTTTTCAAAACTAGTTTTCAAAAGGACTTTAAACTCTTTGAGGCTATAAGTGTCTCCTGAAATAAACCTCCTTTGCTTAGGGGCGCTTTTGTGTTTTTTTTGTTTAAAGAGCCACCGTATTTTACTGCTGAACCCGAGAGTCGGATTTTAGCGGAAGTGGAAGAAACAGTGGACGTCGTGTGTCGAGCCATGGGTAAGTACGGGAGGCCGCTGAAAAGCAACCGCAAGACAGAGGAACACAAGTGGCATTTTCCAGGGCAGAGTAGTCACCATGGGGGGACACTTTGAGTGCAGTGGAGAGAGAGGGACTTGGGAGCAGAGTCGAACTCAGTCACTATGCACGTGACCTTGGAGGTGGTGTTTGACTTTGCTGAGCATTTGCTTCCTCACCTGCAAAGCAGGGATGACATTTACCCAAGGGAAGAACAAGGAGGCCTTAGCATAGCCTCGTCCTCTTGACTCCCATCAAATGCTCTGACTCCTCGAGACCGTGATCCTTAAGACTCAGGGCAGGAAATTCATTCTCATCCACGGGGCTCAGTAGGAGGAAAGATCCGTTGGAAATTCTTTAAACAGGAAGCCTTTTTCGTTTTCGGTCGACTTGACCTTTGTTATTCAGGCAATTCCACCACTCGTCCGCATGCTTTGGTTACTATCTGTCCACTGCCACCATTTCATGTCCAGCAGCACAAATACTTGTACTAAAGCCCCTAACAGAGACAGGCTTTTTAAGGCAATTTCATTAACAAAAGCTATGTTAGTGCCCTAGAGATTGTCAAGAAATGAAAAGGACCTTCGTATTTTTAATGTTAATATTTGTCCATCTTAAGGGTGGGTATTTTCTTCTAAGCGCTGGGAGGTAAGGATTACTAACAATTTTGTAAATCTTCAGACAGCGCCGTAAGAGCAATATTATCTTACTGTAACATACAAAAACCAAAGTTCATAATGTGCTGGGGCACACAGCCAGGAAGATGCAGTGAGATATTTCTTGTAAGACCTCCTCCAGTGTCTGGCACGTGGGGGGGGGGGCTCATTCACTACTGGGCAGGTAACCACCGAGGGCCACGTGGCCATGGAGACAGGAGCCAAACCCAAACCCGTCAGCTACCGAAGCAAGTGCTTTGGCCAGAACACCGGGCCTCTCCCTGAGAGCTGAGGCCCTGCGACTTAGAACTGATACCCATATCTGTCAGTACCTGCATGTCATTTCTCATTCCTGAAAAGGATGGTGGTGTCACTGTGAGCAGTACTGACAGTCCATGGAGGTCAGCGTCTAGCCACACGTCCCCTCCTTTCTGTCCACTCTGCTTTGTACAACAGCCACTCCACCCACAAGTCTGTTTCCTGGGCAGCTCTGCTTTGCAGCCCTGGTCAGCTTAGCATGGCCACTGTTTACAAATCTGCTCTGTCTCCATCCCTCTGTCCCAGCTCTCCCAAGTCAGCCTAAAGAGCGGAGGAAAAAGTGAGAGAATGGTCATGTGGATTTTAAATGGAAATATTTTCATTGTTGTGGCTGCACTGTTCCCTTTCTTGTATAAACACCAGCTTCTAAGGCTGACAACTCTGAAAGCGGAGCTGTCCGGCAGTTAGAGCCCACGGTACTGCAGGGATAAGGTTTCCTTCACGACATGGAATTGCCGCAAAATAGAAACACTCCCAGTTCCCTGTGCACTAACAATTATTTTTCAGTAAATGACAATCTCAGGCTCTCTGCTTAACTGGAGAATGCTCCTAATTTCTATGGGGTAAACCACTTGTTAAGTACGGACTTATAATTTGAGCAGGTCTTTCTACATTGCGTTGCCATCGTATAATTTACTGCTTTCTTTTAATTTTGACACTGAGAGTATAGCAGTGTGCGAAGTGGTTATTCTTTATGAAAGCTACATCATGTAATTGCTATTAGGGGATTTTACATGAATTGATTGTGCTTTTACCTTGAAATGGTTTTTTTTTTAATTTCCTGATTTAATGAAAAGTGACAGGAAACACATAATTAAGGCAAAGAACAGAATCTGAGAATACATTATCCTGAACTATTCCATGAAACTATAACTTTATTTATTAAAAGAAGACATCTTACAATTACATAGCATCTCAAACCGAAGGATTTGGGTGCGTTTTTCACGCTGAATCATGTGGAGACTTGTTTTATTTCAGCTGATCTTACATCTAGGGAAACTGAGGCACGGAGCCCTCTGAGATGGAAAAGTGAGCCTGCGATCTCTGCCCTGTGCCCGTGGGCCCACAGCACGCACGTGTGCTCACTGTCGTTCAGGGCTCTGGATTGGAGAGCTTCGGCCTGTTTCTCCATGCAACCCCTCCGGGCTGCCCAGTTTACCCCTCATAGGTGGCTTGACCTTCCTTGGCTTCAGGAAGGGTCAGGGAAAAGTCCCGAGGAAACAGTCTTCCCCCGCTGCGAGTCACCCAAGCCACCCAGGAAAGCCCAGAGGAGCGTGGTGTTTCCCTGGTCAAGGCTTGTCCAGTGTAGCCAGGCCACCGTGGGAACGGTGGATGCATGCCGTGTCGCCTGGGCCACACATGCTGACCACAGCCAAGTCGGAGAGCAGCACTGCTCCTCATGCTCTCGCCTGAGGATAAGCCCTATGTTTCCAGCCCACGTTCTGCCTGTGGGAGCTTGTCCCTGGTCCCCGGCATGGACCCCTCCTTCAGGACTGGCTGCATCCTGGTTCTCACGGTAGTGTCATTAGGATGCGGACGAGGGCTGGGAGTGATGGCTGGGTATTAGCTGCAGTCCCGCTCCCTCCCTCTTATTAGTCAAGCCTTGACCGTGCTCTGGGCCCGAGTCACCTCTGGGCACACGGACGGAATCATCCTCAGCCCTCCTCTCATCTGCTGTGCTCACGGTCCTAGGGACCAACGCAGCTCTTCCTGTGGCCACGGTTCAGTGTCCTCTGTCTGCTTGGCCTTAAAATGCACGCACGTGCTTGGTACTTAACCTGACCCATGGCTCCTTCAATTCAGCAGCCTTCCGCTGAGGTCAGTGGTGTCCCCCTTAGACAGGGGCTGTTTACAAGATGGCACTCATTACTGCTGGGAGTTGTCACGATGCCCCTGGAGCACTTACAGTGTCCCGGGCACTTTCATACAGACTGACGCGATTCACCATCACAGCACCTCCTGAGGCTGCGATGGTCACCTCCTTTCCAAATGTGAGGGGACAGAGACCAGCAGTGGAAGCTGCTCTGCCCGTGATGCCACAGACCACCTGGGACTTGGCTGCCCACCAGCCAAGTGACCGTCACCTGGTGACCGTCACCGAGCCCCAAGCGGAGCAGCAGAGACCTTCGTCCCCAACCCATCTGTCTGGACGAGCACAAGTGGACATGCTTTCTGCCCAGACAAGAGCACAAAACTGTGTGGGCTTGTGGTCGCCCTCCTGGAAGGGTCCACAGCGGGTGCTGGGTGCCCGTCCCCACTCGCTGCATTTCTTTGTACAGGATGAGATAAGTAACACCTAACGGTGGCTGAGAGGACCGACAGATAAGAAAATATCCACTAAAATGCTGCCATTTATTCCTCATGTGAGAGATTCTTGCAATTTATTTTTTTTAATGCCCACCTCTTCCCACTCCCGTGCAGGGGTCCCTCTTCCCACGCTGAGATGGTACAAGGACGCCATCTCCATCAGCAAGCTCCAGAACCCTCGATACAGAGTGCTCCCTAGTGGAGTCCTGCGCATCCAGAAGCTACGTCCGGATGACTCTGGAATCTTCCAGTGCTTTGCCAGTAACGAAGGAGGGGAGGTCCAGACCCACACCTTCCTGGATGTCACCAGTGAGTACCGCCCAGCAGCACAGCCGGGCCATCTGGACCAGCCCTCCGGCCAGGCTTCCCCACCTTAGTCCGCATGGCACACTCAGTATGCATTCAGTCCCCTGAGGTAAATAGGGTGCAGGGGCCTGCGGGGACCGCTGGGGACAGCCACCCCTCAGCACACCTTAACCCACTCGTTAAGTTCTGTGAAGCCCACAGCTGTATCGTAACGGGTGGAGGATTCCAGCACTGAGCCTCCTCTGACCCGGGCAGTAGAAAACAGTCTCCATTTCTCTGCGCAGAACTAGAAGGACCATTAGTGAACAGCTCGTCCCTAACCTTTTCCTTCGGATCTGTTTTCCATTTTTAAAATATTCCCTGTTGTAGTTTTATTGAATGATTATAGCTCTTTCCTGAGTTTCTTTTATTACCCCATTAACAGAAATACTTGGGCACTCTGAAAAATAAAATAAAAGTAAAGGTTTTCATTTTATCTGTGGGTTTTCTTCTTCATCTCCCACAGCTGTGCTACTGTTCTAAAGCGAAGTAGAACTTAGTGATAATGGAATCATCCCTTTCATGTTTGCCCTTTTGGCAGCAAAATGCTGATCTCCTCAGGAGTGAGAGCCTTTGGAAAAGCAGATCAATGCCAGTGTGCATGGGGCCGATGCTTCTTGTCGGCCAGAACTTACAAAGAGACGGGTGGAATATTTAAAGATCCACGCATATATTTTGGTATAAACTAGGGGTCACCTTCTTGACCCTTGCCCAGGGGTCAGATTCATCCTCCACTTTGGAGTATAGGAAACCAGTATGGCTTCAAACAGTAAAAATAACTGTGGATACTTACGCCAGAAACCGAGTTTCGATCAGTTAGAATTATTAAAGCATACCTTGCAGTTATGGGCCAGGATATTATGGGGCAGGGATCAGCAGACTTTTTCAAAAGTAAAAAGTAAAAGGGCAGATAGTGAATATGTTCAGTGTGGAGGGACCTGGTCTCTGGCAACCATTCACCTCTGCTGTGGCGGCGTGAAAGCAGCACAGATAATACAAGGCAAGAGGGCTGTTCCAATAAAACTTTATTTACAAAGCAGGCACCAGGCTGGACTTGGCCCCCAGGCTGTGGTGGCTAACCCTCTCTCCAGTGAGAAACCTGGGGCACAGTACTTAATTTCTTAGCCTCCGTGTTATCAAAATGGAACCAACCCAGCCCAGTTCACGGGGCCCTTGTGAGATCAGATTGCAAATTTAAACAAAATGCTACTGAAAGTTACCATGGCAACTGGGGAGTGAACAGATAAATGATCATGATTTGTAAGTTTAGCAAAATGGACTGTTTTTTTCAAATCAAAACAGCTTTAATAAAGGAAAACATAGTGTATAAAACAATCAATATTTATTCATTTGTTTAACAAACTTTTATTGAGCATCTGTGTCAGGCCTTCTGGGTCCACCAGGCTTGGGGACAGAGCTATGAGGAAGACAGATGAGGTTGTGGGGCTTCCAGACAGAGGGTCGTGGGGGAGGAGAAAGACAGTAAAGGCTGCGATAGTTCAGCTAGAGATAAGTAAGTGAAGGCAACAGAACAGGCCCACTGGGGGTGACCCGGGAAGGCTGCTTCAGGGGTCGTCAGGAAAGTTTCTCCCAGATGGGGCCAGAGCCCAGACTCGAAGAGAAGGAGGAGCCTGTGCAGAATCAGGGGGGGCAGGGATGTGCATGTCGTGGGGTGGGGAAGGGGTGCTGCAAGTGTCTTAGAGGGACGAGCCAGGCTGGGTGTTTGTGCAGCGAGAGCAGGCAGGTGGGGACGGGCCTGACATGAACAAGGGGTCCTGGGAGGCGACAGGGAGGGGTCAGCCCTCAGGGGCTGGCAGGGTGTCATTCAGCGCTTTCCAAGGGCACCCAAAGCTGGTTGTGGAATGGATTATGAGGGGAAGCACAGAAGGCTTGAGACTGGTTAGGAGGCCACGGCATCACCGAGGTGGTGGTACGAGGAGCGAAGAGAAGGGATTGGGTCTGGGGGGTGTGCCTGGAGACAGAATCAGCAGGCCTCGGGCTACAGGGCTTCCCACCAGGGGGGCAGCGGAGCCACTGGGCTTTGGTCACCTTGAGTCCTGCCCACTTCTCCGGGGCCTTCATCCCAGCCCCTCACACAGATCCGGGAGACGCAGGGCACTGCTCCTCAGGGACTCCCGTGTCATCATTAGCCAAGTGGTGAATGAGCCTCGCTGAAGCCTGGCGCCCCTTTCTTGGTCTGGCTCAGGGCTGCGGGGGATAGAGGGCCATGCAGTCCCCGTGAACCAGGAGATGCCCTAACAGTGGGGGCCCATGGCCCGTCCCAGAAATTCTTTAGTGAATCTTTGAAATCTGGTTATTTTAACCTTCAGAATGGATCCTAAAAAATCTGAAAGTGTCATTTTTTGGATGATCTCTAATACTCAAAAATCAGCTTTTATGACTTATTTTTTTTTTAATTAATTTTATTGGGGTGACAATTGTTAGTAAATTTACATAGATTTCAGGTGTACAATTCTGTATTACATCGTCTATAAATCCCATTGCGTGTTCACCACCCAGAGTCAGTTCTCCTTCCATCACCATATATTTGATCCCCTTTACCCTCATCACCCACCCCCCACCCCCTTACCCTCTGGTAACCACTAAATTATTGTCTGTGTATGACTTATTTTTAATAGTGAAAGCAGCTTGTTTGATTTCTGCAAGTAAATGTGTCTCTCCTTTTAGTCTTCACCTAAAAGTCCCCACTGTGTGTGCATTACACCAGGAGACTGTATTTCGCTTTAGCTGGAAATAGAGACAGGCAATTCCTGGGAGAGGAGTAATGGAAAGTTCTAGTCACTCCTGAAAGGTTTTCATTTTTTTATCATTATCCCTATCTCTGTGATTAGTTCTATAAAGCCCATATGGACCACTCCACCGGGCTGGGGGGGGGGGCTCCTTTCTGACAGCGCACTGAGTATGTCCCGTTTAACCCCTCTGCTTAGACGTGGCACCAGCATTTACCCAGATTCCAGTGGACACCACGGTCACCGATGGGATGACAGCCATTCTGAGGTGTGAGGTGTCGGGGGCTCCCAAACCCGGCATCACGTGGAGGAGAGGTAGGTGGCGTGTGCCTGCCACAGCAACCTGGCCCACACAGAGAGTGGACCCATTGGGCCAAGGGTTGTACATCAATATTCTCTCTCTCTCTCATTCATTCATTCATTCATTCATTCATTCATTCATTCAGTGAGGATTATATGGCCATTTATTGAGCAACACCCAGGTGCAAATGCCAGAGGTACAAGGACACGTAAGACAGACAGCTTCATGGAACCTGCAGGCTAGTCATTTTTTAAACAGACATTTATAAGAAAATGTGTGGGTGTCACTTTCCTTTGTCTTAGTTCTTCCTCGGGGGCCTTGGACCTTAAAATCTAGCTATCAGATTTAGACTAGCACTGCCAGGGCTCAGTTCCCCCATTTGTGACACAAAGGAGTTCTTCCCTGTAACATTAAAGACTCAGAATCGTAATTTTTTTTAAGAAAGATGCTTCTAGTACAGGACCATTTGCGTCCTTCCCAGTTGGACATGTGTGACACTCTTTACTCCACTGTACTTTCACATCCTGTGAAGGTTGTCCCGTCCTGGGCTTTCCTCGGAGCTTCCACAGCCCTCTAACGGTAGGCGCATGTCACTCAGTGGGTGACACTTATCATCCACCCATAACACGCCATGCTAAACGGCGTCCATCCACGCAGATTAACTGGTCATGCTGGCTGGACAGTTTCTGGGTGCTTCCAAACTTCTGTTCTTTTCATGCTCCCAGAAAACCCCAGCGGCTTCTGGACTCTCAGAGGTATAACCCGTGCACTCAGACCTTAGCCTAGAATCATAAAGATCTGGGAAAACTGCAGCTTAATGAGAAGGAGAGTGTAATATAAAAATATAATATAAATATAAAGAACACTCAAAATCAGTCACCCAAAGATCGCAGTCACAGACACGGGTTATAATCTGTTTAACCAAATCACTCAGTGTTGGGCAAGGAGAATGTGTCAGTTCTCGTTATTGCACATAATGCTAAAGGTGACTGTTTTCCTTATGTTTGTGCATTGAGTTTCCTATTCTGATGTTTCCTCCAGCTCTCTTTTGAGCTGTGGCCCTAAGCACGACCTTCTCTCGAGCCTCATGGTTCTAACACTCCTGTTTTCTGGGCTGTTCTTCAGGAAACCACATTTTGGCCAGTGGCTCTGTGCAGATTCCTAGGTTCATGCTGCTTGAATCAGGGGGTCTGCAGATAAGCCCTGTCTTCATCCAGGATGCTGGCAACTACACGTGCTATGCGGCCAACACAGAAGGATCCCTGAACGCGTCTGCCACGCTCACCGTATGGAGTAAGGACCACAGGCCCTACACACCCTCCCGCTAACCGGGTTTAAGCAGCGCGTCCTCTGTGTGTAGGTCTCGGTGCCCCTGGACTCTGCTCCAATCAGATGACAGTGATTATTTCTACAACTAACTTATAGAAACCTACTGAGTAATTAATTTTTCCATTTCTAAAAGAGTAATTAGAAAGTGTATTCCAAGATTTAAAGGAGACGAACAGGAGAGATAAAAGATTGACTTTTTAAAGTCCATAGAGTTAGGGATATTATCCCCAAGTAGCTCTAATAACAACGCTGACACGTTAATTTTATAATCGTTATAAAAGGGAACTGAGTCAAGCATTCAAATCCTACAGGAGGTGTATATTTTTGTATGCTATCATGATAACCAAATAGAACACTCCCAGTATATGATATGTGACTGTCTCCTATGTATGAGAAGCAGAGAAAGAAAGAGAGAGAGAGAGAGGAAAAGGGGGAGAGAGAGAGAGAGAGAGAGAGAGAGAGAGAGAGAGAGAGAGAGAGACCTGCATCGCTCCAGCTTCTGTTTCTTCTTCTCTCTGTAGCCCAGGTTTCTGAAATGCAGAAGAAGTTATCTGCCAAGGACTGCAGGTCCTTTAGCTCCACTCGCCAGTGTACTTTCCCTTCTGCCTCATCCAGATCTAAGACATTACTAAAAAGTCATTGTTCAGAAAAGAAAAGACAGTGCTCGCTACGAGATTTTCCTAAACTGTATGAGGAGAGAGTGGTCACTTGTATGGGTGAGCTGGTGATTATAGTACCATCCTTGAGGAGGCGCTAACTTGTGCTTTACCTCCTCCCCAGGCAGCTTTCTGTGTGCTATGGTTGGTAATCTGTTAGGTGTTCGAAACCTACCGAGCTCTGTTTGCAGTGCCAGAGCACAGTCCACCTCAGAGGTGTACAGGGTGGGGACACATACCACAGGGCTGTCGCCAGGGCCGGGGAGTGTGAGGTCCCTCCTGGTCTGGACGGAGTGGCACCAGGCCCCACTGCTCACTAGCTCGGTGGCACCCAGCAAGCCGCCATGTTTCTCAGCATCAGGTTCATTCCTGAAAACTGGGAGCAGCAATATCACAACCCTCACAAGACTCTTATGAGGATTAAATAAAGCAATATCATAAACGAAAGCACTCTGCAAAGGCGTGAAGTGCGAGGAGAACAGGAGAAATTACCAGAATGTTGATTATCTTGGGAAAGAACCAAGATTTTTACCTGAGAGTGCAGAACCTGGTAAACATTTGCGTAATATCTGCCCTTCTCGTCCCTCCAGAGTGCTGAGAGGTTCAGGCTGATCAGAGAGGGGCGGGGGCTTGACCTCCTTGGCAGCCGTATGGAGCAGCTGGTTTCCGTCCCCTGGAAGGCTCAGTGTGGCCATTTACCCATTTTGCCCAGATCAGAGGGAACTTGGAGGCCTTGCTCTCACATGACCAATGCATTACCCCCGAGGGAGGAAGCACTCACACTTGTAGTGTTGTCTGAACGGTGACTTGTGTTTTTCAGACCGGACGTCCATCGTCAGCCCTCCTGAGGACCGCGTGGTGATTAAGGGGACGACAGCCGCGCTGCGCTGCGGGGCCACGCACGACCCCCGCATCTCTCTCCGGTCAGCTCGCTCAGTGACTAAGTTTCAGGCTCATTAATATTCTGTGAGCTTCTGAAGGGAAGTTGAGGCCAGAAGGGAGAATTTCAGGAACTTTGATTTCAGCCGTAGATCCCTGATTACGGCACTGCACGGTCGTGGGCTCCATCATTAATCACCCAAATCCCATTTTCTAGTTCGGCCTTATTTGGTATTTACAGTGAGCTGTGTTCCACTTCGTGCCTTCAATATAGCGTTCCATGATTTTTCTGCCAAGGTTAATACACTATCTGTAAAACGTACATGTCAGAGGCTGATACTTAATGAAAGAAAAATCCAGAGGGATCGAATAGGATTGCAGAAGTGTTTACATTGGGGACGTGCTGTACTCACCGGGGTTCTCTCTGCTCCAAGGATGCTTCCTTTGTGAAATGGGGAGTGAGGGAGCCCTGCCGTGGAAGAAAGGCAGGCACCGTTATCTAACGCCTTTAGAGAGCAATCACATGTCAAGAAGGGAGCTATATGACGTGAAGTTTCGCTTAAAGGAATGGTGATATCCCATCTTTGTTTGAACTCAGACTGGTAAACTGATGATGAAAATATGACACTCCAGGTAGCAGGCAGACCGTGAGCGCAGGCGACCACCAGTGGCAAACTTCTTCCCAGACTTGCCACTTTCAGAATGGTTTTAATTTGGGGGCTCAGCCTTGAAAATAAATCTAGATAGAAAGATCCAGTTATCCTGGTGTTTGCACTCTGGCCTTAGCCCAGAAGGCAGGCAGTTAGCCAGAGGAGTGGAGTCAAGATGCCCTCCTGCTTTCTGGAACCTTTCACTCTGAACATAGGGAGACAGTGGTTGACACATACGTCGTTACCTGGAGCCAGAGGCTAAGCTGTTTTCTCACTCTTCCTGGGCAGCTGTTTGGAAAATCATGCATTTCCATAGCTCTACCTGGCCCAGAGCTCAAAAACCAAGTTGGGTTTAGTTACAAGTATGTCAAATGCAAAACAAACAAAACTAGCAGGTTAAAGGTTAGCTGGAGAATCCTTGGGCGCTGTCTTAGAGATACTTATCATGCCTGGAAAGCATTCATTCATTGTAACTGATTTGGGAATATGATTCGAGAAAAGCACGGATCACAGACAAGGCTGGTTTTCTGCTACTTTTGGAGCTCACCCGGAGTCCCCTTGGATCTCTGTGGTTTTCTCGTAACTTCCTATGTGTGATTAAACAGGCAGCATTGGAGCTCCTTTCTGAGAAGGAGTTAGAGTGCTCACTCTTGGGGCCATCCTTGTCCCGGGTTTCTCCAGAAAGGAACACTGGGCATAAGTGACAGCTGAATGCTGCCCCCTAAAGTGAGCAACTCCTTCATTTCCTTCTTATGGAGTCGTTCCTGTTCTGTCTTGGGGAATGTCACATAAGTAGTCGGTAAATGTCTGTGCTCTGTGTATGTTAAGCCTTTAAAGAATGGAGTACATTTTGAAAATCCAATCAAATTATTTTGGAACAGAAAGCTAGCACTCTCCTATCTGCAGCGAGTAGTGGCGCCTGCCCACTGACATCCAGAGGCTGGACAAGCTCTTAATCATTCTACATATGAAAAGAAAATTGTGCAAAAACTGTCATAAATGAGATTAAACGAGAAAGAAATGCACTTGTAAGGACCGTCTGCCAGAATGGATGGGATTTAAGGAAACGTGTTTACAGAGTGTGATCAGGGTTTTTTCAGAACTGGGTAACTCCATCTGGGGATTTTTAAAAGTCATTGCCTCCTCCCCAGGCAATGCTCTAGTCGTTCCGGAATGTTCCTGGGCAGGAGCAGTGTTAGCAGGAGGCAATTGTATCCATGACTCCACAGACTTCGGGCTCTAAACCCTTAGACCAGATCAACGTTTCCCGTTATCTTCTGTTTTTAACTTCAGTGTCTGTGTATGCATTGTGACCAAGATATCTGGTTGCTTTTCTTCTTTCTTTTTTTCATACATACCATTCACATATGATGAAATTTACCCCCTGCAGGGTAGATTCTGGTGTATCCACAAGGTGGTCAGTTGCCTGTCTTTACAGACAGTGAGAATCGATGGCCAAGATCCTAACTCAAGACCTTTCTTTCTAACCCAAGACTCTTTGCTTGGCCCGCAGCTATGTCTGGAAGAAGGACAACACGGTCATCACACCCTCCAGCAGCTCCAGAATCGTGGTAGAGAAGGACGGGTCCCTGCTCATTAGCCAGACGTGGTCCGGCGACATCGGAGACTACACCTGTGAAATCCGTTCGGAAGGAGGGAACGACTCCAGGAAGGCCCGTCTAGAAGTGATGTGAGTACCGAGACCGCTTCCTATCCGCGTCTCCGGATGACCTGCAGCGTTGTAGTCAGTCATCCCTCTTCCAAGCGACTGTCACTTACCATGTGTCCCAAGGCAGCAGTCAGAGGCCTTGCAGGCATGCACGCATCCAGAGGTTTCACCTCGGGGTAGATGGTTCAATTACTGGCTTCGTCCTCATTGATCTCGTTTTATCACGTTCCCCCCAGGGACACCACATTGGGATAAACTCTATTCACCACATGACAGGTAATTGCTTTTCCATGGAATGCCCACCAGAACTTCCAGTAGGTGAGAAATGTCAGGGTCAGCCCACCGAGACCAGACGTACCGTGAAAGCCAACTAGCCTGGGCAGTTAAGTTAGCACCAGCCGCATTTCTGCGGTAAGTAGACGCTTTCCATTAAATCTTTAGAAATCCTGAAAATAGTAAGCAGCTGCCCATTACTTCTAATCTGGGCCTTCCTGGGGGTCCCAAGGGTCCCGGGGTAAACATCGATCTTCTCTTCTGTATGACTCCCTCTGTTCCTGGGCAGGAAGCTGAAAAGCCTGCTGACAAATGTTATTTTTCTTACATGTATTTAGAAGTGCTGTCCTCCCCGACATTCCCTGAACACATACGTACAAAAGTAAAACCTGAAAAGAAAGAAACAGGGCAGGGCCTGTCTAGGCAGCAGCCAGCATCCCGGGCTAACACGGCCATTAGAAAGGCAATCTGGAGAGGCTTCTCTTACTGGCCTCGGCTCACCTCAATCCAGGACGGATTCTATAGACCAAATGCATTCCCCCAAATAGAATCTGCACACTGTGAATACAGGGCAGTCTCATTTGTCTTTGAAGCCCTGGGCTCTGGCCGAGGGAGTTAAGATGAAAAGTACTTGCCGAGGCTCAGCACACGTGTCCTGCATTTGTTGCCCCACATGCGCAAACCATAAGCGAATCCGCAGCTTCCCGCCGCCCCGCTGGCAGAGTTTGCAAGTTCTGTGGTGTGCAGCAGGCCTGGCTGGCCCCCCAGGACCTGAAAGAGCCCCGTCCTGCGTCCCGGCCGTCTCTCTCCATGATGACCTCTGTTCTCTGTGGAGGTCACCCTAGTCAGTCATGAAACAGCAGGTCCCCGTAGTATCCCCAGAGGACCCGCCGAGGTCCTGCTGTGCAGGCGGCCCTCCCGCTTTGTGAGTGAGCGTGGAAGCGCTGGGGCCCCCGCCCCACCTTTGAATACGGACTGGCTACCCTGGGCTCTCTCTGCCTTCCTGTGTCCCCCGAGCCCCCATGCAGGACGCCTCAGTCGCCTGCTGCCTCCATGGCTTGACCTGTGTCTTCTGCCATCTCCACCTGAAGGACCCACTCATCCATTCTTTAGGATTCAGCCACAGGGTCACTTTGTGCCATTGGGAGGCCAGGATGTCTCCCACGGTGCTTCTGGCACCTATCTGGGTCCTCCATCAGCCTTGAGCCTACAGGGTGGGGGCTCCGATTTTCATGACCGCCTCCTGGCTGAAGTGGGAGCGCCTGCTGGCCCACTGTGCGTTCAGAGTGCCTGACTGTCAGTGCAACAGCGGCGCTCAGTAAACACCGTGGTTGGTTGAATGGGTGAACGCATGAATAAACGTGTATCTGTTACGGGCCGTTGGCAGTCCTCCTCCTTATCCTGCTCATGCCCTCCATCTCCCTCTGATGCTCACGGGCCCTGAGCTTTTCCTCCAGGAGCAAACAAACAGGCTCAGAACACGTGGTCAAGAGCCTGGGCACCCAGCGCCCCAACCTGCTCGGCCCTGGCCGTGGCTCTCCTCCCCCCCCGTCACAGTGCACGTCAGTTGTCGGGCTTCTCTTTCTAAGTTTGGTAATACCAGAGTCCATGGCTAGGGGATTCTCACAGTCCACTGTGCTGTTCACATTTTTAAAACTGCCTTTGAGAACTCGGAGATCATCCATCATTGGTATCAAATAACTAAACGCTACCATTTCATAAAGACTCTGTCAGCAGAAGTCAAATTGCATACTTTCAACATAGTGCATTCTTTTCATTCTGCACAATTTTATGTTCTACTGATTTACATATCTTTCCTACTATTTGCTTATTTGATTTCCTCTAAGTAAAATACATTTTCAGCAAATGTTGCTGTATCTACAAAATAATAGGCTTTCTGTAATGGTGAAACACCTCATCTCTAAATGTAGAAATATTTGCAGATTTGTGATTCAAACCAATTTAGCGACGACTGGTTACAGAACTGATTTGGAAGACAGTTGTTCCTCATGAATTGTTAGTGTAATAAACACTCCACTCTTCCAAATCTGAATGGATTGGGAAAGTTGTAGGTTATAGCATTGTGTGTCTTTAGATCCAAACAGGTTTTAACTCCACGACTTCATGATGACAGTGGAAATGACAATAATCATAACTCATGATTGCAGAGTGTTTTGTGCTTCTCAGAGAACTTTCAAATTGAGTTCAGTAGCATTTCCATGATTTACTCAGATGACAAAAGAAAAAATCAAAAAGAGGAAACAAATCTCTTGTTGCAGAAGTGACTGAGAGGTACTTCTGGCTGAACAGTGTCCTTCAAAGGAGTGGGAAAACCTCCCCTGCCTCCCCGCGTGAGTTAAAAGCTACTTTGTTAAATATAGAAATGAGGAGCATTCAAAGTGGGCTTTCAAAGCAGACGATCGCAGGCTTTCTGTCCTGTTTAGTTGCTCTGTGTGGTGCGTTTCAGTGCACTCTTCTCTGTGTGAGGCTGGTCGGTGTGTCACCTGGCACCCAGGACAGTGCAGAAGTCGCAGTCCTGGCCGGGCCCCTGGGAGGTGCTGCCCATGAGTAGGTGACTGAGGACCATCCCCACCCCTTTGCATGACTTTAGGCAGGTTGCCTGATTGCGTGACTTTGGGCAGGTTGCCTCAAGTCTGAGCCTCGGTTTTCTCAACTGTAAACTGGGTATGTTTTCATGGATCTTAGAAGGTTGTTGAGAGGTTTGAATGAACCAGTGTTTGTAAAATGCTGGCCTGGACCCTAAGTTAGGGAAGACAGTCAATCAGTTGAAGCCCTTATTATTCCCTACCATCTGATGAAAAAAACATGTCCTTTCTGCTTTCAGCAGTTGCACCCTTCTCCACACCTGGGGCTGGGAAGTTTCTCCTCAGCCTACTTTGTTTTGTACTGTATTCGATGACGCTTTGATACCACATTTGTCTGTCTGCTGCTGAACCCTCCATGCCCAGAACACTGCCCAGCGCAGGGTAGGTGCCCCAGAACTGTCTGAGGATGCCCCACCGCACTGACGAGCTTGAAAGGGGTTTGCACATTTGGGACCACGGAGGGCTAATATAGGAGGGAGGCGCCATCATCCTCTCCCCGAGAGGAGAGGCTTCTGCAATGCCAGGTGGTCCCGTGACGCAGCCTGTAAATTAACAACACAAGGTCAAAGTACAGCACTGTCACCGGTTGTGCCAGTCGTGGCCCCTGCTGGCTTGCTGGTGCCTTATGGGGAGGAACCGGTTCTGGGTTGACGCCTTACCCCCAAAGCATCTTGCTGCAATGAGTAACACCAGAGGTACCGCGCTCCGGGAGCTTCATGGACCGGTTAGTGGTTCATCACTTAAAGACCCTCGTAGCATTGCATCTCTCCTTCTGAGAGCAGAGATTCATTCCTGTGAGCCTGGGGTGCAAGGGCATTGAATTTACGGAGCCGACTTGGAGACTCGACTCTGAGGCAGCCGGAGAGGTTTCCTCCGATCAAACTGCTTGTGACAAAGCCATAATAAGGAGTGAGCAATCTAACACTGCTTCTCGAGAATTATCAGACCCCATCATCTTCAGCCTCCGAGTGAAGTCGAAAAAGATGGGTTTGACCAAGTTATCATTTGTGCATTAAAGGGGCAATGCTTTTATAGAAAAGTACTTATCTGATCCTTCTGACAGAGCGCTTCCCCTACAGCCACAGTTTCAGCAATTGCTTTCTCTTGAGTCTCCTTCAAAGCTGTTTTTCTCAAATACAGCTCGCTTAATCTCCTTCCCCTCCAGACCAGCTATGTGGCTGCTAATTTCTGGCATTACTGGTGTAAGGGCTTGTTGGTGATTTCTCCCCCACTTCTCTTTAAATTACAAAGTGACTCAGCACTGGGCTTCATTTCCATTGTTCCCTCCAATCTCTTTCATTTGTCACCCTGTCTGCATGTCACCGGTCTGAGTCACTCTGCTGATCATTTATCTCCTTTCAAAGTTGTCAGAGAAATGCCAAGACGCAATCTATTCCTATTAGATAAGACTCTCTGAAATGGATTCAGAATATATTAAAGCCTCATTTATCGGTTATTGACTGGTTAGTCAAGTATTTCACAAAGCTTAATTTTCCAGATAACCAAAACTTATCATTTAAGAAAATAGTTTATGTTTCCAATGTGTATTAAAAAGTTCTTTGCAATACAAAGCAGGTACTATTGAGATACTACAGAGGGGATTTTCGTACAACAGAGATGCTGGAACTAGGGAAAGATCTAAATTTGCTTCCAACTGAGTCCTGTGATATGTGTAAATATCACATCTGCCTGGGCGTGACTGTGGCCTCTGTGGCAGAAATCACTGGGCAGTGGAGGGCTAGGGCTCGTGCCTTCTCAATGCATCACGGACGTGACGTCTTTGGCCATCCTGGGCTGTTGGTCCAGGTCCCCACACTCAGTCTCAAGGCAATGTTGCCTGTTAAGTTGCTATGTCCTTTTTGTCCGCTCTTTTTGCCAATTCTTTCGTCTAGCCAAGGCACCTCAGGCCTTGGCTGCCATGGTCGCTGCCGAGCGTGCTACTGGCTGTGCCCTGGTCCCTCCTCATTGGTGGCTTGTGAGCTGCTCAGAGAAGGGAACTCAGAAAGCACACTGAGTGGAATCATGTCCAGCGTGAGAAGCAACTGCTCTGAGGGCAGACGGCGCATCTCAGGGCCTCAGGAGCTAACATCTGGACAGGGAAGTTGTCCAACCAGTGACCCCTAGATACGTAGCAGTGACAACCTCATCTACAAAGCACTCCAACCCCAAGGCAAAGCTGACTGCTCACCTGTCAGACACGTCCTCCAAGGGTGCACTCTGTTTAGGCAAAGAGAAGCATGACTGACACCGAGTGGGAGAACCCCTTGTTCTCCCAGATGTGGGAAAGGCACACTTTTAGATTTGGAATTGGCTCCAGCATCACCCACTCAAGGCCTAAGACAAGTGTGCTGAGATGCTGGACTTGCTCGTGGGTCCCAGGCAGGACATTCCTGTTGTCCAGGGAACTGTCCCTTTACAGTTTGCCTCCTGTCAGGTTCATCCACTTCAAGGACAAGAATGGCCACTGCGCAAGGCTCATTGCGAGCCACTGAGTGCTCCCCGCGTCTCTTCTCGGACCCCGCATGTACATGTCAGCCGCGTCTGCCTGGGTCCTTTAACCTCTGACCCAGCCTTAGTCTCATGGCCTGTCCTTCCTCCTGACTAATCCACAGGCTGTGGATATTTTATCCAAGGAGCGGCCCCTAGAAAGTCAGAGTCAAACATGCCCAGAAATGTCGCACGCAGATGTCTCGTACTTGCCTTCCTCCACGATCCATGAAAGCCTGCGCTCCCAGCACTGCCCCACACCCACCCTGTCTTACCTCCCCAGCCCAGGAGAGCCCTTCCTCTCTGCACTCACCCAGACCCTCCCAGCCACTCGATCCCCACCTGGTCCATGAGGCAGGCCCTGCTGCAGCCGTGTTCTGCTTTCCAGCCTCATGGACTTCCTCAGCCATCGTGTCTCTCCAGCCCGGGTGCCCTGTGCCGTCCACGGCTGCATGTGGGCCTCGTGCTCCTGCTTAGCTTGTCTGGGAGGGTAGGACTGGCAGATGCTCCCTGTGTCCCCACACCCGTACGTAGCACCAGGCTTGGGAAGGGCTCCTTTGTTCATCCATCACTCCATGGCGGCTGGTTTACCCACTCGCATCACGTTTTCCTGCATGCCCACTCTGCCAGCAGTGAGAGATGTAGCTGAAGGAGAAGAGGCTTGGCTCGAGAACAGGCAGGTCCCCGATCCAGCAGGAGTTGGGGAGTCCTGCTCCTGTTGGACTCCCAGAGGTTTGTTAAACTGAAAAACTCTAATTTGCAGTGGGAGTCCAGAGGTGGAAGCACTTAGTTCTGCTCAAAAGGTACCCAAGGTACAGAGGACATCCAGGAAGTCTTCACGGAGCGAACCCTGGACCTTGCAGGCTGAGCCGGGTTTTCTGCTGGGCCAGACCCTCTGGTCATAGGGCATCATGTGTGAACGTGTACAGGGCACAGAACAATTTGACCTGGGGAGCTGCAAGTCATTTGTTATGACGAGGAAGTTGGATGCTCTCAGGAAAGCACCCAGTGTGGGGGTGGGGCTGAGTGCAGGAGGTAGGCGTAGGGTGCAGGCCTGGGGTTGGCATGACCCCTTTAGTGTAGAGTTTCCAAGTGCGGCCAAGTGGCAGCAAGCAGGACAGTTGGGAGGGTTACATGTCATGGCTCTTGGAAGAGCTGATGCCAGCTGGACTGAGGGCTGGTCCTTGGCGACGAGGCAGACGGCTTGTGTTACGGGCGCTTCTAAGGTATAGAAGGTAATTTAGTGACAAATTAGAGGCATGTCTGTAGAGGGAGGACAGTGGTGTGGAGTGGGCGTTCTACAGTGTGACCACTGACTGAAGAGAGGGTGAGCAAACACCAGCTCTGGCAGGAAGACGATTCATGACGCTCCGTCACCCCCATTGTAATTGCCCCTCCCACTGTAAGAAGCCGTCAGGCTCTCCCAGGGTCTCATCCACGTCACGGGTCTTTGCAGGTTCTCACGGGAGCCATGTCTGCTTCCCAGGCCTTGGGGCCACATGCACATCTGTCCTCCCAACTTGGAAGTGGGACCGCGGCAGCCATCTGGAAGGCTCTGTGAGCACCGGCAGTGTCCACACACAGAAAATGGCCCCGAATACTAAGTCAACATTTACCGTGGCAGAAATTCTTCCATCGTGGGAGAAGGCAGTTCTGACACCGACCCCCTCACCCCCCTGCCCAAGTGACAGCACTGTCCCTAGCAGACCGTCCTGGCTTCAGACTCCAGCCGTGAGCTCAGGGCTCCCGCCCCCCTGGGTTCTAACTGATTCACTCACGTTTGGGTTTCCTAATACCTGGTCAGGTTCAGTAATTCCCAAGAATGGCCACGGAACCCAGTTTGGTGCTGTACTGATGATTTCAGATTGATCCTAAAGGATAGAAATCAGAGCCAGACAAGTGAAGAGAGGCATAGAGCAAGGTGTGGGAGGGCCCCAAACACAAAGCTCCCATGTCTCCAGGATTCGTCCCTCCGGGCACGGACGCATCTGGTTACCGACCAAGAAGCTCAGCTGAGCTTGGGGTCCAGAGTTCTTAGGGAGGTTTCATTGTGTTGATGAAACTGAAGGCTCGTGATTGATGCAATCACTGGCTGGAGCTCAGTCTCCAATGCCCTCCGTCCACTCCCAGGAGATCAGAAGGTCGTTCTGATGTCACTGGCTCTACACCCCAACCCTCTAATCGCATGGCTGGCCTTTCCAGCCTGGATGGCCCCCTCCTGGAGCTGTAGGGCCAGTCGTGAGTGACCTCATTGGCATAAACTGAGGGGTGGCCTGAGGGCAGAGACACACCTGTTACTCAGGAAATTCCTTCCAAGTTTTGAAGTTCCAACCCAGGAACCCCGGACAAAGACCAGGCAAACTCTTTATTATACATCAGTCTTCTGGGGATCTAGTTAGTCAAGTTAATGCCCAGTTTGTTTTCAGGCGAGACTGCTTCACAATTTTGGTTTCAGAACAAGCCAGTTCCAGGAGGAAATGGGGAGAAGCAGAATAAATCTTTTCACCTTGCGTTTCTTTCATACTGGTCTTCATTGGAAATCTAAGGGAGATTCGGTCATGGGGGAATGCAAGTAGAAATCACAGCTCCTTTTCAAATTTGAAATTTTGTTCACAATAAAGAGAAAACAAAACAACATTCTAGGCTCAGATTTGTTCTTTATTGTACGAATTTAAAGTCGCAGTCTACATTAGAAATGTTAGTTTGTTTATGAACAGCGTGTGTGGCTTAGAGAGAGCTGTGCTTCTTAGCACAGCACAGAACAGCTTAATAAATTTCAAAGTGTAATGAGTGCACTTTTTGAATTGAAAATATCAAGTGTAATTATGGCTTTCTGTGCTGACCTGTGTGGGTCAGTAGTAATTGAGGTCTAAGGGAGATCAGAACTAGTTAGTGGAACATGTCCGCTTCCCCCAGCACTGCCTGGGAGCGTTGATGGAGGGAGAAGCCGTCCCTCAGGGCCACAAAGCAGGCTCCCGCTCTCAGACACGAGACATGCGTAGGTTCAATACAGGACTTGGGAAGCCATGACTGGAGGTGGCAGACCCATTGGTAGGAGAAACCGTGCACTTGGACTTGAAGCTTTGTCACCAATAAAACCCAGTAAAGACCTTTCCTATCAGTAACTTCTTTCCAGAATCGATTTGCTTTCATTGTTTCCATTTTATAGCCTTGCTGATATGTTATTTACTATTTCCATGGGGTTTTAGCTAATGTTCTCACCACATCTCCCTTTCCGTGTTTCTCCCAAACCTCCATTATCCACCAGAAGACAGAATGACAGTACAACCTCATGCTGTCGCTAATGAGGCAAGAACACATACGGGTATTTGGGCAGGAAACTACAAACGGCCAGTGTTGGAACCTTTATGAAATCCTATTTCCCAGGCCTTTCCCTGTTTCCATGACTTACTGCGTTTCCATGAACAGCTCCTAGTTGGAAAACAAATTGTTGACCACGTTTTTTCAATCAAAGACAACACTGTGTAAAAATTGGCACTTCCTACCCAACATCAGTTGCAGAGTCTCTGGCTGTTTCAGTGCTTTCCAGGGGGCATGGAGGTGAATTCTGTTCGGAAAACAAACAGCACTGAATGGTGAAGCTCTGTTTCGGGTTTTGGGCAGGGAGGTAGTCCGTATATGTGTTGGGGGCATATTTTATGTTCTCCATCTTCAAAACAGATACACCAGGACTGTGCAACGTAAGAAGCAAGCTAATCATGTGTGTTTGCTCTTTTCTTTTTGTCCCTGCGGACCCCAGAGAGCTGCCCCACCCCCCGCAGAACCTCCTGGCCAGCCTGAACTCTTCCCACAGCCACGCCGTGGTGCTGTCCTGGGTCCGGCCCTTCGATGGGAACAGCCCCGTCCTGCATTACATTGTGGAGCTGTCTGAAAACAGTGAGTATGGAGGTGAAGCGGGAGCCGTGCACAAGATCACATCTCTCTGCTCTTACTGTACTTACCTCTGCTTCTGGCTATGACCCAAAACAACCAGTAAAACGTGTGATGCTTTACGGAGTTTCAGATAAAACATACATCTCTGGTATTTAGAAGGGTGAAAGGTGAGCGGGGGCCCAGTGGGGACAAAAGGCGCGGTAGAGGGCCTCCTACAAGAGCCGGATTCGGGGCTCAGCCAATCAGGGTGGCTGAGCAGGTCTTGGGCTCAGCACCGTCCCAGGGCAAAGTCTGAGATGGGTTCCGAAGCATCCACTTGGGGCTGATTTGAGAGTCGACAGCACCAGTAAGGGGTGACACCTTTGAGCTGTTTTCTGCAGCGCAGCCAAGGTGCTCAGTCCGGCGGGCCCTCCTCTCGCCCTGGACCTCTCAGCAAAAGTCGCTCCGTCCTCGCTCCTGTCTCAGCTTCCCTGAGCCCCACGATCATTTTTCCGTGCTCTCCTCTGCTGGCCGCAGGGTGGGCTCCTCATTATTCAGCTGCCCTCCCAGAATCTCCTCCTAGGAAACCTCCTGCATCGCGTGGTTTCAAGTGGCAACTTTTGCGTGAAAAGATGCCTGATCTTACTAAGCTCTTTGCCCAGACCTCCAGGGTCATCAGCTGAACCCAGTTACTTGACATCTCTCTCTGGTTGTCCCAAAGACACCTCCAACTGAACTTCTGCAGACTGTGTCTTCTGACATTCTGTAACCTAACTCTGTTCTCACCTCAGTATGCAGCCGGTCCTTGGCGCCCGCCGTGACTTCTGTGCCACTCCAGCCAGAAGCCGGGACAGTCCAGTCCTTGTGCCTGCCAAGGCCCCACTGTGTTTCTGCGAATGGCCTTTCATTCCCTCCTGCCCTCCCCCCTTCTGAGATGACACATTCCCCTTCTAACCATCACATGCTTGGGCCTCAGCAGCCACTGTCTGATTCTCATTTTGTGGCTGAGGAAACTGTCGCGTGGCCCTAACAGGTGAAGGTGGTCCCCACTCCCACCCGGCCATCTGCCTCCAGAGCCGGTGCTCACAGGGCACCCGCACAGTACCCCGTGGGCAGTCTGCTCTCTGGCACCTCGGCAGTGGCCCTTCTGTGCCGACGCAGGGGCCCGTACACTTTGCTCCCAGTATGTGTGAGGCTGAGGGAAGCCACTCTGTGTGTGTGTGGCTGCTCCCAATACAGGTCCCTGAGTGAGATCCCAGAGGCAGTGTTTTACTCCTAAATTCCTACCCTTGGCTCCAGCAGCTGCAGCTCTGAGCACCATCTCAGATCAGGAAGCCTGATGTCCTGGCCCTCACTCCCCTTCCCTGTGGCCAGCTGTGACAGCTGATCTGGTCTCTTTTCTCGACGAGAGGGAAGGGTGTAAAAGCAAACCAGTGTGCATGCCAACATCCATCTTAGTTTTACTCAGCAGCTCTGATCAAAGAGGAGAGGGGTTAGCATTATTTATTAGAACAGCTTTCTGAAAAGGTAAGGTTTTCCAGATGATGTCGTGCCATGTGGCCTGTAAGAAAACTAGGATTTGACGAGGCTTTGCATGGAGAGCGAGGCGGGAGCTGAGCTCTCACCGTCGGAGTTCTGGTGCAGACGACCCCTACGGGCATCTGTCTCCTTCAGATTGGGGCTGTTTATCCATCCTGTGTCCCTGCTCCCTGACATCATAGGTACTCAACAAATGGACTGAAATGAGTCTCCCTGACAGAGTCCCCTCACCACAGACTAGAAGTTACAGGTCACGGGGACTGTAACTTACCGACCATCTTCCAAAAGGAAGTGTCTTCTTCCCCAGTTTACATAAAATAAATCGTTGCTTTAGAATTCCACACCGACTATTTTCTCAACAAATTCTCTGATTGATTGGTTCTTCCCATCAGGCATCTTGCCCAAATAAGTCCATCCATCTGTCCATCCATCCATCCATCCATCCATCCATCCATCCATCCATCCAACACTGCTTCTAAACTGGGCATCTCCTCTGCACCAGGCACTCTGTTGGGTGCTGGGACCCAGAGATGAAATGATCAGTGTCAGCTCAGTAACAGCATGGACATGGTCACACACATCAACATGTCCTGCCACATCATGAGCTCCCGTCCATAGAACGGACACGGTGCATAGGAACATGGTGAGAGGGGGCCTTCAAAGGAGCATGACATGTGACAAGGGGGCAGCATCAGCACAGGCCCCAGAGTGTAGGGCTCGAGGTGTGTGTAGGGGCAGCCAGCTCGTAACATGACTACATTTGGGAGAGTGGGCCAGGCTGTGGCTTAGGTGGCGGGTGGCGTCTGCCTGGGAAGTTCTTCCTCATTCTCAGTGGCCCCACCCAAACCTCAGTTCGTCCACCTCTCTCCCTGATCCACAAGCCCGTTATGCCCAGGCAGAATTAACTTCCCTTCTCAAGGCTCCTGTGCCACTATATATTTATTTCCCGGAGCATTTATTACGTTGTATAATCGTTACTGGTTTATATGCTATCTTCCAGCAAGACCATGAACCCCATACGGGCAGGCAGGGTCCACGTGTCGTTACTCTTTGTACCTGTGACACCCAGCCGAGCGCCTGGCCCATACTGGATGACTGTGGGCGTTCAGTCTCGTCATTTCACCGAGAATGTGGATAAGAGCACCATTAGTCCCTCGCTAGCCTCTGGCTCAGATTCCACGCTGCTTTTCCTTCAGATCCTCTAATCTAGAAGAATCTGGAATATTCTACACTGTTGCTATGATTGCACAAAGTATTATCATTACATGGAGAATCTAGGGATAAGATGCTTGCTCTAGGCTGGTCCTGACTTCAGCTGGACAGAATGAAGTCTGTGGTCTTTGCTGAGTCGGTCTGTGCCGCCATCTGTTGCTTAGCTGCCACGTTTCTTCCTACCACAGCAATTAGAAAGACCGATGCTGTCTTCTGGGCCAATGACCCAGTTTTCATTTGTATTAGGAACCAGTGCCCTTAAGAAGCAGCTGAACATGCTGGCTAATTGTGGTCAGAAAGACCTGCGTAGCAGCGAACATGCAAAAGTGGAAATTATACTTGGCCTGCACTCAGCGCTGTGCGAGTGGACAACTCCAAATAGCCCCATCCGGCTGTCCATTTACCCGGCTGCTCAGGGGCCGCCCTGCAGCCAGCTCCTCCTGCAGGCTGATTAGGATGCCGTTCTCCTGGAAACTGTGGCTCCTACAAGGGCCAAACTGATGAGGCTTCGCAATGGCAGGTGCTCTGTAACATGTGCCCTCACACCATGCCAGCTGTTCCAGAAGGGTCTCTTCAGCACCTTTCTGGAGCAGAACTCTGGAGCATGAAGTGAAATGCAAACTGCATTCCCTTGACTTGGCCTCCATATCCGTCTTCATTCATTCTTCCTAGTCTGGTACGGCTGTGGCACTTCCTCTGACCCATCTGCACATTTCGTTTCCTGTCCGCTCCAACAGGTTGGCCCGCCTCGGTTTTCCCTGCTCAGCAGCCTGTCTGCTCACCTGCGTGCTGGCCCTAGCGACTCCTGTACACGGTGCTTCACCGCTCACCCACACGCTGCCGCTCCGTCAGGTGTTTCCAACCTGGACATCTCCCCTGAGCCTCGGGCTCATGTGACCAGTGAGCTCCTGATATCTACACCCAGGTGTCCCCCAGGGTCATCAAACTCGGGGTCAGAGAAGAGCTCATCATTCCCCTCCACCCCCGAGGTGGTTCCTGTTTCAGGTTAGAAATGCGGAAATCATCCCAGCCTTCCTCATCTTCCCTGTCCCCTACAAATAAATCAGAATAAATCAATACGTCCTGGGGGGTTCGCCCCGTACATTGTTTCTCTAATTCATCGGCCTTCTGCATCCCAGCATGCCCTGTCTGCCTATCTCTGCCCGTCACACTGATCCATCCATCTGGCCTCCTCTAGTCCCCCCTCCATGGAGCCACCGGCAGGAACCCTCCACACCCACTTGACCGAGCAAATGGCCTTGCTGCCCGAAACCTTCAGAGGCTCCTTGGAGAGGGCGCCACAGCAGGCTGGCAGCGAGCCTCGATCTCTCCAGAGTCACCTTCAGTGCCCCAAAGCATGCTTATGCTTCACATACTGCCTGCAGACTCGCCCCTAGCCCGTCTTCTAACCAGATTGCTAGCCCTAATTCCTGCCCATATAGAAATTCTCATTGCTCAAAGAACAGATTCCAGGCTTATTAGCATGGGATAGAGCACCATTTATCATCCGACCATGGCCTGCCTCTCCAAATTTATCTCCAGCCACTCATTGCTTTGCTTGTCACGCTTCAGCAGCGAGGCGCTGCTCCTAGTCCCTGAGCACACAGTATTCCGTGCCACTGCACCTGTGCTCGGGGTGCCTGAGAAGTCTCTCCCCCACCTGCCCGGCTGGCTTGGGTCAATCCCTTGTAACACCTCCTCTGGGAGGCGCCCTTCCCGGCCTCCCCCTCTGGGAGGCGTTGTCTTCCTTCTCTGCCCCAGGCACCCAAGAGGCAGCCTGGGCCCTTAGGACGGGAACAAAGGCAGGACACCAACACGAATGAAAGTATCTAGATGGAAACTCTGTAATTTTCCCCTCACTTTTGCAGATATTCTTCTGTGCTTTCATTTAGAAGATTTATGGTTCTAGGTTTGTATTCAGGCCTTAGAATTGTTTCACTCTGCGTCTCTTTGATTACTGGTACTTTGAACACATTTTTCCAAGCTGGTTGGCTTTTTGTATTTTCTGTGCTATGATCTGTCAATTTCCTTTCCCCTGTTTTTCTGTCAAGGCCTTAGGGTCTTTTTCTGCCATTTATGACAAGTGTTTTTTCAATTTTCCTTTTACCCTTAATTTTTGTGTATTACTTTTTGGCATAATGAAGTATTTGCTTTTTATGTAGTTAAATGTATTGATATTTTCCTTTATGATTTCTTTTATTACTTTTATGTTTGGATATTTCAACACTATCAAGCATAAAATACACATTCTTATAAGTTTTCATCTTGTTTTTAAGGCTTTCTTTTTTAATACATTTAACTCTTTAATTCATCTGGAATTTAGATGTGTTAAGTATTCTGGCATATGACTTTTTCCTTTTTTGAGTATTTTTCTTTTTCTTTTTTTTCCCCCCTTCTTCCGCCTACCCCACCATCCACCCCCACTCTGGTTCAAGCCGTTGTTTCCCAGTCTTGTTGTGTAGGACACAGCTCCCTGGCCCATGCTGGTATTATGAGCCTTGACAACAAAATTTAGTGAATAATCCATTTATTTATTAATGTTTCCTTTTTCATATATTAAGAGGACCTGTTTATATAAAAGTCTGTTTGGGGTTTATTTAAATCCAGTGATTCATCATCTGTTTTTCTGCCCATTTTAGAGTATTTTAATTGTTTTAGTTCCAAAGTGTGTTTTAATAACTGAAAGCTAGTCCCCTCATCTTTTCAGAATTTTGTTAATTCTTGTCACCTGTTTATTCTTCCAGAAAAGAACTGAAATTATTTTGTCAAGTTTCAAAAATAGTCTCATTGACTTTTTAATCATGTTAAACCTGTGATAGGTTTTATGAGAACTGACTTCTTGGTAATTCTGTCTTTCCATCCAGAAAATAATATGTTTTTCCGTTTCTTCAGCTCTTTTTTCATATTTCTCAGTAAAGTTTGCAGGTTTATACCCACAGGTTCTATACTTTTTTGTTATTAAAGTTGTCCTAAGGTTCTGTCTTATTGCTGCTGGAATAGGATTTTTTCCATGTCATCTTCTAACTAGTTATTTATCATTGGAATGTAGGAAAGTATTGCTGTGTAAATACTTGTTTTCCATTCAGCCGCTTTGCATGTTCTCTTATTATACTAATGATTTTCTCAGTTGATCCTCTTAGTTTTCAAGGTAGGCAATCCTGTCTTCTCCAAATAATAAAAATGTATTGTTTTCTTTTTTTATATATATCTTACTAGGTTGATCAGAATAATTTTTCAAAATAATTGACCGGTAGCATCTCTTGTTTATTCTCTGATATCAGTAGGACGTC